>NC_059129.1:1507500-1807500 GCF_020740605.2 Lemur catta
GTGTGCTCCCCCGACCCAGACCCTGAGACCTACAACAGGCCCGTCCCAGCTGTGCGAGGCACGCTCACCTTTAGGGATGAACTTCAGCGAGCTGCTAAATATTCAGAATCGGGACTGCCCCTGCTTGGGGCCGTCATTCAGGAACTCGTGGCCCAACCCATTGCCACACCTGCCACAGGACACCTGGGAAGATCACAAAGCAGCCACTTGAGCTCTGGCCATGAAACAGCCGCAGCTATGGCCCTCGGTGCTACCAGCAGATGGTGTCTCTCCCTGCAAGCCCATCCCCCAAGCTAGCTGCCCACATGAGATCGACCTTCGTCCTGGGGCCAACCCAGAAAGGCTGTCCTGTTTCCCATGCTCCCCCAGGACACCAGGCTCTCCCGATAGTCTGGGCTGGCAGCCTCGGACTGAGTCCAGAGGCCTGGAAGAGACAGACTCTAAGGCCCTGGAGCTGTGGGGTGAGCAGAGCTGGGAAGGTGGGACTGGCTCTCTGGGCCTCCCTGCCTCCCCAGCCCCTGCCCCTGTCACCTACCTTCAGGGCTCCAGGTCGGTTGCACTCTGGACGCTTGGCCACGCTATCAGCGTGGATGGTCTCGGTGAATGCCGGCCATGGGGACGAGTGTGCGTACTTTGAACGGCTGGAGAACAGCTCGTAGCCACACTTGGCACACACGTAGATACCTGGGGCAGAGGAAAGGCAAAGGCAGAGATGTTGGCTCCAGCCTCTTGAGGGCGAGCTCCCAAATCCTGGGACACAAGCTGAGGCAGCCCTGCCCTACTCTGGGGGTGGGCTGCACTCCCTCCCCACGCGCCCGCCACTCACAGGCCTCAGCTTGGCTCTGTGGGGAAGACATAGCACTGAGCTCACACTTAGTGGCTGTGCCAGAGACCAGGAGAGTCGCTTCTCACACTTGTCTCCTCGCTCTCCTCAGTAGCCCTGTGACGTGGAATCTTTCACCTGTTCCACCCACAGGGAGGCGTAGTGATATGCAGATGCTGCAGGAACCTGGGAGTGTGATGAGGACACTCACTCCCACCCCATCCCCTGGGGACCCACATGGCAGGGCCCGGACCAACACGACCACCTGGCCCTTCCCTTCTCAAGTGGCCATCCCTGCTCCCCAGCAAAGCCCTGAGCTGGACACCCAGCCACTGGCCTGCTCTCCAGGCAGGAAGAGATGGTCCCAGAGAAAAGGCCTCCAGGCCAAACAGGGAGCCCAGGAAGACAGAGGGCTGGGAAAGAGGATCCCGAAAATGTCTCTTTGGGGTGGAGGAGGCAGGGAACGTTGCAAAACTGACTTGCAGAACTATCTGAAGGACTAAAACAAGTAACCTCCAGGGCACTGAATCGCCGGGGGACAGCCTCCCTGAGTCTGTGAACTAATCGGCCTTTACCAGGAACTGGAGAAGCAAGCAATGAGGAACTAGAATCCGCAACGGGAGTGGAGATTCTGGCTTGAGGGAGCAGCCTGAGGACAGCTGGCCTCCCACAGCCAGAGGGTCTCCGGGGAGGGCTGTGCTGGGTGGTCCTGTGTCACAGCCCAGCCCCCTAGAGGGCTGACACCAGTGGATTCCACCCCAGGGAGGCCAATGCTCTAGTCTTGCCTGTGGCTGTGTTTTTACCAAATTAGTCCACTACCAGGCCAGCCCCAGCCCCCAAGGGGACTCACGGGGCCAGTGCTGAGGGCTGGACATGGCCCAAACCACCAGTCTGTCTAGCCAGACTTCACTAGCCAAAGTTCACCGGCCCTGGGCAGGAGGGGAAGCACCTGGAGGGCACATCCGATCAGAACGGGACGTTCTGTGCTTACTGACCCATCCCGCGGATCCCAAAAAATGGGGGAACAGGAAAGGCTAGGGGGATGCCCCGGGTAAGGACAGCCCAGTCACAGGACTTCCCCTGGACAAGACCTTCCATCGCGACCCTGCGAAGGCCCGACCCTTACCCGGATGCCCCCACCAGCGTCACCACGTCCATGTACCTGGCCCCCCGGGGTCGCCCCAGAAACGGCCTCGTTGACACTCGAGACCTGTCCTCCTCTGGGTCGGCGACCCCTCCCTCTAACGCCCCCTCTCCTTGGGCACCCTGCTTTGCCCGCCTCGCAGACTCCGCCCGCCTCCGCCATCCGCTTGACCCGCGGCCGCTTCTCTCCGGCGGCCACACGCCCCATTCCCCGTCTCGGGGCTCCATTTCCGCGGAGGGCAAGCAAGCCCGCCGACGCGCGCCCCAGCCGACCGCGGCACGAACCCGGCTCAAAGTGGTTCTGGAAAATCTCGCCCCCGAAGAAGCTGCAGAACGACATGGCGCCACTGGGACCGCCGCGCACTCGCCGTCTCCGACGGACCGAGGCCGCCGACCGTTGGACCGTCGCTCCGGAGGACCGATCCCCCGGCCCCCCGCCCCGCAACCCGGCGCGAGCTCCGGCCTCCGCCTCCGGGAGGCCCCGCCCCCCGAGAAGGGCCACTCCCGGGCCGCTTCCCCGAGGCCCCGCCCACCGGGGGGGGCGAACCCTAGCCCCTTTCCCGCAGGCCCCGCCCATCGCTGACGTACTTCCAAGGCGACTCCCGGGCCGCTTCCCCGAGGCCCCGCCCCTCCGGGGCGGACCCTAGCCCGTCTTTCCTGCAGGCCCCGCCCATCGCTGACGTGCTTCCAAGGCGACTCCCGGGCTGCTTCACCGAGGCCCCGCCCCCTGCCGGCCGGCAGCCCCGCCCCCCGAGCGCCCGGCTGGGACGCCACCAGGCGGCAGGCGGGCGGAAGGCGCACGTGGGGCCTGCCCAGGTTGGGGGTGGCGCGCCACCCGCAGAGCTGCGTCCCCCCGGACTCTCGTCCTGTCCGCGCCCCGACCCTCTGAGACAGCGCGGGAACAGGGGCCTCCGGCCTTTATTGGACAGAAGGGCAGGCGGGGCGCCGCTGCAGGGACCACCCATCCCGCGCAGCCTAGGAGTCTCCTGAGCTCTCCGGCTTTTCCTTCTCGAGATGCTTCTTCTGCGGGCCCTGGTTGGGGGACGCGGGAGGAGGGTTAGTGACAAGAGTGTGGCCAGGAACGCCGCCCCTAGCCAGCCTGCAGAGTCCCCCGGGGCCTTCTCTCCCAGCGGGATCAGTGCCCGGGCCCCCCACTGCCCACTCTCTGCTCCTCCGCCCTACTCTGGGGCAGGCTGGGGTGAGTCTATGCCCAGAGAACAAGGGGGCTCACCATGAAGACCCTCTTCTCCTGGGCTGTCTGGAAGCGGCCATGGCCGAACTTGGAGGTGGTGTCGATGAACTTGAGCTCAATATTCTCCAGGGCCTGGCGGCTGTGGTGCACCCGGAGGGACTGGGGATCCGTGGGAGAGGCCGGCATCAGGCGGAGCTCACCCCACCCCCTCCCGTCACTGCAGTCCGCACCGAGGTCTTGCTCACCCAGTTCCTGCCAGACCCCTCCCTTTCTGCTCCCACCACCCGGCACCCTCCAACCCCCCTGAGCAGGCTGGAGGGCAGGACAGGCTGGCCCCAGCAGCCCACCACTCCGTGCTGACCTTTCTTAGCGTAATGACCCGCTTCTTGGTACCTGCGATGCAACCCTTTAGCATGACGAAGTCGTTGTTGACTTCCCCATAGTGGGGGAAGCCTCCCTGCAGAGGAGACAGGTGAGGGGCCAGGCCCAGGAAAGGGTTGTCCAGTTAGGAGGTGGCTGGGAGCCCCAGGGAAAATTCCCCACGCGGGGCTGCGAGTGGAAGGAGCCCCACGCCCAGCCCCAGGTGTGGAGGTGACACCCTCATGATCCACACTAACGAGGGCAGCATGTGAGTCACATGCTAGGTCCTGTTCCTACATTATCTCATTTAACAACCTGCATTTTTGTTGGGGAGGAAACTAAGGCTCAGAGAGGTGGGGTCACCTGCTCCAGGCTCTGTAGCTGCTACGTGCTGGAGCTGAGGCTTGACCCCAGGTGGCCTGACTCCCAGGCCAGAGCAGCAGCTGCTGCCCTCCACACCCTGGAACAGCAGCTGGTTGTAAACTGCCTCCAGGGGAGGCTTGGAAGATTCCAGAAACAGCAGGGATTTGGTCCACCTAGGTGGCTGCAGCCAAATGTTTGGGACACAGATTTCGAGCTCTTGGTCAGGGCAGCACCCAGCTGGGGCTTGGGCCTGCCCTGCACACACGTGCCAGGCCCCCTTGGCCAGGCTGGCTGTCCACCCTCACCAGCGGTGTAATGGACTTGTCGGTCACGTCATAGCTGGTGGACGCGTTGTTTCTGACCACCTTCCCGTCCTCCATGTGCAGCCCCCGGCCAATGCGGTAGATCTGTCGGGAAAAGAGGGGGCCAGAGGTGGCTTCTGGAGCCAGCCGCATGTCCAGGCCCGTCAGCACATGTGCTCACTGGTGGGGGCATTTTGTGACCCAGGCAGTGTCTGGGTCACGCACCCCACCCACTGGGGTATGATCACACAGCGACACCCCCCTCCCTCACCCTGGGCTGTGGACGCACCTTCTTGTTGAGCTCAGTGCGGTGGTGGTAGCCCTTCTGCCCAGCCCGGGCAATGGAGCAGCCCACGCGGGCAGGGTGCCAGGCGCCGATGCAAGCCACCTTACGCAGCCCCTTGTGGGTCTTCCGAGGCAGCTTCTTGGTATGCCAGCGGCTTGTGACCCCTGCAAGTGGGAGGGGCCGGTGGCTGAGTGGCCAGTCTGGTCCCCACTGCCTCCAAGTAGCCCACCTTGGAGCCACCATCCACACTGACCCCTACCTTTGACACCCCGGCCCTTGGTGACAGCAATGACATCAATGACCTCACTCTGGCTGAACACACTGTGCACTGGCACCTGCTTCTCCAGCCGGGCCTGGGCCCAGGCCACCTTCTCTGCCACCGTGCCACCATTCAGCTGGATCTCCATGATGTGGGCCTTCTTCTGCCGGAAGGGTAGAAGCTTCATCTGCAGGACACGGCACAGTGGTCAGTTCCCAAAGGGTCACTCCCAGCCAGTGACCCTCCAAATCTTTCATGCATGCATTCATTCACGGATGTTCCCGTGAGCCAGCTGTGTGCTGCGTGCTGTGCCAGGGACTGTGGACACAGCGCGGAACGACGCCGACGAGGTCCATCACCTGAGGGAGTCACTGTCTAGCTGGGGGACAGATGGAAGCCAAGTAAACTCCCAGAGAGGACTAAGTTCTCTGATGGAAGGTTGGCGAGGGGCATTTCGGATACAGTGGTCCGCTCAAGGAGGGCCTCTCTGAGGAGGGGACACCAATAACAGGGAGGAACCACCAGGCGAGGATCTGAGATCCTTTTGGGTAGTGGGACAGCATGTGCAAAGGGCCGGTGGCAGGGAAGATCGTGGCGAGTTGATGGGATGGCAGGGGGACCAATGAGGCTAGATGGTAGTGAGCAAGGAGGGTAGGCAGGCCGGCAGGTCCTGTGGGAACAGCTCGAGCTTTCTTCTAGGTGCGGGGTGTGATACGACCTGATTTTTATTTTAAACATTTCTGGCTGAAGCTGCGTGCGGCTCAGGCTATGGCAATAAACAGGTGGAAACAGACCAGCTAGCTCCCGTAATAATGCTCAATGAGTATTTATGGAGCACCTACTGCATACCAGGCTCTTGGTGGGTGCTGGGGGCCCAGCAGTGAACAAGGCAGCTGTGGTCCCTCCCCCTGCCTCTGCTCTGGGGAGCTCAGGTCTCTTGAGGTAAGTGGACATTCGCCAATGACTCGCTCAACCATGGACTGCCGGTGTGAGAGTGGTGGCCAGTGTGTACGCAGGGCATGTGGGAGACTCTGGGCAGGGGGAGGTCACTGCTCCGGGGGCCTAAGGAAGCCTTCCCCGAGGACAAGATCCCAAGGAGTGTTCCAGAATAAGTCAGAGGGTGTTAGTCACCTGTTAGCCCGCATCAAGCCAGACCCGAGACACGAACACTGATTTACACGTACGTTTGTGCCGGAACCCAAAGGGAGGTGGCTGGCCCTCCACACTGGACGTTTGGTGGGAGACCCAGGCCCTACAGAGCATTTCGGGGCCTCAGTTGCCCACTGGGCATGGCTGATGCCCCACGGCCCCTTGGAATACACCAACACTCGACATCTCATCCTGGGGCTGCGTGTGGCCAGCACAGCCGCCAGCCAGCCAGCCCTTTGGGGCTGTGCCCACGGCTCATGGTATTTTTAGGCTGACATTTGCCAGGGCTCCTGGAAACCGGGGTGGGGGAGGGTGGGCCCAGGAGATGGACTGGCTGACAGCAGGGGGTGGGGGCTGACCTGGGTGTGGACAATGACCCGAATGACCTTGCAATATTTCTTCATGGCGGCAAAGTCTTTCTGGAGCTGCTTCTTGCCGCTGGCGTCCCGCCATCTCTTGCAGGCCTTGGTGAAGGCTTTCTTCTTGCTCTTGTGCCTGACCGACACACAGGAGGGTGCTCGGGGACCCCAGCGGGGGCAGCTGCCCAGGCCCGTCCTCCCCCTCCCTACCCGCAGCCCTCCAAGCAGGGGTCCCGCTGCTGGGACCTCTGCTGAGGCCCCTGGGCTGTTGTGGTCACCAGCTCTGAACATAGACCATCTCTCCCTCTCTGGGCCTCAGTTTCCTCCTCTGTAAAGTGGGAGGCCCAAGAGTGAGTGGCAGACGTGAGAAGCTGCCAGAGGGGGGTTGATGGTCAGCCCTGCGGGCCAGGCTCCTGGAGGCTGCCCCTGCTGCCACACTGCTCAGACCGCTGATGGCCAGGCACCAGGCCTTAGGTTTGGGACACATCATTTCTAACCCTCACCGGAGCTCTGGGAGGTGGAAATTATCATCCCATCCTACAGGTGAAGAACCAAGCTGCACAGCAGTGAAAGCCCCTGGGTGAGGGCAGACTGACAACAGGGACAGCACAGTCCAGGACAGCCGGCAGGTACTGACTGCTTCCTCTGTGCTGAGCACACGGCAGGCTTCACTCAGCCGGTCCTCACAGCAGCCGCCAAAGCGCCGGGATCACTCCTAGCCCCACTTCACAGCAGAGAGACTCAAGAGGTCAGCTGACTTGCCTGTGGTCACGGTCTCTTCTGACCCTGGGGCGCAAGCTTGTCACCACCCACAGAGGGTCAGGACTGGGCTGTTCCTCTGCCTCCGTGAGGGGACTGTCTATGAGTTTCCCCAGACAGGTAGCCCTTCCTTTTCAGGACTTGGGGCCAGGGAAGATTTAAGGCCTGAGAATATCTTTCTGTCTATGTACAAGAGCTTTTCCGTTGGCTGTTTCCCTTTTCACCCTGGCTGCTAGGAAGCTCACAGCCAACTCTAACATTCCATCAAATTAGCCCTTTAATTAACCCTAAGGATTAGAACATCTGCTTCCTTTTTCTCCTCAATCCTGATTTCCTCTCCAGCCCTCTGGTACTCAGCTATTATTGAGTTGAAGGCACCACACCCACACCACACTTTCCTATCTTCCACACACTGTTGACACCTCTCCACCTGTCCACCTGCCCCCATCATTTCAGCACAGAGCTGGGGCTTCAGGCCCTGTGGTCCCACCAGCCCTGGCACGGCCCACCCACGGGCAGCAGCGCTCACCAGTCTTTGTAGAAGCGGCGGCGGCACTCATCGCTGAGGTGCTCGGCAAAGATGGTCTTAAAGCTCCGCAGACCTCGAGGCGTGGCCACATAGCCCACCACGCCCACCACCACTAGGGGAGGTGTCTCCACAATCGTCACTGCCTCCACTTCCTCCCGCTTGGAAATTTCTAGATGAGATGCAGGGACAGGGTCCCCCTGAGTACCATCGGGAAGGGAGGGAAGAGCCAGCCACGCAGGGTGGGCCAGGCCAGCAGCCAGGCAGTGTCCTCAGAGCAGGGCTGGGCCTCCTTCACTGGACCCCAAATGAGCATTTGTTATTTTAATGTATTTTATGTGGATAAAATGTGTGCATAATATATAAATGGATTTTTGTAAGTTCTAGCAAGGCCTATGACTAGTCCAAAACCAGTTGTTTCATGGGTATCACTGCTTAGGCCGACATGAAGTGAAAGAAGTACATGTTCAAAAAATATATTAGGAGCGCGTGCAGTGGCTCCAGACTGTAATCCCTTTGGGAGGCTGAGGTGGGAGGATCACTTGAGCTCAGGAGTTCAAGACCAGCCTGGGCAACATAGCAAGACCCCCTCTGTACAAAAAATAGAAAAATTAGCCAGCCGTGGTGGCCCCAGCTACTCGGGAGGCTGAAGCAGGAGAATCACTTGAGTCCAGGAGTTTGCAGTAGCAGTGAGCTATGATGACACCACTGCACTCCACCTGGGGTCACAGAGTGAGACCCTGTCTCAAAAGAAAAAAAAAAAAAAGGACTTAATACACAAACACACACACACTTGAATGGATTTCTGAGAACTGGGGAAACCCGCAGGAAAGGGTAGGCTGTCCACATCAGCCTCCTGGTCGTGCCATGTTACTAGAATCTTTCGAGATGTTTCTATGGTGGGAACTGGGGGAGTCCATGGAATTGCTCTGTATCATTCCTTACAACGACATGTGAATCTACAATTAAAACAAAAACTCAACTCTCTATAAATATGTATACATGAAACACCAGGATACGAAATAGACCAGAAATGCCCAAAATCGCAGGCAGCCCGGCAGGTGGCTAGAGGCCAGGTGTGGGGCACCTGCCCTTGAATCGGCTCCTTCGCTCACTACCTGGTCCTGGGCCAGTCTCGTGACTGCTCTGAGCCTTGGTTTCCCCACTTGTCAGCAAGCGCAGTGACAGAACCGCACTAAAGGCCAGTGCGGATCCTGGCGCTGTGCTGGCTGTGATTCCTGTGGGCAGGGTCTCAGCCTTGCTGGGACTGTGGCCCCTCCTGGACCAGGACAGTGAATTCTGGCTCATGGCATTGGAAGTTTCCACCCCCCAGCAGGTGCCCCCGCTGCTGTGACTCACTGAGCCCCGGCCGGTGCACCTCACGCAGGGTGTGGGTCATGCCCGCCTTGTAGCCCAGGAAGGCCGTGAGGTGCACGGGCCGGCTGGGGTCATCCTGTGGCCACGTCTTCACCTTGCCCCGGTGCCGGCGGCTTCTCCTGTGGGGCAGGAAGCCCAGGTGACCATGCCGAGGGGCGGAAAACTTCCGGTGGGACTGGGGGGCAGGAAGGAGGGAGGTCAGAGGTGGGGTCTCCCTGGTGGTGGTGGCAGGATGCTCCCGGAACCCAGAGGCAAACAAGCGAGCTGGAGACCACAGACTGCGGCCGGGCGGTCCCCAGCACCTCCCCGTCTGCCTACAGGAGGGGAGCGGGGGGCTCACCGAGGGGCAGCACCTAGGGATGGGGCCTCCGCCGCCACAGGCTTCCTGCCCCAGTGGGCGCAGCCTGGCAGAGCCTAGGCGGGGCGGGCCCACGGGCAGAGGGCTCCATGGGCAGGTGGCCGCTGCCATGTGTCCATTTCCTTGCCCCTTCTACACCCACTGGCCCAGCTCTGGCCCCCTTGTTGCCCCTCCAACCTCCCACTCCCTCACAGGCCCAGGGACTGTCCCTGCTGGGGCAGAGTCCAGAAGCCCAGCTGCCCCCTCCCCAGGAAGACTGGCATGCCCCAGCTCCAGCCCCAGCCCACCCACCGCTGCCCTGGCCCCACTGACCATGGCAGCCGATCCCTGAAGGTCAGCAAGGGGCCTCCCCACCAGGCGCCAGAGGTGGAGTGGCAGGGCCAGGATGCACAGCAGCCAGTTCCCAGATTTAGCCCCTGGCAGGAGAGCGCGATCATCCCCCGAGGCCAGCATGGTCTCCAGTGCCAGGAGCAGCCCAGGCAGGGTGGCGTCAGGAGAGGCATCAGATGAGCAGCCTGGCATGGGGACACCTGGAGCCAGGGCTGCCACTCCTTTCCTCAATGGCCCTGAGACTGGGTCATGACCCTCCCAGGACAGGACCCACTTGGCCTGGTAGGGGCTGAGGGACCCTGTTTGGGGGCTTCTGAGAGCCTGAGTCCAGTTTCCTGACAACCAAACAGAGGGGTCCTGTCCTGAGGGCTATGAGACAGCTGGACAAACGGCAGGGGCAGGAGTGAGGAGGAGGAGGGCCAGGATCACCAAGATCACGATCCCCAGCTGGGGCCGGGCGCAGTGGCTGACGCCTGTAATCCTAGCACTCTGGGAGGCCAACGTGGGAGGATAGCTCGAGGTCAGGAGTTCGAGACCAGCCTGAGCAAAAGCGAGACCCCGTCTCTACTAAAAATAGAAAGAAATGATTTGGACAGCTAAAAATATATATAGAAAAAATTAGCCGGGCATGGTGGCACATGCCTGTAGTCCCAGCTACTCAGGAGGCTGAGGCAGAAGGATCACTTAAGCCCAGGAGTTTGAGGTTGCTGTGAGCTAGACTGACGCCACAGCACTCTAGCCAGGGCAAAAGAGCGAGACTCTGTCTCAAAAAAAAAAAAAAAGAAAAACAATTAGAAAAACAAAATCCCCAGCTGGGTACAGTGGCTCACGTCTGTAATCCTAGCCCTCTGGGAAGCTGAGGCGGGAGAATTGCTTGAGGCCAGGAGTACGAAGACCAGCCTGAGTAACATCAAGATCCCGTCTCTATAAAAAAATAGAAAAATTAGCTGGGCATTGTGGCACATGCCTGTAGTCCCAGCTACTTGGGAGGCTGAGGCAGGAGGATCCCTTGACCCAGCAGGAGTTTGAGGTTGTGGTGAGCTATGATCTCACCCCTGCACTGTCTCAAAAAAAAAAAAACCCTGTTTCAAAAAAAAAAACCACACACACACACAAAAACAAGCTCCCTAGCTCTAACAGCCTATGATCCATGAGAATTGGGTGCTTTTATGAATGTAAATCTTGAATTCAAGTTTTGAATAAAAAGGGAGTTGAAACCTCTTATTTGTTAATTCAAAGATTCTATGGTTATAAAGTTCTTTAGCTGTAGGATCAGAGTTTTACAGACCTAAGATGTCTCCAAGATCCATGGATTTTGCATTGCTAAATACTAAGATTCTATGCCACTAAAATGTTAAGATTCTTTGGGTCTGATGTCCTGTATTTCTAAGAGTTCACAATTTAAAGATCTGACGTTTGGGTGATTGTAGATTCTGAGAGTCCCCAGAGTTGGTGGTCCTGTGTCCCTGCTTCCTGCCCTAGACGGGCCCCCAAGCCCACCAACATCAGCCCGTCCATGAAGGGCCCTGGCAGAGAGAGTGGAGTCCAGAGAAGCCTGTAGGGACTGGGCAATCCCAGAAGGCTTCCTGGAGGAGTAGGGCGTGTGGTGTGTCCTGTTACTCGTTGGCTTACTTGCTGCGCGTGCCCTAGGAGCCTGCGCTCTCCGTAAGAGCCGGACTGTTAAATCTTGCTCCCTGCCCTAGCACGCAACGGGAATGGCATGAGCCGTTGCGTTATTCCTTCTGCCTCCTCGTCAACCTGCAGACACTCCCGCCGGGTCCCCAGCGCCCGCCCGCCGCCCGCGCGGAGCCCGGACTCGGGAGGAGGCGGACTGCGACGGCGCTGAGGCCCCACGTGGGGGCGCGCTGCGGCGAGGCGGGCCCGAGCCGGGTCACTACAAGTCCCAGGGTGCCCCGCGGCCGCGCCGGCCGGTGCGCAGGCGCAGCCACCCCGGGCGTCCTCTGCACCGGCAACCTAGGCCGCAGTGCGCGGGCGCAGGCCGAGGCCGGGGCGCCGCGTCCGGGAGCGGAGTCCGCCGCCAGCCGCCGCCATGCCGGACAGCTGGGACAAGGACGTGTATCCTGAGCCTCCGCGCCGCACGCCGGCGCTCTCGCCGCAGACCTCGCTGCCCAACCCCGTTGTCTACTTGCAGAAGGCCTTTGACCTCCTCGTGGACCGGCCCGTGACCCTCGTGAGAGGTACGGGGCCCCCACCGCGGGCCCTGCCGGCTCCGGGATCTTTGCCGTCCTCCGGAGACCCCTGGGCCCCGGCATCCTGCCACCAGCCCGGGCTGCGCCGCTGCCCAGGATCTCCCTGACGCCCCCTGGAGACCCCCGCCCCCTAATACCTCCCCTCTCCCCGGGTCTCGTCGCCCCAGGACCACCCCCTGCCGCACCCCGGGACCCCCAGCGCAGAGACTCCCCCAAGCTCCGTTGCCTTCTTCGGCCTTCTTTTGCACCCCTGGCCTCCTGCCTCCGTTTGCAGACGCAACCAGCAGAGTCCTGGGGCCTGTTAGACCCGTCTCCCTGCAAAATGACCAGGTGTTGGGGTGATGGCCGAGATGCCCAAATTCCCATCTCTGGTCCGAATCAGGAGAATGCTCAATGCAGTCTGTGTGGTTCAGCCAGCTCCGGGGGCAGCAGCAAGAGCTTGCTCTGTCTTCAGTCACTAGCGCCAGGCACTTCATCCATTCAATTGATCTCATTCCTTCAACAAAAAAATATGTGGGGTACATGGTATGCTCTGGTGGTTTTTTCACTAGGAAGGATGAAGTCTGCAAATCAAACCCTCAAAGATCTGGAGAGGGCGCAGCCTTGGGCCCAGCTCCTCCTTTCTTGTAGCAGTGTCCTGCTGTTTTATGCGTCTGGGTGGTTGAGCTTTTAGTCTAGCTTGTTTATTTACCACTGGGGAAGCTGAAGCCCGAAGGGGGACAGGGCAGGTTCTCCTGCTTGCTGGTGGCTCCCTGTTGGAGTCTCTTCCTACACCGTGGGGTCCCTCTACCGTGGGGGAATTGAGCTTGCAGAGCTGTGTCTGAGTCTCAGTCCCCTGTCTGTAAATGTAAATGAGAAGGACCTGCCCCATAGAGTTGTCTGGGATGGGGACAAAGTGAGATAATGCATATGGAACTCTGAGGAAGATGCCTGGCACTAAGGGAGCTGTCAGCGGTAAACATTTGTAGCCTAATACTTGCAGGACTGTCTGTGTTAGCCTGCACCTCTTCCAGAGTTGAGTTGCCTGTTTTCTCTAACAGCTGGGAACATTCAGGAAATCTTCCTGCCTCCCTACTCTGTGGCTTTTGAGAAATAACAAAGCTAAAGGCCTGTCCAAACCGACGGGGCTCTTGAGTGTGGGGTTTTGTCTTTGCAGAGTTTATAGAGCGGCAGCACGCAAAGAACAGGTATTACTACTACCACCGCGAGTACCGCCGCGTGCCAGAGATCACCGAGTGCAAGGAGAAAGACATCTTGTGCATGTTTGAAGCTGAAATGCAATGGAGAAGGGACTAGTACGTGAACGACAGGGAATGTGGAGACCTGCACAGCACATCCTGCTGGGGGTCACCCCGGGACGGCCTCAGCCAGCCAGAATATGCCTCCTGGGGTTGGCCCAGACCTTGGGGGTGATGTGGGGGGCAGACCATGGGGCTCCAAGGTCCTTTCATTCTAGTCTTCCCAGGTACAGGAAAAAATTCTTTACAAATAAATTCTTGTTCTCTTTTTGTCCAGCAAAGTTGATCAAGAAATTGTCAACATCATCCAGGAGAGGCTTAAGGCCTGTCAGCAGAGGGAAGGAGAGAGCTACAGGCAGAACTGTGCCAAGGAGTTGGAGCAGTTCGCCCAGGTGGCCAAGGCCTACCAGGACCGCTGTGAGTGAGCCCTGAGCGAGCCCCCACCCTGGCCCAAATCTTTTTCTTGCCATCTCACTCCCCTCTAGTCTGTCCACTCTCCCTATGGCTGTGGGCCAGCTCCACTGCCCAGAGCTTACCAGTTAGGTCCACCTGGGGACAAGTACATTATGTCCAGTTTATGACCTTAGCCACCAACTTTCCTCTCTGCACATAGACTGATTCCCCCAGGACCTTGACAGACTGTTTCCAGTCTGTTTCCTTCTCTTTCTCAGATCATGAGCTGGGGGCCCATTATTCTGCCAGAAAGTGCCTGGCGAAACAGAAGCAAAGGATGCTGGCAGAGAGGAAGGCAGCAAAAGAGGCCACAAAACAGGCTGCTGCAGCCTGAGGCAGCTGTGCAGCCCTCCTCCCCCACCACATACGACTGTATGCTTGAAATAAAGTGATGCAACCTGCCTATGTCCCTGTGAATCTAATTGCTTAATTCTTCATCTTAACGTCCCACCTCCCTTCCAGATCCAAGCCACCACTAAATTCATGTCACGCAGGCAAGAGACAACCATTAACAGGCTTAATTTCACTTTATTTTTCTTGTATAAAAATGCTATGTTGTAGCCACAGCTGGAGCCTGGGTCCTCTGCACAGAGACTCTGGTGTGGGTCTTGACAAGATGGTCGGTGAACTCCTACAAAAAAACAGGGCCTTAGTTGTAGCCGCCACCACCCCCCACCGTGCTTGCTTAGGCAGCGACCAAACACCCAGTCTCTGGACTGTGCTAAGGCCAAGGACAGCTGAACCCCACTGGCTGGGCGGCAGTACCTGGTAGGGAGACTTGGTGAACACTGTCTCTTTCCAGAGATCAGGAGTCAGATAGCTATAAGTCTTGGAGATGGCATCAAAGGTTGCCTTTGCTGGAGAACAAAAGACATCAGAAGAAAGATTGGTGGTGTGACTTGACACAAGTCCTCCACCCCAGGACCTGAAGATGTCGCACTCCTAGGAACAGAGAGGCCACTGTGGGCAAGTCTGTCGTGCATTAGGAGAGCCTTCCTCTCTCTCCCTGGAAATACGCCAAGCACACACTAGGCCTGTGTGATCAAGCGGAGCTGAGAGAGGTTGTGGCCGACCCCATGCATCACCTACCAAAGTTGCCCAGGGTGGCAGTACAGCCCCTGGCTGAAGTGTAGCAGTCATCAATACCAGCCATCATGAGCAGCTTCTTGGGCACAGGGGCTGAGACGATGCCAGTTCCTCTAGGAGCAGGGATGAGACGTACCAGCACAGAGCCGCAGCGGCCTGTCACCTGGGAAGGACAGGAGTCAGGAGACCAGGGCTGGGAGTCTCTGCTCCATCACAGACCCAACACTCACCACCCCCTGGCCTACCTTGCAAGGTACAGTGTGGGGCTTGCCGATCTTGTTCCCCCAGTAGCCTCTACGCACAGGAACAATGGAGAGCTTGGCCAGGATGATGGCCCCTCGGATGGCAGTGGCTACCTCCTTGGAGCACTTTACACCTAGACCGACGTGGCCATTGTAATCCCCAATGGCAACAAATGCCTGCAAAGAGACAGTGAGGTAGCTGGCGGTCCCACACAGCATCAGTACCCACACCCAGGACCTGTTGCACCCCTCAAGGAAAGAGAAGCCACTGAAAGGCTAATCCGAGGTCCCGAGGAGATCTTTTCTTTCTCTCCACATTACGAAAGTCACACGAGTGTAGCCTAGTGCAACCATGCAGAGCTGGGAGAGCCTCGCCAAGCCCCTTGGCACCAACAGCCCAGCCAGACGAAAATTGCTTTGACACCTTGAACCTGGTGCGCTGGCCAGCGCGGGTCTGCTTTTGCACCGGCATAATCTTCAAAACCTCGTCTTTGAGAGATGCCCCCAGGAAAAAATCGATGATCTCAGACTCCTGCAACAAAACACAAAAAAGACTCGTAGTGCAAACATCAAATAAAGTGCTTAAACAAGACAAATACTACCATTCATTTATTCTAACGTCCTCACACAA
Organism: Lemur catta; assembly: GCF_020740605.2. NCBI lineage: Eukaryota > Metazoa > Chordata > Mammalia > Primates > Lemuridae > Lemur > Lemur catta. The sequence continues at coordinate 1,522,947 of NC_059129.1, forward strand.
GGTATCCAAGCTTTCACTCCAAGTGGAATCCCCTCCTCAGACTCTGCCCATAACGCAATCCCAATCACTCCAACGGGAGACCCTGGGCCCCTCAAAGTGGGCCAATGATAGATCTCAACCTTCGGACCCCAGCCCAAATGGCTCCAAGGCTCAACGGGGGCGCACTCGCTCAACGCCCCACCGCTCGAGGCGTACCTTAATGGGCAAGGAAAAGAGATAGATCTCCTCCAGGGATTTGATCTTCATGTCCTTAACCAGGCGGCCCAGCTTGGTGACGGGCATCCACTGGAGAAAGAGAAGAGCGAGGGAACAGGTTGCCTCCCCGGCGCCGCCCACGGGCCTGCCCCCGCCCGTGCCTCGGACCTACCTCCTTGTCCTCGGCCTTGCCTCCGCGGGCTCCGCGGCCTCGGCCCCGGCCGCGACCACGGCCGCGACCTCGGCCCCGAATGCCGCTGCCGAAGCCTCCACGGAAGCCGCCGCGTCCACCCATTCCGGGGCCCCCGGGGCCTCCGGGCCCTCCCGCTGCACCGGCGTCATCCGCCATTTGCTGGGAAAAACAAAACCCACACGATTAGTGAGGCCCCAGCGTCTGCGGCCGCCCGCGAGACCCGGGTGGGGGCTCCGCCCAAGAGCAAGAGCCCGACTACGGCCCGATGTCTGCGGATGCCGCCGCCCAGGGCCCGCGCCGCCGCCATCGCCACGCAAACTCACGTGTTTTCTCGGAGAAAAAGAACCTGCTCGCCCGGGAAGGAGCTTTTATATCAAGCCCAGCGCCGCGAGATCTCCACTGCCCGGCTGCAGGACCCATAAGGAAGCCTGATTGGTTCTGCGTTGCTCCGCCCCTCGCCACGCTCTGCGTGCGCCTGCGCGTCCTGCCCGAGCCGCGGCCCGGGAATCTGCGTGACCGGAATGGTGGCTATAAATGTCCGCGCCGCCAGGCGGCGCTCCTCCCGCGCCGTCCGAGGTCGGCCTGGCCGATCGGTCCGTCGCTGCGTGCTGGTGGGGGGCGGGGAAGGCCGGCGTTCGTTGAAACTCACCCCCGGCTACGATGCGGCGCCCAGAGCCAACAAGGGCCTCGGGTCAGCGCCCGCTGCCACGAGTGCGGCGGGACAATCCAGGTCCTGACAGGCGCCGCGGGCCCGAGCCCGGTGCGACCGCCCGCGTGATCCGGCTTCTGGCCTGCGACCCCTGACCCTGCCTTCTCTCTACAGGACACTCGTCGCCCCGAGCCTGAGGCCGCCCGACGCTGCCAGGACCACGGGGGGAGGGGGATTTGGTTGTCCCCAGTGTTTCGAGTAAAGCTGTGTTTAATTCTCTGCGTGTGGATGTTCTTGGGGTCCCGGCTGTCGGCCTGGAACGAAAGCTTAGTGGGATGCTTTCTTTTCCCAGGCCAGCCAACTCCGCTTTGCACACCACACAGGGTAGAACGTGGGAGGTTGGCAGCTGACGTCTAGTGCCCCACACCCCTTAAGTGGCAGAGCCAGGTTGAGAATACTGGCCTCTAGCCATGCCCCAGACATAGCCTCCATACTAGCAGGTAAAGTACCCCGCGCTTAGGTGAGCCAGGTGGGGCCCGCAAGCATGGCCGTGTGGTAGTTCATGGTTCAGGCCTTCAGTGGCTCCCTAGTGCTCTCAGGGTTAGGTTCTTCAGGATTAGGTCAACGCAGCATTCCAACAGCGCTAAACCTGTGGGAACGTGTTTCCACAGGCTGGAGTTGATTCCCGTTCCCCACAGGTCTGCCCAGATGTTCAAGCACGAGATCTGGGAGGCTGGGCCCCGCCCCTGCAGCTGTGGGGCTGCAGCTTGCACAGGAATTTAGTCCTCTGTGACCTGGAGCTGGCACCCTGAATCTTGGGCCCTAAATGAAGAGACCCAATGGGTCAATGTCTAAAGCTTCCTAGTTCCTGGAGGTCTGGCCACCTGGCAGCACTCCCTGTGATTCTGCTGAAAGCCTTGGCGTTGGGGAAGCAGCTTCCAAAGCTTGCTTCGTGGCCTGATGCTGCCTGGGGATCAGCAGTCAGCCACCCCATGGCAGGGGGTTCCATAGACCTGTCCCAGGTCAGGGCTACCCACCATTTATGTGCTGCAAGGGCGCCAGCAGACCCTGGACCAGTGCTGTGATTGGCCTGAGCTGGACAATGCCACTGTGATGTCGGCCCAGTCTCACTGTGAAATGCAGGCTCCCAAGCCCTGGGGATCAGTGGAGCTGCCGTGCAGACACAGATCATGGTAAGCCTGGGGCCTTCTGGTCTCCATCCCTGAGATTTGTGCCCAACTCCAGAGGTCTGCCCAGGGATGGACCCCATGTCTCCCTCTGAGAAAGGATGGTCAGTGGGCCCCCATACAGCAGTTTTCAGAAGACTTGGACGAGGTCTAACTCCCCGCTAAGGCCAGCTTCTCCAGCCAGGGACTGGTAGTCTTCGGGGGGGTCTTGAACCCTACAGCTGCCCTCTCAAAGTGGGTGCTGATCTGGGCCCTCTACTTGGGGTTCTTTTGTGGCCCACCTCCCCGCCCAAAGCTTGCTGGGGCCTCTTGCTGGTTATGTGGAGTGGGAGACGTCCCAGCCAGGCCCTGACACTGGCCTGGCCTTTGCAGAGTGGCGGGTATGATATCAACCTCTTCGCCAGCCCTCCCGACTGCAACTTCCTGTGCTCTGTCTGCCATGGGGTTCTCAAGAAGCCAGTGAGGCTGCCATGCAACCACATCTTCTGCAAAAAGTGCATCCTCCGGTGGCTAGCCAGGTGCCACTGGGTACCCAAGGGGCTGGGAGGGCAGGGGCAAGGCTAGGAGCCACTCTTGTGGCCCAGAAGAGAGGGGAAAGTCTGCCAAGCACTGGGTCACAATGACCATAACACTCAGCTGCCAAATCCCCTGGGACACTAAAATGTGTGGGTCCCCTCACCCCACCCATGGTGTCTGCAGACCCTGGCCCCACCCTAGGAGCTGAGAGCTCCCTGTATCTACCCTCATGCCTCCTCCAGCTGGAGAAGGGACTGCTTGGGTCACCCAGTGAAGGCTTGACCAGGGGAGACATATCTCCTCCACTTGCCCTTTCCACTCCCAACACTCGCCCCTGTCATACTTCCTTCCAGACAAAAGACCTGTCCATGCTGCAGGAAAGAGGTGAAAAGGAAAAAGATGGTCCATGTGAATAAACTCCGGAAAACCATTGGCCGTCTGGAAGTTAAGGTAGCTCAAAGCATCCACTCACATCACCCTTGTGTGGAGCAGAGGCAGGAGAGGGGACAAGGAGAATCCCACCTTCAAAGAGAACCAAGTGCAGCTTTGGGGTCAACAAATGTGGCTGAGTTTGAATCCTAGCTCTACCATTTACTTGCTGTGTGACTCTGGGCAAGTTAGCTAACCTTTCTGAACCCCTGGGGCTCAGCTGTAAAATGGAGATTATCAAGGAGGATGAACTGCTTGGTGTGCTGGTCATTACTCTTCAGCCCCCTGACTTTACAGATGAGGAAACTGAGGTTTAAAAAAAAAAAAGCCCGGCATATATATCATATCACTCACCAAGCCAATCCAGCCATGTACCTCCCAATTCTCCAATACTCAGGCCCCCACCCCTGGGACCTCTAGATTCTTCCCACCTCTAAGCATTCGCCCTGCTGTCCTCTCCCCATCCCCTCACTAGAGTCAGAAAAGCTTGGGAGGCTGTCAGTTCATTGGCACCTGGTGAGCAGAAAGCCAGGGGTGGAGGTTCCATGGGGGAACAGCTGGCAATGCCGAGCTTTGGCTCACACAGTGCTCTCCATCTGCAGTGCAAGAACGCCGAAGCAGGCTGCCTGGTGACATGCCCCCTGGCACATCGCAAGGGGCACCAGGACTCGTGCCCGTTCGAGCTGATGGCCTGCCCCAACGAGGGCTGCACTGCACGGGTGCCACGTGGAGCCCTGGCCGAGCACCAGCAGCATTGCCAGCAAGATGCCCGGCGGTGCTGTCCCCTGGGCTGTGGGGCCACCCTGGGTCCAGCCGAGCTTGCTGGCCACAACTGCTATCGCGAGCTGCGTGACACCTGGAGTGAGCGCCAGGAGCGCAGCCGGACCCTGCTGCTGTGCCTGCTGCGGCGTGTGCGCCGGGTGCACCGGGCCACCAGCCTTGTACGCCGGCAGCTGGCCCAGCTTGGCAACTTCCTAGAGGAGGATGAAGCCCTGCTCGCCGGCACCCCGCAGGAGGCTGGGGGCATCCCAGAAGGCAGTGCCAGGGCTGAGCTGTGGGGGGCCCGGGGCCAAGGTGTAAATGGAGGTGAATAAACGCAGAGCCCAGGCCCGGCTCGCCTTGCGCCCTGCCTGCTGGCCTCACACCCTGTCACATTTGTTGCCCGGTCGACCTCTCCAGGCACTACTCCAGGGAGACGCTTTGGCCTTTCTCCCTTGGACCACCACTGGGTCTTTGTACTGGCTATTGTGCCTGTCTGGAAAGCTCTTCCCGTCGCCCGCGTTTGCCTACTTTCTTCTTTCCACTCAAATGTCTCTCTCCTCGCAGAGGTTTTCCCTGATCCTCCTCTCCCAGTCTCCGTGGTTACTTTCTACCAGTTTGTTTTATTAGCTTCATAGCCAGCAGCACAAACAGCTCAAAACCTTTAATTCAGAATAAAAGCCACTTCTCACAATGGCTCAAGGCACCACATTCTCTCTGACCTTCTGCCCTTACATTCTCTCCACACTCCCTGCAGCCACATACGCTTTGTTGTGTCTTCTAAATGTGGGGTACCCCAATGCCCCCCATGGCACCCCTATGTGCTGGCAGTTCCTCAGCCTGGGCTGCTTCCTCCAACTTAAGTGTTTGCTCAGGAGTCACATTCTCAATAAAGCCTCCTTCACCACTCCATTTAAAATTGCACATCCTGGCCGGGCGCGGTGGCTCACGCCTGTAATCCTAGCCCTCTGGGAGGCCGAGGCGGGTGGATCGCTCGAGGTCAGGAGTTCGAGACCAGCCTGAGCGAGACCCTGTCTCTACTAAAAATTATCTGGACAACTAAAAAATATATATATAGAAAAAATTAGGCCAGGCGCAGTGGCTCACGCCTGTAATCCTAGCACTCTGGGAGGCCGAGGCGGGTGGATTGCTCGAGGTCAGGAGTTCGAGACCAGCCTGAGCAAGAGCGAGACCCTGTCTCTACTAAAAATAGAAAGAAATTATATGGCCAACTAAAAATCTATATAGAAAAAATTAGCCGGGCATAGTGGCGCATGCCTGTAGTCCCAGCTACTCGGGAGGCTGAGGCAGTAGGATCGCTTAAGCCCAGGAGTTTGAGGTTGCTGTGAACGAGGCTGATGCCATGGCACTCACTCTAGCCCGGGCAACAAAGTGAGACTCTGTCTCAAAAAAAAATAAAAATAAAAAAAATAAAAAAAAATTGCACATCCTTTCCAAGTTTCTTTTTTCCTTGGCAAAGAAAAAAAAAATTGCACCTCCTGGCTGGGGACGTGGCTCCTGGCTGTAATCCCAGCACTAATCCTAGCACTTTGGGAGGCTGAGGACAGGATTGCTTGAGGCCAAGAGTTCAAGACCAGCCTGAGTAACATAAGGAGACCTCGCTCTACAAAAATAAAAAGGTTATGCTCTGGTTTCTCTTCAGATCGTATAAATCTTTCGGCTTTTACAAAAATAAAAAGGCTAGCCCGGCATGGTGGAGGCTGAGGCAGGAGGATTGCTTGAGCCCAGGACTTTGAGGGTGCGGTAAACTATGATCCTGCCACTGCACTTCAGCCTGGGTGAACTGCATCTCCTGCCCTCCCTTCAGCCCTTGCTAATCTGTTTTTCCATGGCACACAGCACTTACCTACTAAGGGCATTCCCTGTGCTGCCCCTGCCCCTGCCTCGCCCCCACCCCCCCAGCCCTTGAGAATAAGAGCTACTCCAGGGCAGGGATTTTCGTTTTCTTCTCTGGTGTCCCCCAGGTGCCCAGAACACTGCCTTGCACACAGAAGGTGCTCAATGAATATGTGAGTGACTCTGAAATTATCCAATTTATTGATTTACTTGCATTATTTATCATGCCAGAGTGGGAGCCCCGACACACGGCCTACTTTAGGGCTCGCTCTACTCACTGACAACAGCTGACCACGGTTGCCCCCAAATCCCAGAATGCTGAGGGCACGAGTAAACACTTTCTACGAAAACCTTTTTAAATTGCCATTGAGACCAGACTGCGCGCGGCCCACCCCACCCCTTCGCCAGCATACGCCCACATGCCCACGCACCTTCCAGACCAGAAACGCCTCTGCCAGCTTCCGCTTCCCGACGCGGCAGCCACTGCCCACAGCAAAGATGGCGCCGAGCGCCCCGCGTCGAGACGTCATAGTAACGCGCGCGGTGACGCCATCGCGGCGCGCCGCAGCGCGGAGTTCCGCGCCGATCTGCCTCACGCGGTGGCGGCAGTGGTGGTTCAAGCCGACTTCCGCGGGAGCGGCGACGGCGGCGGCGACATGGCAGAGACCGCAGCCGGAGCGAGCCGCTTCAAGGCCAAGTGAGCCCGGGCGCTGGGATGCGGGCGCTGCCCGGCGAGTTGAGCCGGGTTAGCAGCCGGACTAGCGGAGGCGCGCGCGGAGCAGCGCGGGCCGTGGGGTGGGCGCGGGCGCCCGTTCGGGTCTGCGGAGGGCGCGAGGGCTGTGTGCGGACTGGCCCGCGGGTCGTGGAAGCCGGCACCCCGCGGGCAGGCCGGCAGGGCGCAGCGAGCGTCGGTTAGACAGAGAGCCGGCTTGTGGGGGTAGAGTGGGGCGAGAAATCCCAGAGGGGGAGGAAGGGGAGGGCTGAGCACAATTTGGGGCTCCTTCTGGGCGCGGTGGGAGACGAAGGATGGCGGGTAGCCTTGGGGGGCGGGTCACCTGTTGTCTTCCTGTCTGGGGAGCAGGAAGAGAGGAGATGGGCCGGGCTGGTCCGCAGTGGCCCGGGAGACCTGAACAGCTAAGTGCTTAGTGCCTGGGTGGGAACAGACTCAGCCCCCACCCTGGGGAGCGCAGTTTCGTGGGATAAGTTATTTTCATCAGTGGTTGAGGGTCTTAGGTGGTGACAAGCACTAGCAAAGGGAAGACTCAGTGCCTGCAGCACCTCTGTTGGAGGGTCAGCTGGGTGCAGGGGGATGAGGGGCTGGTTTCATCCTGGCAGGCAGACTTCTGGGATTGCATGGAAAAGAAGCCCAGGCCTCTTGCAGGGAACAGGCAGGCAGAAAATAGAAAACCTGTCACCAGGCTGGGCCTGGAGCAATGGGCTGCAATGTGAGAATAAAGGAAAACACAGGACAGGCTAGCAAAAGCCCTTCTGGGAGGAGTGTGAGGAATGTAACTGGCAGCAGGGCTAAGAGAGTGTAGGTGAGCAGCCAGGGTGGGGAGTGGGTGTGCTGGATGTCAGGGATGAAGACGCTGAGGAGGGTGGTGCTCCAGGCTGTTACCCAGGCTTGGCTGCCCTCAGGGCACCCCCTAGCGTCCTGCCTGGTCTTCATTAAGGAATTTTGGAAGACTGGGCTGGTGGACTGCCTCTGCGTGGTGCACTGTGGGGGTTACCAGCCAGTTCTGGGTCACAACTTCTCCATCACTTGGGGATACCAGCACCCACTCACAGTTCTGCTAGTTTTCTCCCTGGGTCCCTGCTGGTGCCCAGGAACTCCTCAAGGGCAGGGGCCTATCAGGTTTACCTCTGGAAGAGCACCCAGCACAGGGCCAGGCACTGAGGACCAAGGAGGTGGGTGATCACTCACTCCCCTGTTCTCTTTCCAGCTATGCTGTTGAGCGTAAGATTGAGCCTTTCTACAAGGGCGGAAAAACACAGGTACCATGCCGGGGCAGGCAGGGTGGTAGGGCAGCTGGAAGCTAGGGGGTGCCAAATGTTACCTTGGCTGAGATCCCTCTGTGCCCAGCTGGACCGGACCGGCCAGCACCTCTTCTGCGTCTGTGGTACCAGAGTCAATGTCCTGGAAGTGGCCTCGGGGGCCGTGCTGCGGAGCCTGGAGCAGGTGAGGGCAGAGGGGGTATGTATGAGGGGACCAGCGGGGAGCAGCCTGTGCACACGGCGCTCTGGGCACCCACTCTTTTCTGTAGGAGGACCAGGAGGACATCACGGCCTTTGATCTCAGCCCCGATGATGAGGTATGTGGGGCAGGGATGGGAGACAAGTTCTGGTGCTTCCCTCTTACACTTTGAGTGGATGAGGATGTCTCTACCTGTCAGCTGAATTGCACCTTCCTCCAGGTGCTGGTGACAGCCAGCCGGGCATTGCTGCTGGCTCAGTGGGCCTGGCGAGAGGGCAGTGTTACCCGCTTGTGGAAAGCGATACACACAGCCCCCGTGGCCACCATGGCCTTTGACCCCACCTCCACACTGCTGGCCACAGGTAGGCCCCCAGTGGGGCGGATGGGCTGAAGGGCACGGGGGCAGGGGCTTTGGGCACACCAGCCCCTCACCTCAAACGCTTTCCTGCAGGTGGCTGTGATGGGGCTGTGCGCATCTGGGACATTGTGCAGCACTACGGGACACACCACTTTCGGGGCTCACATGGTGTCGTGCAGTGAGTGGGGGCAGCAGGAGGTGGGCATGCAGAGGCACCACGCTCAGGGCGCACAGCTCACCCATCCTGTCCCACCTGTCCCCGCAGTCTGGTGGCCTTCCACCCGGACCCTGCCCGCCTGCTGCTCTTCTCCTCAGCCGCGGATGCTGCCATCCGCATGTGGTCACTGCAGGACAGGTCGTGCCTAGCTGTGCTGACTGCGCACTACAGTGCTGTCACTTCGCTGGCCTTCAGTACTGACGGCCACACTATGCTCAGGTCAGTGGCAGACCCTGGTAGGAAGGGGAGGCCGAGGCTGAGACTCTGGACCTAAGGTGGCTGTTTCCCTGCAGCTCCGGCCGTGACAAGATCTGCATTGTTTGGGATCTTTGCAGCCGCCAGGCCACGAGGACTGTGCCAGTGTTTGAGGTGGGGGCATCTGGGGGTCAAGGCCAGAGAGTTGGGCAGGGAGGGGACATGGCCGCAGCCTTTGACTCAGCTCATTCCCAGAGTGTGGAGGCTGCTGTGTTGTTGCCAGAGGAACCGGCACCTGAGCTGGGTGTGAAGTCTCCAGGCCTGCACTTCCTGACAGCTGGTGACCAAGGTATGTGGGGGTGGGGCACGAGCAGACAGCAGGGGCCGGGCGAGGCCCACGGACCTGCGTCTCAGCAGCCCCATCCCCACACAGGCACGCTGCGCGTGTGGGAGGCGGCTTCTGGGCAGTGTGTGTACACGCAGCCTCGGCTGCCGGGCCCCGGGCGGGAGCTGACCCACTGCGCGCTGGCCCACGCTGCCAGCCTGCTCCTCAGCGTCACCGCCGACCACAATCTGCTGCTCTACGAGGCACGCTCGCTGCGGCTGCAGAAACAGGTGAGCCCCTCCCCTGCTCAGCCTGGGGGTGGGGGCACCAGCCCTCCACGTAGCCAGGTCCTGGCTGCTGACCTTCCTGCCCCTACAGTTCGCGGGCTACAGTGAGGAGGTCTTGGATGTCCGGTTCCTTGGGCCGGAGGACTCCCACGTCGTTGTGGCCTCCAATAGCCCCTGCCTCAAAGTGTTTGAGCTACAGACGTTGTCCTGCCAGATCCTCCACGGCCACACAGGTGAGTGGAGCCCAGCTCATGCCCAGGGGTTTATTGCCCCCACTCCAACTCTGCGATGATTGGTCTCGGAGCGCTCAGCCTGACACTTCTTCCCAGACATCGTCCTGGCCCTGGATGTGTTCCGGAAGGGGTGGCTCTTTGCCAGCTGTGCCAAGGTGAGGCATCTGAGAGGTATAGAGGTATGGGCACCCCAGGAGGGGAGGCCAAGGCAATAGGACCACAGCCCAGCCTCTCTCCCCAGGATCAGAGTGTCCGTATCTGGAGGATGAACAAGGCTGGCCAGGTGGCCTGTGTGGCTCAGGGCTCCGGGCACACACACAGCGTGGGCACCATCTGCTGCTCTAGGTAGCGGGTCAGGGCTGGACCCGGAAGTGTCAGAGGTGGCAGAGGCCCAGGCCTGCCAGTGGGTGCTGCAGCTCAGGGGAGCAGCAGAGGAGGCAGTGGCAGTGGTGGTGGCTTTGACGTGCTCTTTGAGCAGGGATGTAGAACGGCAAACAGGGTGGTGGAGCCCCTGGCACCATGGATGCGGGGGGATTCCTGGGAAGTAGCCTTGGTGAGGCAGAGGGTGTTGGGGTCGAGACACACTAAACAAGGCTGTTTAGGGCTGGGGCCAAGTCACTGGGTATGGGGGCGCCAGGGGTGGATAGTGCAGAAGGGGATTTGGCCCCTGGGGTGTTTGGGGGTGGCACGGCCAGTCTGCATCCTGGGATAGTCCCTCTGGTCTGGAGTGGGGTCCGGCAGGCCAGACCTGTGGTGCGCTGGTGATCAGGGCTGGCCAGGGCTCGGCAGCGCCTCCTCTTCCCCCCGTCGGCCACAGGCTGAAGGAGTCCTTCCTGGTGACTGGCAGCCAGGACTGCACCGTGAAGCTGTGGCCCCTTCCTGAAGCCCTGCTGTCTAAGAGCACAGCTCCAGATGGTGGCCCCATCCTCCTGCAGGCCCAGACCACCCAGCGCTGCCATGACAAGGTGACCACACGTGGCCATGGGGTTGGGGCGGTGGCCGAGCCTTTGCTGGGTGGGGGTCTGAGCTGCTGCCTGCTCCCGTCGCCAGGACATCAACAGTGTGGCTGTTGCCCCCAATGACAAGCTGCTGGCAACAGGCTCGCAGGACCGCACGGCCAAGCTGTGGGCCCTGCCTCAGTGCCAGCTGCTGGGCGTCTTCTCAGGCCACCGCCGCGGCCTCTGGTGTATCCAGTTCTCACCCATGGACCAAGTGCTGGCCACAGCCTCGGCTGATGGCACCATCAAGCTTTGGGCACTACAGGACTTCAGCTGTCTCAAGGTCAGCAACGTCCCCCAGGCCCAGCCCCCCCACCCTGGTGACATCTCACGCCCTCCCCTTCCCCACCTTGCAGACGTTTGAGGGGCATGATGCTTCCGTGCTGAAGGTGGCCTTTGTGAGCCGAGGCACGCAGCTGCTGTCCAGGTGAGAGGTGGGGCGAGGCAGGTGCGAGGGCAGGGTAGGGGACCGGCCCCAGCACTGAGCCTCTCCAACCCCACACCCAGTGGCTCTGATGGGCTTGTGAAGCTCTGGACCGTCAAGAACAACGAGTGTGTGCGCACGCTGGACGCCCATGAGGACAAGGTGTGGGGCCTGCACTGCAGCCGGCTGGACGACCGTGCCCTCACCGGCGCCAGCGACTCCTGTGTCATCCTCTGGAAGGTTGGGGGCCCCAAGGGGTGGGGCGGGGCTGGGGCAGTGTGAGGGCCCCTCTGACACTAGTCTGATCGCAGGACGTGACCGAGGCAGAGCAGGCGGAGGAGCAGGCCAGGCAGGAGGAACAGGTGGTCAGGTAAGTCCGCAGTCAGGGGATGTGCAGCATCACCCCTGCTTGTGCCGTGAGAAACTGAGGCTGGGGGCTGTGATCACCACCAGTGCGTGCGCAGGCCCAGGCCCGCTGAGCCGGGGGTGCTGCCTTTAGCCCCCCAGCCAGGGTCCTCAGTGGCCTTCTCCTCCCCCCGCCCCACCAGGCAGCAAGAACTGGACAACCTGCTCCAGGAGAAGCGGTACCTGCGCGCTCTGGGCCTGGCCATCTCCCTGGACCGGCCCCATACCGTGCTGACCGTCATCCAGGGTCAGCGCCCCCCGCCCCAGGGGCAGGGAGGGTGGGCTTGGGACCATGGACCCCTTTTCTGGGGCTCAGTCTTCCCTCCTCCCACAGCCATCCGGAGGGACCCTGAGGCCTGCGAGAAGCTGGAAGCCACCGTGCTCCGCCTGCGGCGAGACCAGAAAGGTCCAGGGCTGGCGGGCAGGGGCCGGGCAGGGTGGGGTGGCCCAGTGTGCAGGGGCCAGTCAGGGTGGAATAGCCCCGCAGGCAGGGTGACCACCTGTCTTGCCTACAGAGGCCCTGTTGCGCTTCTGTGTCACATGGAACACCAACTCACGGCACTGCCATGAAGCCCAGGCCGTGCTGAGTGTGCTCCTTCGACACGAGGCCCCGGAGGAGCTGCTGGCCTACGAGGGTGTGCGGGCGGCACTGGAGGCCCTGCTGCCCTACACCGGTGCGTGGGCGTGGCCTGAGAGGGGGGAGCTGCCTGGTGGGTGTGTGGACCCCCCTGACCTCCCTCTGTGCTCCCCCAGAGCGGCACTTTCAGCGGCTCAGCAGGACACTGCAGGCAGCCACCTTCCTGGACTTCCTGTGGCACAACATGAAACTGCCCGCTCTCCCTGCGGCCCCCCAGCCCTCCGAAACACATAAAGGTGTTCTTTTCTATCCCGGCTCCGCATGGCTGCATGGGCGCCGGTCCCAGGTCTCTGGCCGCAACCTCGACCAGCCACTGTGGGCATCGGGGCCTGTCGGTCTCCACCCTGCCTGCCCACCCCTGCACCCTGGCCTGGCAGCCCCTCAGCACAGTGAGACTGGGTTTGGGTCATTAAGAGAGTTTTACTCAGAGGAAATGGGAACTCGTCCCCTAGCCAGCGACTACCCCGGTGCTGGGGATGGTGCAGCCACGGACAGGGACAGTCAGGACAGGGGCAGTCATCCTGCCGATCCTTGGCCCACAGGGGTTGTGGCGTGCGCAGCGCAGGCCCCCGCCCCGTGGTTCCACAGTCCTCAAGGGGAGCCCTGGGGCCCTAGGTGCCGTCCCAGTGCCCTGCGGGTGATGGTGCAGCAGCGGCTCTGGATGGCACTCAGCTGGGGTCGGGTAGGCACGGTAGGGGCAGGGGTCCTGGCCTGGGGGGCGTCAGGGGAGCCGCGGGCCTCACCAGCTCTGTCCTCCCCACCACGGAACCCGGGCCCACGGAGGAGCGCGCCCAGCCCTTCCGGCTGCAGCAGCACTGCGGGGAGGAGTCCCGTACGGCCACCATACCTGTGAGGGGCAGGGCTTGGTTAGGGACCCGCCCACCTCCCAGGCTCCCCACCCCAGCCCCATTTCCCACACCTGCACAGCCACCAGCCGAGGTCGGACGTTTCCAGCACATGCACACACGCCCCCGCAGGCACCGACAGTTCATCTGCGCGGCTGCTCTCGTAGGTGCGGGAAGCACAGAACTGGGGGCCTGGGCGGGGGTGTTTGGGGATCACTGTGGGACCACAGAGGCCAGGGCTCCCACTTTTCTCCAGGTTGTCCCTATATGCTTGGCTCTGTGCTGAGAGACCACTCTAAACCCATTCGGGGCTCCCTCTAGCTATGACGACCAAGCATGTGCTCCTGGGCCCCTGTCACCGCTGCCCTCCCCTCTGGTGCTTTCTCTGGCCCAGTCTTGCCACACAGTCCAGCGATAGCGGTGGGCGTGGGGGAGGGGAGGGTCATACCGCTGCTCCCCATGGATGGCACCCCGTCTGGGCCCTGGCCTAGGGCCACCTCCTCCAGGTAGGGAGCTGGAAACCAGGCTGTCTGCTGGTCCTCATTCTCCACCAGCCACCAGCCTGTGCGCAGCAAGTGGGAGGGGACTCAGATCCTGAGGCCCACTCAGGACCGGGGGTCAGAGGGCGAATCCCCATTCCAGTAGGGCCCTACCTGAGGGGTGTCGCAGCAGCACGTCCAGGCTTTCCTGGGCCTGCACGTGGAAAGACCTGCCCCGCGTGTCCTGGGTGCTGAAGGGCTGCAGGCAGCGCAGGCTCTGAGTCTCCAGGCTGTGGATGGCGAGGCTGCTGGCGGGGCGGGATAGGGGCTCCTCGGGGGCGGGCAGGATCACCAGGCTGGGAAGGGCAGCCGGCACATGGGAGAGGTTGGGTGGGTGGGCTCGCCAGGATCCCCAAGTCCACCCAGCCTCCAAATGCCCTGGAGTTGGGGGTGGGTCAGGCACCTGCCCGGTGGCAATTCGGGCTCCAGGTCGAGGGGTTGCGGTGCAAAGAAGCTGGTGAGGGCCGGGCTCTGCGCCACACGCTCTGCAGTCACCAGCAGTGTCCGTGAATAGGTCTCCAGCCGCCGCAGGCGGGCCAGGCCTCGGCCCGTGCGTCCCCCGTGCGCCAACAGCGGTGCATCTTCGGGTACCACAAAGGCACACTGTGGAACCCCACGCCCAGGCCCCCCTGCCCCCCTCCCCACAAGGCGCTGCCTTCCCCACCCCTCGTGGGGCCCCTGCTGGGCTGACCGGGAAGCTTGGGGAGAATGCGGTCCGATCTCCGCAGCAGGCCAGCCTCCACCGGGAAGGTCTCTTTCAGGGTCTTCTGAGGGCATGAACCCGGGTATCAGTCCTGGAGAGCCCACCAGGTTCCCTTGGGAGGGCAGGGTCCCTGGCCCAGATCTTAGGAGCTGGAAGCCCGAGAGGGCAGGAAGGGAGGCCCTCAGGGGGAGCTCGCTGGTGAGTCGTGCTCTGGGAGGCAGCTGGCCGGCTGGGGGGAGCCAAGACCGTTGGGGTCGCCCAGGGTCACTTACCTGGAGCTGTCTGAACTCGTCCCAGCTTCTGCGCACAAAAGTGTCGCTGCCGTCTGACCAGTGCACTGAGAAGGCGAAAGTCTGCGGGAGGAAAGGTTGGAGGCAACTCAGGACCCCTCTTCCTCCCCCTTCTTACTGGTGGGGACCTAGCCAGGTCTTACCTGGAGCTGCTTAATCTGCACCAGGGCTGCGGCGCGCACTGAAACGGGGTGCCGGGGACCTGCCATTGCTGTGACCTCCCGGGCTGTGGGCCTCTGAAGTGTGTGGGCACGGCTGACCACTGACGACTGCTCCGCCTCTCTGCCCTCCAGGAGGCTCCCGGGCACCCAGAAGACTGGCTGGAGTGGAATTCCCCGCCAATGCCCCAAGCCTGTGGGTCCCTGTGGAGCTACCCCGCCCACCCCTGGGTCCTTTGCAGGTTCCTTGCTGTCCCCCATACCCAAGATCTGGGGGTTGGAGCGCAGGGCTTGGGGGGCCAAGGCAGGGATGGTGGAAGAATGAGCTGCCGGCCCTCGAGGTGTGCAAGACGCTGTCCTGAAGACTGGGTGGTAGAGGGGCTGGGGCTGCTGCCTGGGCACCCCCCATTGAGTCTGGCCATGGGAAGAGGGGGGAGAAGGGGGGGTCACCAAACTGCCTCCGGTCTGTTGGCCCACCTCTCTGGGCTTTCCTGGCCCTGCAAGGTGCTGGGATTTCCTGCCTCAGTGCACCCAACAGCTGTCTTTGAATTGGCCTGAGGGGCTTGTCATCTGGAACCAAGCACTCAATGCCTAGGGCTTTAAGTGCCTTGTCTGCCTTAATCCTAAGATTGGAGGAAAGGTCTCTTAATGTCCCCAAGTCACACAGGAGGAAATAAGAATTAAATGGATATCAACTGGGTGCGGTGGCTCACGCCTGTAATCCTAACTCTCTGGGAGGCCAAGGCAGGCGGATTGTTTGAGCTCAGGGGCTCGAGACCAGCCTGAGCAAGAGAGAAACCCCGTCTCTACTAAAAATAGAAAGTATATGGACAGCTAAAAATATATATATATAGAAAAAATTAGCTGGGCATGGTGGTACATGCCTGTAGTCCCAGCTGCTCAGGAGGCTGAGGCAGGAGGATTGCTCGAGCCCAGGAGTTTGAGGTTGCTGTGAGCTAGGCTGACGCCACGGCACTCACTCTAGCCCGGGCAACAAAGTGAGACTCTGTCTCAAAAAAAAAAAAAAAAAGAATTAAATGGATAGTTACTGTGAGTTTTTTTGTGCATGCTGGGGGTTGGGGTGGGGCACAGACCTCACAGGCTCTCCCTAGGAGTTCTCCTGTGGTGGGGAGACTTGGGCAGGGCTGCAGAGAGTCCATCCTTGCAGTCACTGGCGCTTGGGGGGTTGGGGAGGCGGTCACTAGGAGTGTTTTGAGAGCCCCCTCTGAATTCATGATTTATCACAACTTTCTGCAAACACAACCTCTGTGGTCAGGAGGGACTCATTCTCCCATCTGCTGGGGGAGGTCGCAGGCCCTGGAATCTCTGGACAGAGGGCTCACCCAGGTGCCCTACCTCTCCAGATTGCTTCCTTATAGTAATTTCCAGAACCACATTCAACCCTGACACACTGGCTCTTCCTGGTGCTGGGGCCACCAGCTCTGTGTTGGGATTGTCCCTACCCCAACCCCCCCCCCCCAAGGAGGGGTCAGCCTCTGAGACATCCCTCCAGAAAACCGCCTTGGCCTCAATAAAGGGCCTTTGTGTGTGTGTCCACCAGCGGCTCTCTCTGAAGCCCTCAAGCTTTGCCTGGTCCTGGCCCAGGCAATGAACACCTGCTGTCATAGGCCTGATTTGCAGAGTGTCTTTCAGCTTAGCTGTCACCCTCTCCCCAACCTCAGCCGAGGGTCCAACTGGCCTGGTGGGGTTGAAGCGGGGACAGACCCTGCTCCCCTGGAAGGCAGAGGAGAGGAGGAGCAACTCACAAGCAGGGACCTAGAGGGATTGAGGCCCCCTTCCCACTCTGACCGACAGCCCCCTGCTCCACACCTGTCAGCCCTGGATCCCGTCCACTTTTCCTCTGCCTCGCCCCTACCCCTTCTCTCCCCCTGCGGCCACAACAGCTCCCCCCATCCCTGTGCTCCTCACTTGCCCCTATGAAAGCCACTCCCCATATTACAGGCAGAGGGATCTTTGCAAAACAGAAATGGGATCCGCTTGGGATAGCCTTGCCCAAAACCGCCCAGCACCTTCCCACTGCCCTTAGGAGAAACTCCCAGTTCCCACAGCAGCTGGCAAGATCCTCAGTGGGCTCCTGCCCAGCTCTGGACCTGCCCTCCCGCCAGCCTCCCGAACGTCCTGCCCACGGGCTTTCTGCCTCTGCAAAACGCCAGGACTCTCCCAGCTTGGGCTTGGCCCTGAGAGTAGTCCTCGGCCGATTCCTCATCCTTCGGGCCCCTGTCCAAGGGTCGCCTCCTGAAGGAGGCCTTCCGGATTTGCCACGCCCGTCTGCGCTTCGCCACAGCTGGCAAGAGAGGATTGTCAGTGACTCCTGGCTTTGCTTGTCTTGGCCACTGACTGGGTAGTGAAGTGAGGCGATCGGGGAACGGAGTCTCGTTCCCCGTTCTCAGCGCCTGGGACAGCGACCAGGACAGGCAAGGCGTGCACGCATACTGCGGAGCGAACGCGCGCGCACGCAGGCAGAGCAGCCCCCGAGGCTCCCGCGGTGGGCGCGCCCTCATCCGGGCTACAGGAGCCCCGGCGCGCACCGCCTCCCCTGCGGCCGCGGACCCGCCCCGCGTTGCCCCCGTTGCCATGGCGCCGGGCGCCGGGGCCAAACCGCGGGCGCAGGGTCCTAGCGCACACATCTCTCCTTGAGGGCACGCCCCGCCCCGCGTTGCCAGGCGCCCGTTGCCATGGCCCTGGGCAGCCAGCAGGTGGGCACGCCCCTCGGCTGAGGACACAGAGCCTGGCCGCCGGCACGCCGGACGGCCAGAGCGGAGCGATGGGGGCGGCGCGGGCCGCAACACGGACTTCGCCTCGGTCTCAGCCGGAGTCCACAAGGCGGCCGCGGCGCAGCTTCCATAACACGTTGGTCTTCTACTGGAGGAAGCGAGAGCGCCGCCACGGACGACGCAAGCCGGCCTCGGGCCGGGGCACAAGGCCCAGGGGCGCGAGCAGGGCCCGGCTCCCCAGCCCCGCCCCCGCCCCCGCCCCCGCCCCCGCCCCCGCGGGGTCCTTGGCCCCGGCCCGGGCCTCCGGCGCCGCCCCGGCCCGCTCCTCGGCCTCTGGCTCCGCCTCGACCAGGGCCCGGGCCCCGGCCGCCGGTCCCGCCCCCGAGCCGGTCCCCGCCCCGAGTCCCGCCCCCAGCCCCGGCTCGGGCCCGGCCTCCGCGCCCGCGGCGCGCGTCCCCGGCTCCTGTGGCCGCGCGCTGGCGGCAGCGCGCGCACTGGCCTGGAGGCCGACCTGGAGGCCCATCTGGAGGCCGACCTGGCCCGGCAGACATTGCGCGGGCAAGATGGCGGCGCCCGGCGAACGGGGCCGCTTCTACCCCGGAAACCTCTTCTCCTTCTTGCCGGGTGGCGCGCGCTCGGAGGTGATGGACGACCTGGCGACCGACGCGCGGGGCCGGGGCGCGGGGCGGAGAGACGCTGCCGCCTCGGCCCCGACGCCAGCCCAGGCGCCGACCCTCGATTCTCAGGTCACTGAGGACGCCTCCCGGAGGCGGCCTTGCAGGGCCTGCGTGGACTTCAAGACGTGGATGCGGACGCAGCAGAAGGTTCAGATGCCCTTCCCGACCCCCCAGCCCCAGCCCTCAACCCCTACTCCTTGTCCTCAGGTGCCCCGGGCAGACCTCCCAAGGGCTTAGGCCGCCAGATTGGCTATCCCTAAACCTTGCCCCCGCTCCCCGCCCCACCCCCCCCGTAGGCCTGGCCTTTCGTCTTTCAGCCCTGCGTGAGCTGGACTTCGTTCCGGAGTCCGTGGGTCACGGGCCGGGGCGTAAAAAGAGGGAATTTTGTGGGGTTTGTGTTGGGGGAGAACGAACTGACCCTTAGTCGGCCTACTTCTACAGCGGGACAGACAGTTTAGGGAGGATTGTCCACAGGATCGAGAGGAACTGGGCCGCAACAGCTGGGCTCTTCTCCACACCCTGGCCGCCTACTATCCCGACCTGCCCACCCCAGAACAGCAGCAAGACATGGCCCAATTCATACATTTATTTTCCAAGTTCTACCCATGTGAGGAATGTGCTGAAGACCTAAGGGAGAGGTAAGCTGTTTCTGCAGGCAACAGACCATTGCACCTGGAGCCTGGGCCTGGGGCCTTTGGCTGATGTCATAGAAGGGAGCCTAGAGAAATAGTGGCAGAGGGTTGCTGAGGAGCAAGGACCACCAATAGGGTGGGGATCGGGGGTTATTTGAGCTTTCTCCTTTCTCCTCAAAGACCACACTGCCTGGATCTGCTGCTGGGCATCGCTGTGTTCTATAGCCACAGGCTCCCAGGAAGGGCTTCCCTCCCTTGTTTAGCACTGATGGAGGCTCCAAGCAAGTTAGGGAGAACACTTTGCCTGACTTCTGGAGCAGAACTGCTGGTTGTAAGACCTTGGGAACCCACTGCTTTTGCCCCTCAAAGCCAGCTTTCCTTCATTGAGGCACCCAAGAGCTGGGCCTGGCCGTTACAGGTGTTTCTAGGCTGGATACGTGGGACAGACAGAGCTGCCTGCGTAGTTAGAATGACGTCTGTTGCTCCAGGGCCTCAGGTGCTAAGAAACAAGTCTAGTTTCCAGTTCTGCGGTTGTGCCCAGCCCCACCCCTTCTACTCCCTGCCTGGGGCCAGGGACACTGGGATGAGGCTTCCTGATTGTTATAAAGTTGTAAAGTTGCCAGGTCTATGCTTTAATGTCTTGCCCTGGGCCTTTGTCAGGGTTTGCCAACCTCCCCAAGTGGGTGTTTGAGCAGTCTTGGGAGTCAAGCACACCTGGGAAGCTGCAGGGTCAGCCCTGTTCTAGGAATTCCTATCCCTCGGAGCATGAGGGCACTTCTCGGTGCCCCAGCTCTTCTCCCTCAGGAGCAGGCAAGGAGCTGGCAGAGACAGTGGAGCCACTGCCTCCTCCTGTCCTTCCTGTGCTCCCCCCACGCAGGATATGCAGGAACCAGCCAGACACCCGCACTCGGGAATGCTTCTCCCAGTGGCTGTGCCGCCTGCACAATGAGGTGAACCGCAAGCTGGGCAAGCCTGACTTCGACTGCTCGAAAGTGGATGAGCGCTGGCGAGACGGCTGGAAGGACGGCTCCTGTGACTAGAGAGTGGCAGCCAGAGCCTGTGGGGCAGCCAGCCAGGGCCCATGGGGTGGCCTGGCTGGACAGGAGCAGGGCACTCATTAAAGTGAACAGAGCCAGAGCCTGTCATATCTCAGTTGGGTGGCCACCAGCACACTGCCCATGGGGTCCCGCCCCTCTCAGGTTTGGGGTAGAAGTGGAGGTGCCCACTGCACACTGCAGGCCCCCTGCTGGCCTCCTCCTCAGCCCCAGCCCCGCGGGACTGCAGGTGAGGGAGGTGGGAGCAGCCTGGGATGCTCCTTAGCATCCAGGGTGCAGCCTTCTGCTCAGCCCACACCCTGACACCAAGTTCCTCACACAAGAAGATAGCAGACCTGGCTGGGCTTCCCTATGCCTGCCCCTTGAGGCCAGGCCATTGCCTTCCCATGCCTACAGTGGGGACACCTGCAGTGCCTGTGGCCCCAGTGGCTCTGTGCCGTCCACTTCAGGAATGAGGCCTGGGCGCTGAGGTCTCCACTCCGCTCAGTCCTTTCAGGGAAGCCCAGACAGGGTTCTTCCTTGAGGGTCCACCAACCATGCTGCCCACTCCCTGCCCGGCACAGGGCCTTCCATAGCTGTGCCAGCCCTGTCAACAGAGGCTTCATGGGGGCAGCCTCCTCAGAGTTTGAGGCCAAAATAAAACACTGGAGAAGTGACCAAGGACCTGGTTTCAGTGTGCTTTGTGCTGGGGCTTGCAGCAAGGGACAGGGCCTGCTCCTGCCCTTCTGTGTTCAGCTGTGCTTTCCTTTCTGGGCTTCTGGCTTCTTAGGAGGAGAGAGAGGTCGCCAGGTGGGAGCAGGCAACAGTAAGGCAGCTGATGGGCTGGGGCACCGGGGGCCAGAGTAGCTGCTGGAGGTCAGAGAGACAAGGAGAGGTGATGGCACAAGGTCTGCAAGGCCCCAGCCAGCAAAGACATTGCTTTAACTCCAAGCTCTTGGAGCGTTTGAAGCCAGGTATGGCAGGGAGTGATGTGACTTTGGGAAAGCCCTTCTGGCTGCTGAGCTGGGATGAAGCAGGTGAAGGTTAGGAAGCCAGGGCAGTCACCCGTGTGCCAGCTGAGAGGGAGGCTCGCCCCGGGGGAGAGGATGCTGGATCCCTTGAAGACAGAACCAGAGAATCCCCAGGTTGAGAAAGGAGCCAGAGGAGACTGGGAGTCGCTCTGTGCATCAGTGAGATGGAGAAGACAGTGCAGCAGGTTTAGGGGTAACCTGAACCCAGCTTTTGGGCTTTCCCAGATCTGCTCAGTTCCACCTGCCTCTAGGCCTTGGCTCCCAGCCAGAACAGCCCAGCCACAATGTGTGTTCCAGGCCTGTGGTCATAAAGCTCTGGGCACCTCTATCCTGCAGGTGTCTCAGCCTTTCCCTGGGAACAAGTTGACCTTGGATGCCTCATGCAGAGGGAGCTGCAGGTACCTCTACCTGACTGGCCCCGTGGGGTGCTGGCTTCTGCAGGGGCTGCCCAGGGGGCCAGGTAGCATAAATGAGAAGTTGCTCCTCCTCCCTCCCCCAGGCACAGGCTTCTCTCTGGCCTTCTGCAAGTGCACCAGGAAGCACCCAGGCTCTCCAGCGATGCTGTGGTCAGTAGTGTCACCCTGCTGTGTCTGCTGCCCTCCTCCCTGCCTTGCTTTCCTTTTTCCCTGTCTTCCCCACTTCACCTCCCAATAAAACTTCACTTTGCCTCAGGCCGTTTTCCAGGCCATCCAGCCCAAGGCAAGTGGAGCTCCAGTGCCAGGGAAGGTTCTGGCTGGAGCTGGCACTCCAGGGCCGACACAGACCAAAGGAACCAACTTAGAGGGAGGAGACCCCAGAATCGTACCTTGGGCCCCTAAGGCTTGCAGGTCACAAAGTGGGCAAGAAGAGGGACCCAAGAATGACCTTGGAATTGTATCCTGGAGGGAGGGAATGGCAGCATCTGAAACTTGCCCATGGGACTGGGAGTGGAGGTCACTGGCAACCGTGCATTTGGGTGGAGTGGTGGGAGCTTGGTCACCCTGGGTTTCAGAGGGGTGGGGAGAGAGGTAGTGGGAGCAGAGTGTCCACATGGAGTTTGCTGCTGAAGGGAGCAGCATGTGCCGCAGCTGGACGGGGAGTGGGGTTGCGAAGGGTATTTGGGTTTCTTCTGGCAGAAGTGCAGCATTTTGGGTGCTGATGTGAATGATCAAGTGAAAGGGGGAGATGGTGACACAGAGGAGACGGGACTGGACGCACAGTGTAATGGACTGGACGAAATACAGTGGGCAGCACCTGCCCTGCCCCTGTGCCCAGCTGGGGCAGCCGCCACCATCTGTCCACAGGGTTGGTACAGCAGGGACCTGGGTTCGAATTCCAGCTCTTCACTTTCTGTGATCAAGGAACTCAAGTGACCTGCTTATTTGCCTATCTGAAAAATGGGGGCTTAGAAGCTGTGAGATGTTGAACCAACAGTCCCTCCCTCCCCGCAGGAAAGCACCTGGCACTATAAATGCTCGATAAAGGGAAACTTTTCTCAGTGCTCTAGACAAACACAGGAGTCACCTGAACTCCTGCCAGGCCGGCCTGAAAGGAGCGCAAGGGAAGGTACCCGGGGTCCCCGCAGGGGCACAAGGCAGCCAGGCCCTGGCTCCCGGGAGGGCAGGGCCCTGCTCAGAGGAGCGCAGTCACGTCCTGTCCATCCTCCAGGCTGCAGCGGAGTTTGAGCCCAGTCCCTGCCCGCTTTACCCTGGAGGCCCGGCGGCAGGTCGGGAGGGTGGTCTCGGACCGGATCACGCAGGTGCGGGCGGGGGACGGAGGTGGGCGGGGCGGAGGGAGAGGAGGGCTCCGGCCCGCGCGCGTGGACCCGGCGGGGGGGCGCCGGCTCGGCCCCGCCCCGCGCGCCCCCGCCGCGGCCGGCGCGCGCTCCCGGGACGCGGCGGCGGCAGCTGCAGCATCCTTACCACCCGCAGCAGCAGCAGCGGACCCGGGCGGCCTCGGGCGGGGCCGGCCGGACGGACAGACGGACACAGGGCGCTGGGGCGCGCGTCCCGCCCGGGCCGGCCATGGAGGGTGCCTCGTTCGGCGCGGGCCGCGCGGGGGCCGCCCTGGACCCCGTGAGCTTCGCGCGGCGGCCCCAGACCCTGCTGCGGGTCGCGTCCTGGGTGAGTGGCCCCTGCCCAGGCCCCGGCTGCGGCTCCGGACCCCGCCTCGCCCCGCGGCCCTCGTGCCCTCCCGCCCCCTGCCCCTCGCCCCCAACCTCCTCCTCATCCTCGCCGGCCCCTCCCCCGCCGGCCGCAGGTTGGGGTGACGTCACCCGGCCGGGCGCGCCCACCTTTGGGCGGGGGAGAGACCCGCGGCCAAGGAGAGGGACCTTGAGAGGTCACCGCCAGTCGCCCCCTACCCCCTAATTCCTCTTCAGAGCTAATTTCAAGCCCCCTCCTCAGCCC
Source organism: Lemur catta (assembly GCF_020740605.2). Lineage (NCBI taxonomy): Eukaryota > Metazoa > Chordata > Mammalia > Primates > Lemuridae > Lemur > Lemur catta. Next base: position 1,546,036 of record NC_059129.1, read on the forward strand.
TCGCTCCGCTTTTCCTGCTCGCATGACCTGGAAGCGGGCGCCGGGTGGGGACCGGATTCGCGGAGGGGCACGAGGAGGGGGCCACAGGCAGCCAAGAGGGATCGTGCGGAGCCTCGCCCCTTCCCCGCACACGCCCTCCAGGCTCCGGAAGGAACTGGTCCTTCCCCCGCCCCCCGTCCGGCTGTGAGTTGAGGGAGGAGGGGCTGGGGCTGGGGGAGGCTTCCTGGAGGTGGCGGAGGGGCAGGTCCAGGGGCTTCCCTAGGACCGGGGCCTTGCGCCTCCTTCCCACCCGGGACGGGGGCTGAGTTCTCGGTTTGTCCAGCCGCTCCAGCTAGCGCCGGCCGCACCCCCAGGCCGGTCTTTGAGGAGACCGCGCCAGGGTGGGGCAGAGGGCCTCCGCCTTCCCCGGGGAGTGAAGCAGGAGCCCTGCCTTCTGGTCCTAGCTCAGGTCCAGACTGGGGCCCACTGTTGGGGGCCATGCCCATGCCCCGGCTCCCCCTGACTGTTGTATCTCGGAGCTGGGTCGGGAAAAGAGCGAAAGGAAGAAGTTGAGACTGGAGGTCTTTTCTTGGCAACAGAGGGCTGCCCAGAGCTGAAAGAGCAGCGTCTGGCTAAAATGACCGTGGTCCACCTCATACCTGCCCGCCAGAACTGGTGAGCAGCGGCACTGAGGTGTGACTGAACCCCGAGGTCCACGGTGTCTTGTTTGAGCCCAAACACTTAGGGCGACATTAGTAGTTAAACACGGTCACGCGGGGGTCATCATCCCTCGGGTGTCCACCAAGTGCGGGAAGCCGCGGGGACATTTCTCCATCCCAGCACTCCATGAGCTGTGCCCTTGCCCCATTTGGCTAGAAGACGGGCGGGCTGCACGGGGCCTGGCAACAGCTCTGGTACCTGTTCCCGCGGCACCCCGGCTGCCACCTCCCCCTGCCCCTCCGGCTCCAGCCTGGGAGTCACCGATCCAGGCGAGGGCCCCTGTTCCACACTCCCCAGTGGCTCGGGGGGGACCCCAGGGGCCCCACGCGGTTTGAAGGACCTGGTTGAATCTTGGCCTCGGCTATCAACCACGCGATGCTGGACAGGTCGCTTCACCTGTTGAAGCCCCAATTTCTCCATTTATAAAGGAGACAAGAACAATGGCGGCCGCGTGGGGCTTTTGGAGAGTTCACTGAGCAAACGTAGTGGTTTTAGCTCAGGGCCTGGGCATAGTAGATGCTCAGTGAACGGTTCATGTTGTCATAGCTGCTAAATACGCGAGGGGTGGGGAAGGAGGGGTTGCACGCAGAGCCTCCACCCAGAGAGGGGCGGGTGCCGCCGGGACCGGCCCGGGATGGGGCGCTCGGGGTGGGGGACGGAGGCCTGGGGTCTGGGCGGGCAGAGGGACCCCGCGGGCGCTGAGCGCCGCCCGCCGCCGCAGGTGTTCTCCATTGCCGTCTTCGGGCCCATAATCAACGAGGGCTACGTGAACGCCGACAGCGGCCCCGAGCTGCGCTGCGTCTTCAACGGGAACGCGGGCGCCTGCCGCTTCGGCGTCGCGCTCGGCCTGGGGGCCTTCCTGGCCTGCGCCGCCTTCCTGCTGCTCGACGTGCGTTTCCAGCAGATCAGCAGCGTCCGCGACCGCCGGCGCGCCGTGCTGCTCGACCTGGGCTTCTCAGGTGCGTGGGGCGGCGCTTCCGCGGGCGGGGCTTTCTCAGGTGCGCGGGGCGGGCGGGGGCGGGGCTTTCTCGGGCGGGCGGGGCGGGCGGGGGCGGGGCTTTCTGGGGTGCGCGGGGCGGGCGGGGGCGGGGCTTTCTCAGGTGCGCGGGGCGGGCGGGGGCGGGGCTTTCTGGGGTGCGCGGGGCGTGCGGGGGCGGGGCTTTCTCGGGTGCGCGGGGCGGGCGGGGGCGGGGCTTTCTCGGGTGCGCGGGGCGGGCGGGGGCGGGGCTTTCTCAGGTGCTTCGGGCGGGCGGGGGCGGGGCTTTCCCCGGTGCGCGGGGCGGGCTGGGGGCGGGGCTTTCTCGGGTGCACGGGGCGGGCTGGGGGCGGGGCTTTCTCGGGTGCACGGGGCGGGCGGGGGCGGGGCTTTCTCAGGTGCGCGGGGCGGGGCCCCTCGGGCTGCACCTGCGCGTCTGGGGGCGGAGAGGGGTGGCGCGGCCCGACGCCCCGTGCGGTTCGGGGAGGCCACGCGGGTTGCCCGCGTGGAGCGCCGCCCGACCCGCGCCCGCCGCCTCCAGGGCTCTGGTCCTTCCTGTGGTTCGTGGGCTTCTGCTTCCTCGCCAACCAGTGGCAGCGCACGGCGCCCGGGCCCGGCACGGCGCAGGCGGGGGACGCGGCGCGGGCAGTCATAGCCTTCAGCTTCTTCTCGGTCCTCAGCTGGGTGAGTGCGCGGCCGCGGGCGGGGGGCGGCGGGCGGGCCGGGGGGCGGGGCGCAGTCGGCCCTGGCTGACCGCGGGTCCCCGCCCAGGTGGCGCTCACCGTGAAGGCCCTGCAGCGGTTCCGCCTGGGCACCGACATGTCACTCTTCGCCACCGAACAGCTGAGCGCCGGGGCGGGCCAGGCCTACCCCGGCTACCCAGTGGGCAGTGGCGTGGAGGGCACGGAGACCTACCAGAGCCCGCCCTTCACCGAGACCTTGGACACCAGCCCCAAAGGGTACCAGGTGCCCGCCTACTAGTGGCTGGCAGGCCCAGACCAGGGCCTGAAGGCCGCTCCACCAACGCAGCCCCCAGGGCCTCCTGGGGCCTCCCTTGGGTCCTTCCAGTCCTGCACCAGGGACAGAGGGCGTGGCTACTGTGGGCTGTCCGGGGCCAAGAGGACCTAGTCCCTAGAGTGCCTGGGCCATCCCCCTGCAAGTCCCCTCAGTCCACTCAGCACCTGGCCCCAGGCCTGAGGTCCTCAGGAGGGGACAGCACAGCCCAGGGCATGTGTCCACTAGCTGGAGCGTACTGACCTGGGGGAGGCGTTCCCCTCAGGGGCCAGACAACCTCGGGCTCACCTGTGCACTCTGGGGTCAAGGGTCCAACTGGCCCCACAACCAGGTGCAGGGACTGCCCAGGACCCGGTACAAGGACACCCCCTACCATGGCTGGGGATCCTGGCTAGTGTTCCCCGTCCCATGTCCCTGTGGGTAGTGACTGTCCTTGCTCCTGTCATGATGGTTTGTCCCGTCCAGACCCTCCCACCATTTCCTCTCGCAGGCTCGGTAGAGCAACCTGGCCGTGTCGATGTTGTGATTGTGGTTAAGTCTTCAGGTTCCACCTCATAGTGCCCCACAAGCCGCTCCTCTGTCTGTGGCCCAGCCCCAGCCCCTACCTGCCTTTGCCCAGGCCCCGGTGTTGATGGTTCTGGTCAGGAAGGCACAAGATAGCTGTGGGCCTGGGCGCCAGCCCTGTCCCAGCCGTTTGGTGAGACCTTGCCCAAGGAGGGAATAGGACACCTGGGTGCCAGGCAAGACAAGCCCCTCGCCAGGAGAGAGGCTGAGAGATTCCATCTGCCCGCTGTGCCCCGGACACGTCCATTCTGTGCTGTTCCCTTTACCTGGCATCCTGGACCGGCCCCTCCCTCCCCACCCTGCACCCTGTTTTACGGCCCAGCCCCAGGTGGGGGTCCCTCTGCATAGCTGACTGCTCATGCATCGCTCAAGCTGCTTTTCACATTAGGTCGATACCAAACACGGTCGCCGCATTTCATCTTAAGACAGATGCCTCTCTCTGGAGTTGCAGTTGAGAGACAGCCCTGTATATTGTAGCATAGACCAATTCTGTGTGGATATTTAAGTGAACATGTTTACAATTTTTGTATATATAGATCTCTCCCTCCCTATTCTGAAAGAACAATCGGTGATTGTGTATTTTCAGTGTCCCATGTTCCCACTGCAACTTCTTTACAATAAAGACTGTAAACAAGTTGACCGTGACCTGGGCACTCCTGGAATCATTTCTGCCTCTGCCCTGGGGCCGGGGTCCAACGGGCACCGGGGCCCAGAACCCAGGAGGGTGCTGGGAGGTGGAGGCCAAGCTGACCCCCACCCCAGGTTCTGGGGGCCCCACCACATATCACACCGGTCTGGGCAAAAGCTCTGCCACTCAGAGCAGGCTGTCTGACATGCTGGAGAGACTCCCAGCTCGTGTACCCTTTCTCGTGATAGTGAGAGGACCCCACAGATACAGAGTCCTCATGAAAAGCGGACTCCCACACCTTCCCTCCACAATCCTCCTCCCCAGGAGTTTGGCCTGTCGTTGCCATATATGTATATTTGTGTTTATCTTTGTATGTATCTTTCTCTTTCTCTCTGAAAGTGTACAGTTCAGTGGCATTAATTATACTCCCGATGTTGTGCGACCGTCACCACTATTTCCAAAGCTTATTCATCACCTTAGCAGAGACTCTGTGCCCATTAAACAGTGACTTCCATTGCCCTGCCCACAGTCCCTGGTAACCTCCAATCTGCATTCTAGCTCTATGACTTTGCCAGTTCTAGATATTCCACATAAGTGGAATCATACGTCATTTGTCCTTTTGTGCCTGGCTTTGTTTACCCAGCATCACATTATGACATATGTCAGTGCTTCGTTGCTCCGTGTGTTGGAATAATATTCCATTGTGTGCATGGACCATGTTTTGTCTGTTCATCTGTTGATGGACACGGTTGTTTCCATCTTCAGGCTGCTGTGAACATTGGTGCACGAGTATCTGTTTGGCTTCACCTTCAATTCTCTCGGGCATGTAGCTGGGAGTGGAGTTGCTGGGTCATATGGTAACGTTTGGATCTATGTCAAACTGTTCAAGGCACCGTGAAACCTGCCTTTTCGACATGCTTTAACGTGGTGTGTGCAGCCATAGGAAGTGTGTCATTTCCTGTTTATATCTGCATACCACTCTGCACATGTTCTCTACCGCTTGGTCTTTTCCCTTCAATGTGTTTTTGACATGTGTCCACTTTGGCACATACAGATGTGGCTCAATCCTTTTTCCTCCTCTCTACCAAATCTCGTTTAGCGCCTCCCAATGACGGACACTGGTATCTGCAGCATCTTGCTCCTCACTGCAGATAGTTTGCTCAGGGCCAGTGTTTCTCTAGGGCTTCTGAAAGGATCATGGTTGTCAAGGGCTCAGAGCCCTTTTATTTTCTTAGAGACAGAGTCTTGTTCTGTCGTCCAGGCTAGAGGGCAGTGGCATCATCACAGCTCACTGAAGCCTCAAATTCCTGGGCTCAAGCAATCCTCCTGCCTCAACCTCCTGAGTAGCCAGGACTATGGGCCGGCGCCACTATGCCTGGCTAATTTTTAAAATTTTTTGTAGAGACGGGGTCTTGCTGTGTTGCTCAGATTGGTCTCAAACTCCTGGCCTCAAGTGATCCTCCTGCTTTGGCATTCCAAAGCCAAGACTACAGGTGTGAGCCACCACACGTGGCTGGAGCCCTTTTATTTTGAAGAGACATACTGCACGTGTTTGCATTCCCACGTTAGCCTATGTGAGCTCCCGGGGCCATGTCCTCGCCAACTCTTGGTGTTGTCAGACTTTGTAGCCTTTGCCAGCCTGAGAGGTGACAGTCTCTGGCTGTTCTTGCCTGCAGAGAGGCAGTGTGGTGCAATGGTTAGAACAGAAGCTCCGGGGCCCAGAGGCGGGGGTGCAAATCCTGCCTCCCTGCCCCATGGCGGGTTGCTTAGCCCTGCCAGGTGTCACTGTCCTTGCTCGTAAAACGAACGAAATGTGATCAGCTGCTATTATTGTTTTTAAATTTCGTTCCAGATTACACATGTGCCTATGTAGCTTGTGTTTACTAGTCATTTTTGTTTCATCTGTGAGTTTTGTTTCATATCCTTTATTCATTTCTCTGTTTTTTGTCTTTTGTTGATTGGTAGGACTTACATATAATTCTGGGTATTTTACGTTTTTAAAGATTGCATTTATCTCGTGCTGGTTTGTCACTTGTTTCTGTCACCCTCTGTTATATGGAAGTTTTAAATTTTGATGCCATAGTTGTAAACCTTATCCGCATGGTGTGACTCTTCACAGTCTGGGGGCCTTTCGTGACCCCAGGGTCATCCCCACGATATTCTTGTCCTTTCCCTCCTGTTATTTTTGGTATTGTTTTACAAATGTTTAATTCCTTTTTTCCACACTTTTTATTTGGAAATAATTATAGATTCATACGAAATTGAAAAAAAAAGCCACCCTGAGCCTGTGCCCCCTCACCCAGCTTCTGCAGTGGGACCGAAAGTGCGGCTGTCGTGCACCCTCGGAAGCGGGACGGACCCTGGTGCGGTCCACGGAGCTTACTAAGGTTTCGTGGGTTTTACGGAGCCCTGTGTGTGCCTGCACGTGTGTCTGTGGGTCTGTGCAATTTTGTCAACTGCATAGCTCACGTAACCACCACCACATTTGAGGTACAGAACTGTTCCGCCGCCACCCAGCTCGGACTGCTGCCCTGTCATGGCCGCACCTTGTCCCAATCCCGGCAACCACTGACCTGCCCTCCGTCTCTATAATTGGATTATTTCAAGAACATTATATAAGCAGAGTCATACAGTATGTGACCTTTTGAGATTACCTCTGTTCACTCGACATGATTCCCTTGCAGTCCATCCAAGTTGTGGTGTGTATCTTTTTTTTTTTTGAGACAGAGCCCTGTTCTGTTGCCCGGGCTAGAGTGAGTGCCGTGGCGTCAGCCTCGCTCACAGCAACCTCAGACTCCTGGGCTCAAGTGATCCTCCTGCCTCAGCCTCCCAGAGTGCTGGGACTACCGGCGTGGGCCAGGCGCCCGGCTGTCGTAGGTATCGAGACTTTGTTCCTTTTATTGCTGAGTATTCCATGGTGTGGACGCAGTGCTACAGTTGGTTTAGCAGTTCACCCCCGCAGGGGCATCTGTGTTGCTTCCAGTTTTTGGTGATTACAAATAGAGCCGCTGCAACACTTACGGACAGGTTTTTGCCTGAGTGAACGTAAGTTGTTATTTCTCTGGAATAAATGCCCAAAAGTGCAATTGTTGGGTTATATGGTAAACGTGTGTTTTTCTAAAAAATTATTTATTTTTTATTTAAGAATATTACTGGAGCACAAATGTTTTGGTTACATGAAGTACTTTTGTACACTTTGAGTCAAAGTTATAAGTGTGCCCAATCACCCAGATAGTGCACATTGAACCCTTTCGGTGTGAATTTACCCATCCCCTCCTGTCCCCTGTAAGTGCACGTTGGGTTTGAAAAGAAACCCGAGTTTCTTGAGTGACGGGGTCCCCCATCACTGTCCGAGATGCCCGCGGGAGCAGGAAGGAGGGGAGCGGCCCCGGCAAACGGAGGGGAGTCCTGCCCATCGGGGGGGGGGGGGTGGGGGGGGGAGGCCAGCCGCTGGAGGAAGTGTCGGGGAGGGCAGGGGATGCACCTAACAGGCTATTGCTGAAGCCGGAGATGTGGGGAGGTCTGTTGGGCGGAGGCGGCGGAAAGCAAGAGAAAGGCCAGGAGCCTCGGAGACTCCCTCTCACGCCCATAGTCACGGGGACTTGGAACCCTAAGATTTCCCCTGAGGTTACTATTGTGGCCGCTGCTTTACAAGATTGTATTTTTGTGGTTTACTTCTTCCGCAAACCTTTTAGTGTTTCCACTTATCAGTTTCTAATTGAATATTTTCAACTGCACTCATTTTAGGAAAAAAAAATTCTTTTCATACTATGAAATTAATAAAGCAGTTTAAAAAGAAAAAAAAGAGCCAAATTATTTTCCAGTGTGTTTAATTTCTTTTTTTTTTTTTTTGAGACAGAGTCTCACTCTGTTGCCCAGGCTAGAGTGCCAGGGCATCACCTAGTTCACAGCAACCTCAAACTCCTGGGCTCGAATGATCCTCCTGCCTCAGCCTCCCGAGTAGCTGGGACTACAGGCATGCGCCACCATGCCCAGCTAATTTTTTTTCCATATATATTTTTAGCTGTCCAGATCATTTCTTTCTATTTTTAGTAGAGACGGTGTCTTGCTCTTGCTCAGGCTGGTCTCGAACTCCTGACCTCGAGCGATCCTCCCGCCTTGACCTCCCAGAGTGCTGGGATTACAGGCGTGAGCCACCTCGCCCGGCCAAATTTCTTTGTGAGTAGGTAACACAGACACAGGTACAACACTCCGAGGGGCCAGGAGTCTGTTCAGTGCAGTGTCCCACTGTCCCTGACCTTGGGCGCCCACCCCTAAAGGCAGTGACTGTCATTGGCACCTGTTTTTCTGCCAGAGAGGTTTTGTGTATACTAAGCAGGTGTATGTTTGCATATTTTTTCCTTAGTTTTGAAATTTGGAGTCTTTATATTTGGAACTTTAATCTACCTCTACAGATTCTAAAATTTAGCATCACTGTTCACATTACACACAACTTTTTTCCCCATGAAGGTGGCCAGTTGTTTAGCCCCAGGGACCGAGTGGACGTCCCTTCCCGGTTGATGTGTGAGAGCAGCTCGCTGTGCAGATGGAGGCTTTTGCACGTGCGCTCCTGTCGCTGGCTTCTCCGTTCTGATCGACCCATTCCCTGTTATTGCAGCAGTATCGTAGTCAATTGATTACTATACATGACATAATAATATGTCTTGAAATAGGGTAAAAACTTGCTCTGTTTATTTTCAAGAATTTCCCCTTTTTTGTGTTTTTGTTTGACACTTTTTTCCAGCTTACCTTTTTGTTTAAACTTTTTCATAGAATACATTTTCACATTAGAGATTCCCACAGTAGGAAAACAACATTATTTATAGTTTTATACTTGTGGACAGATTATTTTAGGGCAAGTAGAAGAAACACATTTGAAGATTAAGTCTCAGTTTAGGATTTGTACCATCTGACACACCTCCAGGGGCCTCTTCCCCACAGGGAACTGCTCTGCGCTCTCAGCTCTTTTTTCCTTGGATTTAGAAATGAGTGATGTGAGATGTCGGCCTTTCCTCGTCTCAGTTTTCCCAGGACACATGGCCATCAGTAGCTGGTATCAACTGAACCGAGGGTGAAGTTCTGAAAAACTAAAAACTGCACCTGGTGTGGTGGTGGCGCCTGTAGTCCCAGCTACTCGGGAGGCTGAGGCAGGAGGATTGCCTGAGCCAGGAGTTTGAGGCTGCTGTGAGCTAGGATGACACCACTGCACTCTAGCCTGGGCAACAGAGCAAGACTGGTCTCTAAAAACGAAAGTGAAGGTTTTGTGTTTCTTCAAGGTTTGGTAGAACTTAATTATAAAGTCTGGGCGTGGCACCTTCTTTGCTCTTTTCGTTGTTGAGGGAGGGTGCAGGTGGATTTCCATTTCTGTTTTCTATGGGCTTTCTACTTATTCTTGGACCAACTGTGGTCATTTATATATAGAAAATTGTGTCATCTGGGTTTGAAAGTTTCTTGTCAGCGATTTTCTTAGTATTCTGATTTTAATATGTCTGTATCGGTCCCTTTTACAAAAAATTCCTGACATTAGTTTTTACCAGTTTTTTTGTTGGTTTTCTGTTTCATTTCAATCTCCGGTATGTCTCCTGCTTTCTGTGGGCTATTTTGTTTTTCTCTGTCCAGCTGCTTGAGTTGAGAATTTAATTTAGCTTACTTCTGATCTTTATTTTTCTAATACATTCATTTAAGGTTAAAAATTTCCCAGTCTGGTTTAGCTGCATCCCGCAAACTTCAGTATATAGTGATTTTCCTTCTTTTTTTCTTTGGTTCTTCTTGAAACCACCTCAGACGTACAGAAAATTACAAATACAGCATAGAAAACTTTTTATCCCCTGAACTATTTGAGAGAACTGTCTGAGGGGCATTCTGCAAAATAACCACTCAACCAGCTGCTCCATCCCCAAGCACTTCACTGTGATGTAATCAGAATGCAACCAACACAGACATCGAAACTGATCTGGCTGCTACTGTTTTGTACCAAACCATCTCCAAAGATAGTAGCTTAAAACAACAGCAATCGTTTATTTAGCTCACGAATCTGTGGTTTGGGCAGGGCTTGCTGGAGAAGGCTCTTCTCTGCTCCGCATGGTGTCAGCTGGGGCAGGTCAGCTGGAGACTAGAAGGTCCACTTCCGAGATGACCCAGTGACACGCTGGCAAGTGGGAGCTGCTGTCGGCTGGGAGCCCAGCCAGGAGCGGGCCGGGCTGGGTCCTCCTCTCCCCCTGCCGTGGACCGCTTGGCTTCCCTGCACCGTGGTGGCTGGGTCCCAAGAGATCAAGGTGCAAGTGCCTGAGGTTTTTGTGACACAGGCTCAGAAGTCACCTACCGTCACTTCCTCTTTAATCTGTTGGTCAAGGAAGTTACCAAGGTCTAAGTCAGTTCTAGGGAAGGGACGGTGATGCCAGCACTTGACGAGAGAAGTATCAACATCATATTCTGAGAAGATCACACAGGAGACAGAGATTGTGGCAGCACATCTGCTCAGTTGCCATTCTTTGGGAAATATTTAGGTTATTAAGTATGAAATGTCTGATTTCTTCAAGTACTAAGTTTGGCAGTTGGTATCTCTGGCATTTCACTTTGATACTTCTTATGTTTATTGTGAAGGTGCATCCTCATTCTTTCCAATGCACATTTTGGCTTGTGATTACCTTTCAAATTTTTTTTAGAGCAATTTTTGTGAAACTGTGGAGTAAGTCAAAATTGGTGTTACTTTCGAATATGAGTTCCATCATGGAATCAGTGCCGCACAGACAGCTGGAAATATCAACGAAGTGTTTGGGAAGGATGTGGCTAATGAATGCACAGTACATCAATGGTTTGAGAAGTTCTGGTCATTTTAATCCTGAAAATGAGCCACATGGGCGACCTGAGACCAAGGTGGATAATGATGAGCTGAAAGCTGTAGTGGAAGCGAATCCATCTCAACTGACACGTGAATTAGCAGCAAGGTCTGACGTTACTACTCCAACAATATTGGACCATTTGAAACAAATCGGCAAGGTAAAGAAGCCGGACAGATGGGTTCTGCATGAATTAAACCAGCGTCAGCAGAGAAGTTGTCTCGGAGTTGCCTTTCTTTGCTGTCACGACATAAAGATGAACCATTTCTACACCGTATTGTTCCATTTGATGAAAAATGGATTCTTTTTGACAGTCACAAGCATTCAGCACAATGGTTGGACAAAGATGAAGTCCCGAAACACAGTCCAAAACCCAGTATTCATAAAAAAAACCTAACAGTGTCTGTCTCATGGTCCGGAGCTGGGATCATCCACTACAGCTTCACGAAACCTGGTCAGTCCATTACAGCAGATGTCTGTTGCAACCAGTTGGATGAAATGATGAGGATGCTTGCGATTAGGCAGCCAAGATTGGTCAATAGAGACAGGCCAGTCCTCTTACAAGAAAACACTCGACCACATGTCACACAGACAGTGCAGCTCAAACTACAGAGACTGGACTTGGAAACTCTCCGTCATCCACCATATTCACCAGACCTAGCTCCAACTGACTACCACTTCTTCCAGGTTCCAGGCTTTGGACCACTTCTTTTTTTTTTTTTTTTTTTTTTTTGAGACAGAGTCTCACTCTGTTGCCCGGGCTAGAGCGCCGTGGCATCAGCCTCGCTCACAGCAACCTCAAACTCTCGGGCTCAAACAATCCTTCTGCCTCAGCCTCCCAAGTACCTGGGACTACAGGCATGTGCCACCATGCCCAGCTAATTTTTTCTATTTTTAGTTGTTTGGCTAATTTCTTTCTATTTTTAGTAGAGACAGGGTCTCACTCTTGCTCAGGCGGGTCTCAAGCTCCTGAGCTCAAGCAGTCCTCCTGCCTCGGCCTCCCCGAGTGCTCTAGCTTTGTTTTTTTTAAAGAAAAGTTAACCAGTATTTCTATCTTAACTTCTGAATGTCACAGGTTCTTACCCTTCCAAGTCCCATGTGGGTGTTGTCCACCTCCTAGGTGCGAATAATTAAGCACAAATTATTTTCTTACAGAAGAAGTCTAGATTTGCATCATACTGTTTCTGATTTTTTCTTGCTGGAGAAAAAATTTATGCTCAATAACTCAGCATAAATTACTTTGCCACAGTCTGCTCTCGCTGGAGTGTATCTTTAATTGTTCTCTAAGTCTTACTCATTGAATTACTCCTGCATTCATGAAAGATGGTTTTACTGGGTATGCAAACGTTAAGTCAGTTATTTTCCTTAAAACCTTGAAGATATATCTGTGTCGTGTCCTGGTGTCCTGTATTGCTGAGAGCAGCCACAGTGTGACTTGCCGTCTTTGTAAGTTATCTTTTTTTTTTGGTAATGATTTTTAGGATTCTTTTGACTTCTGATGTGTTTAGATGTGAAGTTTTAAAACTTCATCCTGCTTAGTGCTTGTTTTTTTCCTTTCTTCATATTGGGAAAAGCGGTCACAATCTCGCCAAACATCCCCCTCTGAGCACTCCTGCTCCTGGGGCTCTCAGGTTCTGCGGCCGACTCCCCTGGCCTCCCGCTGCTGTCTCCTGCAGTTACAGCCTGGGAGACTCCCCCGTGTGGCATTGTTTATTTTGAACACAGATATTGGGATTTTTGTCTCAATTTTCCATTTCTAAGATTCCTAGCTGGTTCTTTTTCATAACCTCCTGGTGGCGTGATGCAGTTGAGAACTGGAGCCAGAGCCAGCTTGGCCCCTCCAGGTAGGTAGTCGTGGACAAGTGTCCCAGCCTGGCTGTGCCTCAGGTTCCCCTTCTGTGAAAGGGCAGTGACAGCTCTCAGGGCACAGCGCAGGACGAGGACTGATGAGTGATGTGTGTGAAGAACCTGGAGTGGTGCTCGTCAGCTGCTGCTGCTGACATGTGGCCTAGTGGTATGATGGCTGTCACCTCTTCTTCCAGAGTAGTTATTGTCAGCATCCTCAATGAGCTGCCCTGTGTCCCAGGTTGCTCCGCTCTTCTGCAGGGCCGGTCTTGCTCCGGAACCTTGCAATCCTCTGCAAAGACGGCAGTGGCGTGAGGGTCCCCCCCTGGTGTGGAGGGAAGGCAGGTGACCTCTACCCTGTCCGACGGAGGATAGCCTAGCGGGACCCAGCCCAGCCCCCACCCAGGGGACACCGCTTGAGTGCCACTGTCCAAGGCCTTGGCTTCAGGAGGGCAGTGGCAACACAGCCATGCGGCTTCGGCCCTGCTCCTCTGCAGGCCACAGGCTTTGTCCCTTCATCACCACAATCTGTTTTTTTTTTTTTTTTTTTGAGACAGAGTCTCGCTGTGTTGCCCAGGCTAGAGTGAGTGCCGTGGCGTCAGCCTTGCTCACAGCAACCTCAAACTCCTGGGCTTAAGCGATCCTACTGCCTCAGCCTCCCGAGTAGCTGGGACTACAGGCATGCGCCACCATGCCCGGCTAATTTTTTCTATATATATTTTTTAGTTGGCCAGATAATTTGTTTCTATTTTTAGTAGAGACGGGATCTCGCTCTTGCTGAGGCTGGTCTCGAACTCCTGACCTTGAGCAATCCGCCTGCCTCGGCCTCCCAGAGTGCTAGGATTACAGGCGTGAGCCACCGCGCCCGGCCCCACCACAATCTGTTGTTTCTTACCCAGGGAAGTTTTCTTTGCCTGGTTTGAATGTGGCTGTGTGTTTAGGACATTTTTGCTGTTCATGTGTTTGAAGCAGAAAGCAGGGGTTTCAGTGAACTCGATCCAGATAACTGAGAGTAAGTTACTTTGCCATAGTGTCCCAGAGGACCCCCCCCAACTTCTGAATATGGCTTTGGGTGCACTCGGGAGGCAAGAGAAGCTCAGGACACCAGCTAGGTGCAGTATTGCAAAATAAATTTATTTGAAGATAAACTGTCTTATAAAAGGCCAGAGGCAATTTGAGATCCCAGATTCAGCTTGTCTCATAAAAAGATTCAACTTCAAGTAGCACAATTTCGTGTCTGCTTTTAATCCTGAACATTCTTTAATCACGAAACAGCCAACTGTTTACACAACACACATGACATCTGACTCCAGCACCAGTGGACCCACAGCTTCCGGAGGGCCCAGAGCAGGCCGCTGTGACCTCTGACTTTGACAGCAGGGACAGGTCTCCACACCCCAGCCCTTCCCTCCCCTGGTGCCTTCCAAAAGCAGAATAGAAACCAAGACCACTGCTGACGCAGGGGATGCAACTTCTGCGTGACGGTGTGCTGACAGGCAGGGCAGACCTTCCTGGCGACTCCCTGGTGGCCCCGGCCACCCACAAGGATGAGCAGGTGGCCTCGCCAGGGCCTCTCCTGGCCTCCTAGCAGCCAGGAGGAAGAAGGAAGGAGAAAGGATGCTCACGGGTGTGACAGCGCCCGCCACGCCGGCGGGAGCTACGTGATGATCCTGGCAATGGCTTGCAGGGAGGGGAAGTCATCGTCCCGGGCGGCGTGCAGCGCCTGGTGGCTGCTGACGTCGCCGTGAGCAAGGACCTGCTGGCAGGTGGGGCACACGCAGCAATCCAGGCCCGCCTGCCGGGTGTCAGTCTGCCACGCACTCTTCTTATTCTTCCTGGACTTGGCGCCAGGAGGCTTCTCCCGGCTGTGGAAGTCGGTGTGAGCAGACAGCAGCTCCTGCTGCTTGGTGGTGTCGGGCAGCAGCACCAGCAGCTCGTTAAAGATCTTCTGGAAGTTCTCCCCGAGCAGGTCCCGGCAACTCTTATAGTACTGGGCAGCAGAGATCATGCCCTGCCACGTGGAGAGCCAGACTCAGTCACCCCGCCCCAGGCCTGGCCCTGGACAGATGGGCCGGCCCCCCGCACCCCTGGCTCCTGACCTGTCTGAACTCCCCCGAGTGGCTCTTGAACTCGCTGAAGCGGGCCTCGTCGCTCTGCAGGAAGTCCCTGATGGACTGGATGAGCTGCAGGTTCCTCTCCCGGAAGTTCTCGGGGACCAGGTAGGTCCGTGGTACGGGTGGCAGCCTGGGCCTGCGGGTCAGGACAGGAGAGGAAGCAGTGGAGGCATCGGCCTTTAGGGTGGCCCAAGGGGAGGGCACCTTTCCCCCAGCCCCCAGCGGCACGGGCCAGGCAGCCCACCTGCACTTACGCTTTCGTGGTGGTGGTAGTGGGGCCGGGGACACAGGCCGGGTGAGGGCTGGGCAGGAGGCCAGAGAAGCCAGGGGGCGGCTTGCTGACGGGGGGCGCCAGCCCTGGCGGGGGTGGGGGTGGCGTGCCCTTCAGGAGCACCACAGCGTTGAAGCCTGCAGGGGTGGCAGGACAAGGCCTGGACGTGACCCTCACTGGCCACACCTGCCGCGGAGCAGCCCAGGGCCAGCACCTGCGCCACCCCCACCCGCCCGCAGCCCTACAAGGCGATACGTCTCCTGTTCCACGGGGAGGGAAGCGACAGAGCAGCCAAGGGGAGGCCTGAGGCCATGTGGGTCACAGATGGCTGTCCCTGCATCGTGACGCGCTGCAACTGGCAGAGACTGCCGGGAGCCAGGGCACAGGCTTCCCCACACCTCACACCTGCAGGCCGTGCTCCAGTCTGTGCCCACCTGCTCCGGACTCGTTCTACTACCCTGGCCCCACCCCAGACACCTGAGGAACAAGCCTGAGCCCAGCGCACGCACCTGGGGGAGGAGGCATCCGGGGTGGGCAGGGTCCGCCGAGCGCTGGGAAGTCTTCCTGGGGCGTGGGGCAAGGGGGGGGCCCCAGGGGCCTTGGGAGCCCCGGGGGTTCCTTGGGGGCACCGCGTGCCGGGGCTGGGCCCTCTGTGTGTCCGTTGATGAGAGCAACTGTCCCTTCACCTCTGCTGGCGGGAGCTTCGGGGACCTGCTCAGCCCCGAGGGGTTTTGCAGGGCAGCTGGGGGGCAGTGGCTGGGGTGACGTGGCACTGGGCTTTTCGGAGCCCACCTTCTTCTTTCTGCTGACCTTGGAGGTCTGGGCGGAAGCCAACACCGTGGAATGTGTGCTCCGCAGCTCCTGCGAGCCATCCTCCTCCGCCACGGCGGGTGGGCCGCCCTTCTTGCCCCTGCTCCCCTTCCCAGCCTTCCTGGTGGGCTGGCTGCCCCCAACGGCAGCCTGGGCGGCTGGGGTGGGCTGCGCCACCTTCTTGCTGCAGCTGCTGTTCCAGGCAGAGATGAGGCTGGTGGGGGCGGTGCTGGGCTTGGACGCTGACGACACCAGGGCGGGAAAGTCCTCCTCCTGGAAGGTGTTCCTGCCTCTGCCTCTGGCAGGAATGGGGTACGCCAACGCCAGCCCCACAGGCCCCAGGGCTGCCGCCGTGGAGGAGGAAGTGGAGGCGGAGAGACTGGGGAAGTCTTCGTCCTTGAGCTTGGGGGTGGATGGCGGGAGGGCACTAAGTCCGGCAAGGGGAGAGCGGGTCAGCGGCTCACCAGGCCTCAGCCCGCTCCACACTTGCCCTCCCACCACCTGCCGGTGCCCCGCACCCTGCCCAGCCCCCACACACCTCAGGGGGGCAGCCCCTGTCGCTGGTCCCATCGCTACGAAGGTCTCTTGGCCTACAGGACCGTTTGCTGAGGTTTCCTTGGGACCTACGAGAAAGGAAAAAGACCCCAAGTCAGGGGCAGGGTCAGGGTCAGGCCCTCGGGGGGATCAGCGAGCACGAGGGTGCTCCCCTCCGCCCCGCAGAGGCCCGGACAGCCCCGGGCACCACGCTCCTCACAAGCTGGCCTCCCGCCCCCCGGCCTGGGCAGGGCTGGCTCACCTGGGCCTTCGCCCTGAGCCCGGGGCACGCGCCGGGGACCACGGGGCTCCTCAGGCCCCCTCGCTGCTGCCTCCTCCTTGGGCCTGCTGCCCTCCTCCCGGTCCTCGCTCCTGCGGGTCTCCTCCTGGTGCTGCGCAGCCACTGAGGCCCGGACAGCGGCTGCCACGTCTCGGTCCTCTTCTTCCCTGGGGCGGGAGACTGGCCCTCAGGCTGGGCAGGGCACGGGCCACAGCCTCAGATGGGCAGAGCCTGGGCCTAGTGCTTGGGGTACGGCTGGGACCCGATGCCTCTGCCCCGCCGGGACCTGCTGGGCCAGCACTTCCCAGCACAACCGCACTGACCTTCCAAGTGACACAGACCCCTGCACCCACCCCAAACCACAGGCTACGGCTAAAACCAGAGAAAAGAGGAAGAAACTCCTCCCCACGGAGGACACTGAGCAGACCCTGCTGCCACACGCAGGACCCCAAAGCTCTGGCCAAGTCCCCTGACCCCCGAGCTATGCCCAGCTCCACTGCTGGCCAGGCGGTGCCGGGAGAAGTCAACAGCACACAAAGCCTCCCACCTCTTGTACCTCCAGCTTCCTCGGCGGCTCTGCTGGGTTCCGCGCGTGCCAGCCCGGCTCGCACGGCTGTACCTGTCCACCTCCTCGTAGTCCTCACCTCCAACGACCCCTGCAGCCGACAAACAGCCTGTCACTGCTCCTGGCACCGGGAGGGCAGCAGGAGTGACCAAGGCTAATGCTCAGGCTCGGACGGCAGAGGCTCCCCGGCCCCCCATGGCACCTGAGCCTGGGGGACGGGCATGGAGAGCTTGCAAGTCCACACCAGCCACTGACCGCTAGGACCTGGGTGTCCCGTCACAGCAGCTGCTCAGTCACAGCCTCCTGACCCAAGGGAGCCCCGGGGCCCCCAGACCAGAGCACCAGGGGAGGAAGGGTCCCCCACATTCGCTGCTCACCGCGCATCCAATGGGAGAGGAGGTGGAGGCTGCACGCATAGCCCCTCACCCTCATCTCCCCGGAGCCGCAGGGAGCTGATTCCAGACCGAGGTCCGAAGCCTCCAGAGCTCTGGCCGTGTGGACCCCGCCCCCCCAGGGCGCCCAGGCCAGGCTGGGGCCCAGGAGCACCCCGCTCACCCTCATTCCGGCGTGAGTGCCGCGGCGCGTAGCTGAACTGCAGGTCGATCTGTCGGTTCTGGCGGGCCTCGGCGCGGCTCCGGCTGTGGCAGGCCGTCTTGTGGGCCTTGAGGTCGATCTCGGTGCGGAAGGCGTGGGTGAACTGCTCCGTGCTGCAGCGGCCCTCCTCGCACAGGAAGTGCTTCTCCCGGAAGTGCTCTCGCAAGTACGCGTAGTCGCTGGCGCGGGACGGGGTGTCAGCAGGAGCCCGGCCAGCGCCACCGCTCGGCCCGGGCCCCGGGGCAGGGCCACCTCGGCGCCCACCCACCTGTAGTAGTCCTGGGCGCCGTCCGCGTCGCAGAAGTGGCAGAAGTAGTGATCACGGCGCAGGTGCTTGAGCAGCTCGTCGTTGTCCAGGTAGCGCTCGTCACAGAACTTGCAGAGGGGGTGCCCGCGGTGCGACGTGTCGTCCGGGTCCCCCTGCATGCGGTGGCGAGCCAGGTCCTTGCGCGAGTACCACTTGCGCTCGTACGTGAAGATCTGCAGGGTAAGGGGGGCTGGGCACAGGGCGGGGCATCCCGGCCCCCCCCGCCTCTTCCCACGGCCGGCACGGAGCAGCAGCAGGATGGGCCTCCACGGACCAGCTCTGGCCCAGAGCCCCGTGGGTCCCTCAGCCACGGGACGCTCCCCCCACCCAGGCCGTGTGCGGCATGACACTGGGGGACCAGCCTGAAGCCGCTGTGAGTTGCCCAGGATCAGGGGCAGCGCGGACGAGCCCCACACAGCTGTGTGCCCCCCACCCCCACCCCCACCCCCCGGCACCGTGGCTTGCAGGGCTCTCCTGGGGCCCCTGGGGGCGCACCTGCAGGTGTTGGAGGCACAGCCGGCAGCAGAAGAGCTCGTGCTGCTTCCGCATGTGCTGCTCCAGGTCCCCGAAGAGGCTGAAGGGCGGCAGCTCGGGGCACTGCGGGCACTCATGCTGCAGCAGCTGCCTGGGGAGACACCGGGAGCCACCCATTGTCCCTGGAGGTTCAGTGTCACCACGTGGGGCAGGGCCACTCTCCAGGGCCGTAACCCGGGCAGGAGGCGAGCACGGCCCTGAGTAAGGTCGGTCTGAGACCCAGGAGACGATGGCTGAGCCCACACAGGGGCCTGGGTCAGAAGCTCTGCCCTAGCCCCAAGCCAGCGAGCTGCCCCCGGAAGATGGGGACCATCCCCGTGACAACTGTGCCCGTTATTGGGTTCTCAGACCACAGGCTAAAGCCTGACTCACAGGAGCTCACGTGTCTCTCACAGAGCCCCAGAAGGCAGACGCTGTCCCCACGCTGCGGTGCCTTCCCTGAGCGCACCTGCCCTCTCTGTGCCACCCTAGGAGGGCAGGGTGAGCACCCTGGTCACAGGAGAGGAACTCACTGATGTCGTACAGCTGGTCCGTGGAAGCTGAGGTAGGCACCTGGCCCTGCAGTCAGGCGCACCACGCACCCCGTCCCCGCCACGAAGGGCCACCCAGATGCTCGGACTCCGGGCCCGAGGACCCCTCTCACCTGTACAAGGCAAACACTTTTCCATCTGCAAAGTAGATGTCGTACTTCTTCTCGTGCTGCAGCTGGTGGATGGGGATCGTGGCGAAGGCAGGAAGCTTCTTTCCAAAGACCACCTGGAACCGAGAGCGGGGCTAAGCAGGGCCACAGAGGGATACCCCCGAGGACACAGCCGAGGCTCAGAGGAAGGGGACATCCTCAGAGGCCTCGGCGGGCAGTGGCCAGGCGCACCCAGGCCTCCCCTCCTCGCCCCAGCCCACCGCCTGGGGTTGCCGCGCAGAGGACAGACGGGAAGTACCCGGCCTCTCCACTAGGCGGCCAGGCGGGTCCCCAGGTGGCCGCGGCCTGGCCCCAGCCCCACCCTGTGGGGAGCTCTCACGGAGGGGAGAGACGCACGTGCTCCAAGCAGCCTCGGAGGGAGTAAGGAGGGCCGCCAGCCATGACGCATCAGGTGACTGTGCGTCAAGGCCACCCTCATCCGGCACCCCCTCCTCTGCGTTTCCATGACGCCACCACAGGACTGGCCTCTTGAGCCGACCACCTCACCGCTCCTTGCCTGTTGTTCGGGAAGGTCTGGGCTGCCGCGGGGACGACCGGATGCCACTCAGCAGGGCTGGCACAGAAACCCGCAGCCAGGGCCCATTTCTCAGGGGTCCGCAGCACCTGCCGGAGCCTGGCTGCCCAAAGACCCCAGTCTTGTCTCTTCCTGCAAGGGTGGGGGCAAGGCCTGCTCTGCCCCTCCACAGATCCCTGTCCCCAGCAGGCTCGGGCTCCTGTCCCGCCTGGGGCTCCCTCACCCTGCAGCACCCCCTTCTCTCCACGAAGCCCTTCTGGTGAGGACCGTTGGTACCATCACACCCCTCCGAGGATCAAGCCCACCCGGGGCTGTCTTCTCTCCACCCGCTTCCCGCTCGGCCACTGCCCCCGAGCCTGGCACTGGTCATGGCCTCAGCTCCGAGGCCCCCCCGGCACACCCAGGGGATGTCCTCACCTTGGGAAAGGTCAGGCCAAGGTCATCTCTGTTATGTTTGGCCTTAACCAAAGAGGAGATTTGGGACCAGCACAGCCATGAACTTGGGAGAGTGAGCCCCACCCGTGCTCGGGGTGCTGGGTGGCTCTGTCCCCAGCAGCAGAGTAGTTAGAGTTGGTTCCCCTTTTAACAGGGTCCTGGAGAGAGCCAGGGGAGCTCGGCCCCCACTTCTGCGACCACACGCTTGGGGAGAGGGCTGGGAGACCCGCGGCTACCCCTCCAAAAGAGCAGTGGCCCAGCAGACCTCTCTCGCCCTCTCTGTCATGTCAGGCGAGGCTGGGCGGGATGGATCTGGCCACCTGCCTCTGTGTCCCTGCCGTGCTGAGCCCAGGTGGGCGCCTCATCCCCTCCCACCACCGTCTTCAAGTGGGAGGCAGAGCTCCGCCCCGATGGATCACAGAGGCTGCCAGTCCCTGTGGGCTGCACCACCCGTGTCCCTGGCTCGCTTCCTTCCTGGCAGCTCCCCCCAGGCCCGGACTGGGGAAGATGCCTGGCCTTGTGCTGGCCTCTTCTCGTGGGACCCGCCCTCCTGGGGGAGCTTGCACTCAGCCCTGCCTCCCGCCTTGCCGGCCCAGGCCCCAGCAGGTGCACAGGGGCCCTGGGGGGCTGACTGCCGGGACTCACACCCCCACAGCCGCTTCCCTGAGGCAGCGCAGGCGGGGGCTCCAGGGGCCCCAGCGTCTGCCTGCAAGGCGGCCAGCAGAGCAGCTCGAGGGAACTCCCCGAGGCTGCCAAAAAGCATCCAAGCCCAACAGACTCAGCGGAGGATCGACTTCCTTCCCCAGAGGAAACCCGGGCCAGGGGTGCCCCCGTCACCGCCTCCCAGCTGTGCACCCCGCTCCGCCCTGGGTGGCGTCTCTTTGGGCTGTGTGGGGATAGGCCGGGACTCGGCTGCAGTGAGGAGCCCCATCTCCACCCGGGCTGTGGGGGCCTCCAGGGCACCCCTAACGTATGTCTCCTCAGAGTGCCACCTGTGTGGGTACAGTGCCAGGCCACGCTAAGGACACTGGACACTTGTCTGTCTTTGCCACCCTGCGCCTCCCGGCATCCAATTCCCCAACCCCCGAGCAATGCCCTCACACTGCAAGCCCCTAAGAAACCTCTGTGGGACAGCACTGGTGGGACAGAGGGACTCAAGAGTCAGCCTCTCTGAAGGGGCCAGGAAGCAGCTGGGGCAGAGGGGAGGTGGGGAGGTGGGCAGAGTGGCCGGGACAAGGTGGGGTCAGGGAGGGCCCGGGGCAGCCCAGAGCAAGAGGGACGAGGGCATCAGGGTGTGTGCCAGGAAGCCGGGCCAGCTGCACTAGGCCAAGGGTGCTGCTCATGCCACTGAGGCAGCAGGACCAAGAGGGCAAGGGGTGGGCGCAGGGCAGGGGTGTCAGGATGCCCACTGAGCTGAGTCTGGATGGGGGGGTATGTCTGCACAGTGGGTGGGGCAGGCACCCTGATCACATGGAAGGCCTGAGGATGTTCGTCCCTCCCGAGCAGTCTGGTAGGGGTGGCCCAGGCTGGTACACCTGAGCCAGCTGGGAGATGGGGAAGGGGCCTCGGGTCAGCTCATGCAAGGACAGGAGCCACAGGGAGAGGCTCAGGAAAGAACTGCCCCGGGCTACAGAGCGTCAAGGCTGGGGTTTGCTTGAGAGTGGGCAGCAGGCTTGGAGCCACTGGGCTGGGCATGGAGAGTGCTCACTGCTGGTGGGGACCCTGAGGAGGAAGAGAAGCGACAGGGAGACCAGGACTGGCCCCCCAGACCTGAGGAGCGACAGCAGGACAGCAGTGTAACCCAGTGTGGCCAGAATCCTTCTCACCCACAGAGGATGAGGGCAGCCAAGTGGCCGGACAAGGCTGAGCACGAGGGCATGGCAGCCAGGCCAAGGATGGGCACGGATCCACCAGCAAGACCCTGCCTCCCCGGTGACACTACAGTGAGGCCAGGCTGGGGACAGGGGAATGTGGGGCCAGTGAGAGAGGGCCAGCCTGGGGCTCCAGATGGAAGGTGGCAGGGAGACCACAGCTCTGGAGCACCTGACGGGAGGGGCCGCGGTCTGAGGACAGAAGGACATGCCAGGCCTGGACGCTGGAGGAGGGCTGCCCTGGGTGGCAAATGACTGAGAGGAAGGGGCACGCTGGGTGAGTCCCGGGACAGTCGGGCCCATCCCCGAGGAGCGTGAGGTCAGTGGGCCGAGAGGCCTGCAGGAACAGGAGCCCCACACGGCCCCTCGGGATGGCTGTGAGTGTCTGCCTGGGGCCTGGCAGTGGGCAGGGACTGAGTGCCAAGTGCTACCAGCAATGGGCACCCGCAAGTGAGCCAACGGCGGGGCCGGCCCAGGCCTGGGGAGAGGGGTATGGTGGGGGGAGTCATCTAGACAACCCAGCTGGAGACAGGAATGGGGATAATCGTACATAGTGGGCCAGGACCACAGTATGACAGGGAAGGGACATTGACAGTAGAAAAACATGACCTGAATCAGCAGGTCCAGCCTCCTGACCTGGGCCTTGGGGTAACCATGGACTGGCTGTCGGGGTCCCCCCAACCATGGCCTGCCTGTGAGGTGGAGGTGGGGCCGCACCGAGTGGCCTGCAGCCCCTCAGACTCCTGCAGCACCAGGGAGCAGGAGGAGGGGGTGAGCAAGACAGAAAACGGCCCGTGACAAACTTGTGTCCAGAGAAGGGACAGAACCCAGAGGTCTCTCTCAGCTGTGCCCACCAAGACCAGTGCAGCCACCGCCTCTCTTCCAACAGGGGCACCTGCTGGGCAGTCCGGGCTGACCTGGCTCCTCGCCTGACCAGCA
Source organism: Lemur catta (assembly GCF_020740605.2). Taxonomy (NCBI): domain Eukaryota; kingdom Metazoa; phylum Chordata; class Mammalia; order Primates; family Lemuridae; genus Lemur; species Lemur catta. Next base: position 1,569,069 of record NC_059129.1, read on the forward strand.
GCTGCAGGGCCAGGCTGAGTCCGCTCCACCAGCCCCTGCCCGGGCCTCCACAAGGAAGGTCTTGGTGAAGGTGTACGGAGTTAACCAGCAAACGAGGCCGGCCTATTCGACACAGCATCTCGGCACACCTTCCTCCCCATTTTCACAGAGACCCAGTCCCACAAGGGAGGGCTGGGCAGAGGTAATTCCAGACACGAGACAGCAGCGCAGGGGAAAGGCAGGGCCAGGGTGAAGCTGCAAGTTCAAGAGTGGGAAGAAAACGAGAGGAGGGCATCAAGCTGAGCTGGGTGGCATTTTCTCACTAAATAGCAAACCTCCTAGGACCCCCTCCTGCTGCCCAGTAATGCGGGGCAGCCCCAGAGGAAGCCCCGGCTCAGCCAGGGGCACTGGTTCCAAACCACACCCCAGCAGGAGCCTGCTGACAGCGCATGTCAACAGCCTCTTACCACAGAGCTCTTGGAGCTGTGGGGCCCGCAGGGAGGGAGACGGCGGACGCTGGCTATAGCAACCATATGTGGTGTTCACGAATTTCCTGCATGATACCTGTACCCGGGGCCAGGACCTCACAAGTAAAGACCTCCCTAGCACCTTGCTTCCTGGAAGGAAGCTACAGGTGTGCTGGGCAACCTGCCTTTTTGAGAGTTACGTCATGCTCTGCAAGACTGGCTGGCGAGGCAGGCTCTGGCAAAGCCGGGAGGCGCCCTCTGAGTAAGCCACAGGCCAAAGGCTCCCTGACTGTTCCTGCACCTCAGCTCTCTCCCGGGTCTGGGCCTGCCTCCTTCCACCACAACACAGCATCTCCAAGCGTCTTTTCCAAGCAGAGCACAGGTAGATACCCACAAAGTGCCCAAAAGATTTTACAGCGTTTCTTTGGCTCTTTTAACACAAATGTCTACTTTTCAAAAAAAGAAAGAACCTATTCCTCAACGCTGCTCTCTCTGAGTCACTTAGAGCAAAGTCAGATTTCCTGACAGATGTCACCAGTAGAAGCCTTCTATGAACCAGGGGAATTTCACAATCCTGGAAGCAAACAGATCTCTAAGGGCAGCAAACCCAGGGATCTCCAGCTAGGTGCTCAGAGCCAGCAGCTGCCACTGCGGAGAGGGTGGGGGAACCGCCATGGCGCCTTCTGACCCCTCCAGCACTTCCAGGCCTGGACAGAGACAGAAACATCTCGCACTCACTCTGGAGTTGAGCCCCAAAGTGGGAACCGGCAAAGAGGACAACTTGCTAACGCTTTTATCCCTTCCCGCCAAGAACCTGGAGACCTTCCCCTCTGGTGGGAAGGTCGGAGTGTCATCGCCACTCGACAGATGGAAACACCAGTCTCTGAAGGAATTCGACCCTCCGCCTCCAGGACAAACCTCCTCTTGCCTTGTTCTCTCCAGCCGAATGGAGACCTCTACAGAATGAACTCCGAAGACGAGGTCAGAGTTTTCGATCTGATCAGGGCCCTTCCCGTGGCCCAGCAGGAACTCCCGGGGCACAGGGGGAAAGTCCCCAGGCTCTGTCCCCACAGACAGCTGTCCTCCGCCCAGCTTGGCCGCATCCTGCCTCGCCGCCCGGACGCGCCGCGGCCGAACCCCGCCCCAGCTGGCCCGACCAGGCCTCTCCCGGGAGAGCCGGCGCTGCCAGGCCCGCCGCCGGACAGCGGGAAGGCGAAGTCCCTTCCGGCCGCCGGGCGCCCCGCCCTGCCGCGCCCCCCGCGCCGCCCCGGCGCCCCCGACGCACCTGGCGCAGCTCCTCCCGGCACACGGCGCAGTAGCGCTGCTCGCACAGCACCCGCATCTTGGTGGAGCAGCGGTAGCACACCGGGTGGTCGCAGCGGCCCAGCGCCGTGGCCTCCAGATCCCCGCAGCACAGCACGCAGCTCCCGCCGCTCCGCTCGGGCGCCGCCGCCGCCGCCGCCTCCAGCGCCGCGCGCCGCCCCTCGGTGCCCGCCGCCGCCGCCGCCATGGTCCGGGCTCCGGCCCCCTCCCGGCCGGCGCGGCGCGGCCTGACTCCCGGCGGGCCCGCCCCTTCCGGGCTGACGTCACCGGCCCGCCCAGCAACGGGCCCGCCCGGCGGAAGTGTGCGGCGCGGCTTCCGGCCCAGCGAGGCGCCGGCTAGAGCGGCGCCCCTGCCCGGCCCCGGGCGCTCTAGCCGGAGCTGGCGACTCGGAGGTCTGGCGTCCCCCGCGCCCCCTGGGCTGCTCCGGCCGGACCCGTGTCCCGGCCCGTTTTCCCCCCCTTCCCCCGCCGGGCTCCGTGGACTAGGACTTCCGGATGAAACACGGTCGCCCAGTTTGAGTTTCAGAGGAACGAGGAATAATGTTTTAGCGTAAGTATAGCCCAAATGTCGACGGGCTGTTCTTAAATGTGTCACTCGTTGTTCCTCTGAAATTCAAATTGAACTGGACTTCTGTATTTTTGTTTGTTAAATCTAGAAACCTTGTTAGGAGCCCAACATCTCTCTCCAGCCCAGACCTCTCTCTTGTATCTGGAACACACACAAGCCTGGCCACCAGGCTCCTCCACGCTGCTCCCCTAGCTCCCTGTTCAAACCCTCCAACAGCACGGAGGGACCCCGGTCTCCGGGCTAGGGGCAATCTCGCCCCGGCCCTCTGGAGAAGGGGCCTATAGAAGGCGGGAAAGGAACATGCCCCCTTCACTGCTGGGCACACTTGCCAAGCATGGAGCCTGCACAGAGGATCGTCCGGGCATGTTTGAATGGCTGGCTGAGTCCTGGGGCTTGGGGTTTCTGCAGCTGTTGGTGGCCTCCTCCCTACCCTTGGGGGCCGGGCACACTTGGGACTCGCTTCCTCTGCGGGGAAGCAGGCCGGTCCAGATCTGAACCCTTTTAGAGAGGAGGCAGTATATTGTGGGGGAATGAGCCTGGACTTTAGAATCAGGCAGAAATGGGCTTAAAAACTCAGTTCTGCCACTTATTTGCTGGTGACCTTGGTTGGCTCACTGAAGTCCTTAACGTCCTCGTTTGCAAACCAGGATCACTATACACAATAAATCAGATGGCCTGGCCCCATGCAGATGTCTCACCTTCATGAAACCCCACTAAATGGACAGCAAAGGAACGAAAAAGCTATTAATCTACCAGCACAAAAAAATAGGATGAAGGAAGCAGAGAGGGAAAGATATAAACAAATTTTGGAATGACAGAAAGAAGATGAAGGAAGGTGCTTTGTTTTTCAGAGCATCCTAAAGACTAAAGACCCCTGGGAGACCCCAGTGAGAAATTTCACTCACAGAACCACTGAGGGTGTGTGACACAGGACCCTGAAAGCAGGATTGTGAGGAAGTCCATGCACTGAACTGGGGTGCAGCACTGTAGGGTCTCATTCTTAAATGGAAACAGGAGGCCAGAGCCCTCCAGGCTTGTGGGGAGAGCCTGCAGAATGAAAGACAGGCCAAAACAAACAGACCCAGAGAGTGGAAGGACACTTTAGAAAGAACTATATTTGATATCCACAGAAAAGATACTGGTTCCATGAAATGAAAATAGGATGCCTTGGACAACAATAACAGCCACAAAACAATCAGAACAAGAAAGAGCTCATGTAAATTCAAAATACAACAGCATAAGTAAAAATTCACTAGCAAGGCCAGGCACGGTGGCTCACACCTGTAATCCTAGCACTCTGGGAGGCTGAGGTGGGAGGGTCGCTTGAGCTCAGGAGTTCAAGACCAGCCTGAGCAAGAGTAAGATCCCATCTCTACTAAAAATAGAAAAATTAGCCAGGTGTGGTGGCGCCTATAGTCCCAGCTACTCAGGAGGCTGGGGCAGGATGATCCCGTGAGCCCAAGAGTTTGAGGTTGCAGTGAGCTATGATGATGCCACTGCACTCTAGCCAGGGCGACAGAGTGAGATCCTGTCTCAAAAAAGAAAAAAAAAAAAAGAAATAGTTTATAACCTAAGTCAGCGGTTCTCACCCGGCGTGATTTTACCCCTAGGAGATGTTTGGAAATGTCGGGAGACATGCTGGGCTCTCATGGCGGGACGGGACTGCTACTGGCATCTAATGGTACATGACTCTCCTGAGGCTGCGATAACAATTACCACAAACATAGTGGCTTAAAACCACACAAGTTTGTCATTTCACAGTTTGGGAGCTCAGAGTCTGAAGTGGGTCACGCTGAGCTAAAAGCAAGGTGTGGAGAACACACCTTCCTTTCTGGAGGCTGCAGTGGAGAACCTGCTTCTGAGCCTTCCCCGCTCTTAGAGGCTCCCCAAGTTCCCTGGGTCACAGGCACTTTCCGTCCTCAAGGTCGGCAGCACCACTCCAAGCTCTGCTTCCACCTTCCTCACAGACCCCGCCCTGCCCTGGCCTCCCTCTTCCACACTCAGGAGCTCTCATGTTACATTGGGCCCACCTGGATAGTTGAGGCTAACCAGATTCTAGTAAGGTCAGCTAATTAGCAACCTTAGTTTTATCTGCAGCCTAATTCTCCCTTACCATGTAGCATAAATATTCACGGGTTGCAGGGATGAGGGGTGACCATCTTTGGGGGGCTGTTATTCTGCCTACCAAAGTGAGTGAAGGCCAGGGATGCTGCTAAACATCTTGCATGCAAAGACAGCCCCTACTGGTGTCAGTGGCGCTGAGCCTGCGAACTTCTGCCCTAAGTGGCAGATGTGTCATGCTGGGGGCACTAGCCAGGGAGGCGCAGCGGGAGCCCCCTGGGAAGCTGGAAATCCTCTCTATCTGTTCTGGGCTTTGAGCTTGCAGGTGTAGGTGTATATGGAGGCAACATACGTGAGCGTTTAGATACGCACGGTTTACTGAAAGTATGTTATGCCTCCTTAAAAAGACCACCATTTAAAAAAATAGCAGTTAAGCTTATGATTGAAATATGGAAATAAATACTAAGGAAACAGCCAAAAGAGTTGGAAGCAGTTGCCTCTGGAGAGCAGGACCAGGACGTGAAAGGGTGGCCAGAGACAGCTGTTTTTCTTTCTTATAGTAGCATTTGGTTTATAATGTATGTTATCCTGATAAAATTAATAATTTAAAAAATGACAAAATAGAGAGAGTTGCTCATTCACCTTATCCTCATGGGGGAGTTCCAGTTCCTGTTCTGGGCCCAGCTCAGTGCTGGGGCAGACGTGGTCCCGGCCCCGAGCAAACACACCCAGCTACGATCGGCTGCTCCAAGAGGGACTGTTCTGTGGAGGGAACGAGAGGTGAGTCAGCTCTCCTGGGCTACTAGGATCATTACCTCCTCTCCCGTGGAGCTTTGGCTCCAGACCCCTGGAGGTGGAGGCAGAGCCTTAGTCACCAGGCCCCCTGGGCACTGGACTGGGTGGGGCCCCTCCTCTGCACCCTGAACTGGGAACCCCCACAAACCCTCAAGCGATTCTGGGTTTCCCTCCTTTTACCCAGCCCTAGGCTCACCCCGCCATGCATTCTGCACACGCCCACCCAGAAGACACCATGCCCAGTGCTGTTCCCACGTGGCCTACATCCCCCCAGCACATCCCGATATTTTCACCCCCTTGGGCTGCAGCAATAAACAAGACAGAGGAATTCATTGCTGGTATTAAACTTCAGAAAATGGTAGCACACTGAACCTGTCATGCTGCAGAGTGTTCTCTTCTTTGTCCCGCATTGGATTTTTGAGGTTCATCTATGCTGCTCCCATTTGTAACTGTCACAGGGACCTTGTCCCAGCCGACTGTTGTTGATCAGTTTCCATATTGATGGACCCGCCCCCCCACAAGTTCCCTGAGCCACCCACAGGGGGCGCCCTAGGCCCTCCTCGGGCTGGACTGTAGTTCCCCAGGGTTCCAGGAGTGTCTAGGTCCCCTTAGCAGGGGACCCCCGCGCTGTGTCGTGCTGTACTGTCCGCCCACTGCACACTCCAGGTGGCTCTCCAGGACAAGGGGCCCCAGGGGAGCCCCACGGGGGTGGTGGGTGGTAGCTTTCTGCTGCAGCGGCCCCTGGTCCCTGTGGTCCTCCAGGCACGGTAACAGCTCCCTCTGCATCCCCTACCCCGTCCCCCCATCAAAGTGTCTTCACTAGCAGGTTGGGGGGTTGGTCAGCCTCTGGGAAAGCAACAATAGCTCCCAGCTGCAGACATTTATTGAATGCCTACTGGCTGCCAGGCACAGTTCCAAGACCCAGGACTGGATCATCAATGCTCACAACAAGATGATGAAGTGGCCGCTATTATTGCTCCCAGGTTTCAAATGAGGAAACCGAGGCAGGAGAGGTTGAGGCACTTACCCTCTCCCCTGCACCTAGCACTGTCAAGCCTGGGTCAGATTTGAACCTGGCCACCAGGCCCCACGGCCCACGTCTCCCCAGTTCTGTGTGTCGTTTGAGGGGAGAACTGCTGCTGCTTCTAAACCTCCCCAGGGACTGCCAGACCCATCCAGGTGCCTTCCTCTGCCCCCTACCCCTCCTCTACCCCTCTCAACCCGGATCCCTCGTTCCCTTAAACCAAAGTTTGTGGGGGGGGTCTAGGATGTATCTCATGCCCCCAACCCCCGCTACTTATCCAGCAGGTGATCTGGGATAAGCCACTTCTGCCCAGGCCTTAGTTTTCTCATTGGTAAAATGGAATCAATAATAGTCCCACCCATGGCACTGTCTGGAGGTCAAAATAAGACATGTCGTGATGATCCCAAACAAGATCCCCGGTGTCTCGGACCTGGAGGGTGGCCCAGGAATGGTGTGGTTGCTGTGGGAGGGGAAGCCTGATTATTTTGAGGGCTGGATTCATCCTCAAAATAAAATTTGCACCTGCTGGGAGTCTGCCCTCTCTGGGTGGGGAATGTTAGGCCCAGGCAGGCCCAGAGGAATACTGGGGGGACTATTCAGACCAGGGCCATTTAAGCAGAGTCCTGAAGGATGAGTAGGAGTTTGCCAAGTTGAAAAGGAGGGAAGGATGTTCTAAGCATAGAGACACAGAGGCAGCAAAATCACAGGTTGTTGGTTCAGACAAAAAATTGAGACTGGCTGAGAAAGTGTTCTGTGGGGGAGGGGACTGTGACCTCAGGAGGCGCCGGAGGTTGTAGGGTCTTATCCTGTCCTGCCAGGGCCGGAGGTGTGAGGAGGGGCTGGAGAACCGCTCACCTCAGGGACAGCTGTGTGTCCAGCTTGAGGTTTCCAAGCCTCCATCTGACTGCAATGGGGTAAGGGCTTGGTGGGAGAAGCTAGGGGTGGCAGGACAGGACAGGTGTGGGCACAGATTTGAGAGCTGTGTTAGGCAACGACAAGGGACAGCCTTCGGGGGAGAAGCCACACAGAATGGTCTCGAATGGTGCCTGAGGCTCACGGCCCCAGACTGCCTTCCTGGTAGTTCCACCTCTGCGGGAGGAGGCGGACAGGAAGGGGCAGCGCCCCAGGGGAGCTCAAGACCAGCTCTGGCGAGGCCCACTCAGTGAGGCGCTCCGGAACCGCGTCCCCGCCCCACAGCCCGCGCTCCCTCTTCTCCATCCCTGCCGCCACCTGCGGGGATCCCAGCGGGTACTGCGGGGGCGCGCGGGGCGGGGCCACCAAGCGGTTATAGCTGGACCCGCCGGGACCACTGCTCACTTCCAGCCTCCCGCGCTCCGGCTCCCCGACGCCCCAATTCCCAATTTCGGGGCGCGCCCAGACCCAGCCGAGCCGGTTCCTGGCCCGCCCTGCCGGGCGGCCGTCGACGCGAGCGCCCTGGCGCAGGGCCCGGGGGTGCGGGGGGCTCCTGCGAGCCGGCGGCTGCTGGCGCTGCTGCTGCTCCCGCTCTTGCTGCCGCCGGCTGGCGCCTGGTACAAGCACGTGGCGAGTCCCCGCTACCACACGGTGGGCCGCGCCGCCGGCCTGCTCATGGGGCTGCGCCGCTCGCCCTACCTATGGCGCCGCGCGCTGCCCGCGGCCGCTGGGCCCCTCGCCGGGGACGACCTCTCCCCGGGGCCCGCCGCCCGCGATGCTCTCCTCCTGTATCCCTCCGGGCCTCAGGAGCCGTGGGACGCGCGACGCGGGAGCTCCCCGGCTGGGCTCCCCGTCCGTGCGCCCCGGAGCCCGCGCACCCTGGAACCGGAGCCGCGGTTGGGCCCCCACTCCGGGACCTTCGCAGAGCGGGCCAGGTACGTGAGGGGAGGAAGGAGGCCGGGTTGGCAGCGGGCAGGAGTCCCGGGGGTCTGAGCCCGGAGCACACGTCCGCGCGTCCACGGGGCCATCTCCGGCCCCTCCATCCTCCACTCGGCGCTGAAAAGGGCCTTCCCGGAGCAGCCTCTACCCTAGCGGCCCGGGGGGCAAGGGGGTGCGCACGGCCCCCTCTCTACGGACCTGCTCTGTTCTTTCTAGAGCCTTCGGAGACGCGTCTCCCGCCCAGCCATGGCCCCGCCTGGCCGCAGGGTCGCCCTGAGAGCTTCCCCTACCCGCCGCGCCCCCGCGCCTGACCCCGGAGGAGTAGCTGCGGCTTCCCGGGCGCGCAGCTCCCTCCGGCCAGGACGGCCGTCTGGTCAATAAAACCCGCCTGATTCCTGCGCCCCCGCGTGTGACCCTTTTCCTCCGCGCTGTGTACTTTGCCATCTCGCTTCGGGGCGCAAACAAGCCGCGCCCACGCCCTGGCAAATGTCACCGGCCCCCGCGGACGGAGCTGTGGACCGCGTCGCCCCGCAGCCATCCGCACGTCCCTGGGGGCAGAAGAGGGGGGGCCAGGCAGAGACGCTGCTGGGTCTGGTCCCCTCAGCCAACGCCGCACTCTCCCGTTTGGGGTGGGTCGTCAGACCAGGTCTCAGGGCTGACGACCCCAGGAACTCCTTGAGGGGAGCAGCTGGACAGACCCTGGGCCCTGCCCCATCCGCCCAGCTGTACAGAAGGGGAAAAGCCGGGACTCCTCAACCCAGCCTCCTAGGAGCCCCCAGGGTGCCCCGCATGTCCTCTGGCCAGGCTGGAGAGAGTGTCCCCCTCCCCAGTGTGGACTTCCCCCTTTCCCCCATCTCCCAGCATTCATTTCAAACCTGAATCTCTTTGAGCCCCCTCCCTCCCCTCAGCCAAGGGCTTTGGGAGAAGAGGTATGGCTCCCCCTCTTCATGCCACGCCCTCCTCCTGTCTACAGCTGTCCCCTCCCTTCCCCAAGAGCCCGTGCACCTCATACCCTCTGCATTTCCGGGCCGTGGCTCCAGCCCCACATGCACGCACTGTGCCATCTCGAATGCCAAGGCCTTCCTTTACAGGCCCCTCTGGTTCCCCCTCACTCTCCTGCTCTCTCTCCAATGCTCTTTATAGGCTTCTGACTCCTACGACTGGCCTGGACCTCACACGGCCAGGGTCTTGTGCCCTGATGCCTTCTGCCCTTGGAGCCCTCCCTTGGCCCTGTGCAGGGTCTCCCCTTGGGGCCACCAAGCAAGGGCTGGAGGAAGGGTGGTCCCAGAGCTGCCCCTGTGGAGCCAGCTTCCATGCTCCCGCCCTTCATCCCTTGCTGGCCATTCCTTTTGATGTCCTGGGTGCATCCTTCTCCCTAGCTGACCCCAAGTGAGAATGCTCCTGTTTCTTCCACCCATTCCATGGACCCCTATATGCATTTACCTTGAGTCCACCCAGCCCTCTCCCAGGGTCTGCACTGGAGGAAGAAGTAGGCAGAGACCCCTTGGGTCGACCTGTTCTCCTCCCTCCAAGCTCACTCCTCCCCCACTCCTGCCCTGCTCCTCATGGAACCTGACCTTTAGGAACGTGGATGTCCTGATCTTGTCATCCCCAAATGCACAACTCCTCAAGCGCTCCCCTCTGCCTATGGGACAGTATCCATGCCCTGGGGCTGGGCCACAGGGCTGACCCTGTCCCCCATCCCATTGCCCCCCTCCCTCCTGCCTCAGCCTGCGGGAGCCCTAGGTAGGTTCCAGGACAGCCCAGGAGCTCCCACCCTGAAGGACGCCCACCCAAATGCCCCTCCTCGGGCTGCCCTAGCTGAGGCTGAGGTGCACAAAGCCCTGTTTCCCAGGGTCTCAGCGATGTCTCCCCAGTGCTTACCAGCACCGGGTGCCAAGTGGTCCTCAAATGTTTGGTCACAAGTGCTGGGACACTTTTTGAAGGGCCTAGATTTCATGTTGCTGGGAGGTACAACAGCCCAGAGAGGTTGGTGCCAGGTCCAAAGTAGGGGGGCAGGGCTCCTCCCCTCGGGCCACCACCCCACCATGCCCTTGGGGCTCCGGCCTCACCCCAATCCCCACCCCGCAGGACTGGATCAGGTCGTAGCCAGGGGGGCTTGGACCCCGCAACCCCGACAACTCCCGCCAGGTGGCGCTGCGCGGCCGCTGTTCCCTGCGACAGCCGCCGACGTGCGCCTCCAGCGATGGGCGGGGCACGAAGCGGGCGGTGGGCGTGGCCAACGCGGGCGGGCCCTGCTCGGGGGCGGAGCCAGCGCGGGCATTGGGGGCAGGGCGCGCGGTTCTCCGTGGCGCATTCCCGCCCCTCCTCCTCCGCCTGGGGCCGGGTCCCCGCCATTTCTCCCCTTATGTCCCCTCCGGCCCCTGGTCTCAGTTGGCCTCCTCCCTCCTTCCGTCGCGCGGGCCCCGCCTGCCCCTTCCGAGCCTGAGAGCTCGGCGTCGGCTGCGAGAGGAGGCCTCGGCGAGGTCCGGGCCCTTAACGCCCACCGGGAGGCGGCGCCGGCCGGGAAGCTCCGGACCACTACTGGGGCGTCGGACTCGCGGCTCCGCCCCAGATGGGGCCCGGCCCTGCGCACGGCCACCTCCTATTTCCGTCCGGATCGCTGGTGCCTCGCCGGAGGGATGCGGGTTCAGTGCTCAGAGGAAAACCCCCTGCCGACAGGAGCACGGGGACAATCCCCAGCCTTGGGGGACCCTCCGACAACCCAGGGGAGGGAAAGACTGAAGCCTGCTCTCCCTCTGTCGCAAAGGGGACAAACGCCTCGGTAGCAAGTTGGCAGGGGTGGCTTTAGGGGATGGAGTGGATGGGGGACTCTCCCAGGCCTCTGATTGCCCCTGACTTACCCTCCTTCCCTCCCGCAGCTGGCTTGGGGGCCCGGGTCACCCCATCCACACCCTGCAGAACAAGCAAAAGAAAGCCCACCCTCCCCTTCCCATTCTCGGAGACTCCAAACAGCTTAGAGCTCCGACACCTCCCAAGTCCCCACCGCGAGGCCTTTGCCTCTCCTGTCTCCCACACCTCCACACCTCTGTCACAGGCCCTGTCGTGCCCAAGGTCGGCCTCAGAGCCAGGCCCGGGAGGGTTTGCCCATGAGAGCACTGGGTCACCCTCCTCTCCTGGTACTCTAGCCCTCCATGCCTTACTCTAGCCTCTCTCACTGATCCTGCTGCCACCCTGACATTGTTACCTCCAGCTCTTCTCTGCCTGCCTTTACTTACCCTGTTGCTGTCACCTACTTCACTGGGCGCCCACTTCCTTTGTTACCCAGCCTTGTTCCTCTATGATGTTGCCTTTGTTACTCTGTTACCTTCCTTGGTACTTCTTCAGCTCCCCTTTTGCTTTAGGGACTCCTTTGTTACTCTGTAACTGCAGTGTCCTGCATACTACTTCCTTGGTTCCTGGCCCTGGCTGTGACCTCATGTCCCTGGCTACCTTCCCTCCCTTAGCGTTGTTCCCCATCCCATCTTCAGTCATAGGCAGGAAGATGCAGCCGAGTCCTGGGCTGCAGAAGGCTGGTGAGGGCTCAAGGCTGATCAAGAGAGTCTGCCCTACATAGTTGGGGAGGAGCTCTGCAAGCCCCCTGACCCAGGGGACCTGGGGCCCCTTCCCTCCCCTGCGGGTCTGGGGCTTTTGCATCTAGCCACCTCCCTGGACTCTCATGTGGCCACAAAGCTACAGGCTGGCAGCTTTGGGGTGGGCCTGGTTGCTGTGGGATGACCCCTGGGCCCCACCTGGGTGTGGTGTGTGGGGTGTAGGGTGGCCACACTGCCACACCCATCCTCATGGTCTCCAAGGGCAGCAGCACTAGGCTGGGTACAGAAAGGCATCCATCCCCTGCACAGGCAGACAGATGGACTCGGCCAGCTAGGCCGGAGCCTATGCCGGTCTCCACCAGGAATTGCAGAGGTGGGGGTGGGGGAGCAGCCATTCAGCCTCCGCCTAAGTGGCTTTTAGGGGCAGCTGCTGGGGTGTGGGCACCCAGGGGGCCATGTCCCAGGAGGCTGCCCAGAGGCAGGCCCTGCTCTTGGGTGGGGCCTGGGGAGCCCAGACCAAGGGCACTGGAGAGAGGACAGAGAGGGCAGGACTGAGCCAAGCCTGCTTTTCCTGCACACATGGGGAATTGTCTTGGCTGGCTGGGCCTGAGCCCTGGGTACCAGGTATGTGCAGGGGGCCTGGCCAGGCTGGGGGGGGGGGCAAGCTGGGCCTGGGACTTAGCCATCTTCCTGTATGTGAGACTGAGAAAGAGCTCCACAGCGAAGAATGTGGACTCTGAATCTCACAGTCTCAGGCCTCCTTCCTCTCCAGACCTGTTTCTTGATCTGTAAAATGGCCTGGTCCCCTAAGTTGTTCCAGGTAAAATGCACTCAGAGAGGCATGGCAGTGCATGATGACTCTCCACTGTGATTAGTATTGTCTAGTTGGGGAAGAGGGGACACTCATGCTTGGGGAGGCAGAAGCTGGGGGAAATGGACGGCTGGAGGCTTGGGAGGGGGGGCCTGCAGGAATAGCTCCTGTGTGGGTGGACCACTGCCCACATCCTAGAGGCCAGAGTTCTCAGGGCAGTTCATCCCAGGTCAGGAGGAGAGTAGCAAAGACCCTCAGGTTTCAGCCAGACGAACTCATCCTTCCCCCAGCCTCGCACAAGCCTGGGATTGCGAAGTCACAGGCCAGACCTGGGTGGACTGGAACACAGGTGAGCGGCCCCAGCAAAGGGAGGGAATGGACATGCATTGCAGATAGCCCAAACATTGCCTGGGAAGGTCGGGGAGTCACTGGTCACTGGCCTCCAGGGTCCAGGGAGGGGCTGGTGCATGCTACTTTTAAACCCCTCTTTGCCCTCCTGCAAATGGGCCAGGGCAGCTTGGCTGCAGAAGGGATCCAGATACAGGGACAGCAGAGTGGGAGCAGGCAGGGATTGGAGGGGCGGGGAGGGGGCTTCCTGAGGAAGGTGGGACGGGCTGCCGTCCCTGTTCTTACACTTTGGTCCCTGTGCGGGGTCTTTCGGCCTGGGGACCCTTTCTCCAAACTGTCCCCCACATCAAGAACCTGCCTTCCTGCCGTGAGCGCATACAGTAGGTGTCCAATAAATGTGCCTGGAATAGAAGGCAAAGGCGCTGGCGCCAAGGAGGTTGCCCAGAGTAGGGGCGAGGCGGAGGGACTCCCAGTCTCCCAGTGGCTCGGGGGTGCCGGCCCCGCAGCCCCCTTGGCGGGCGGGCGCGGAGGCGGGGGCGGCGTGGCTGGCGCGGCCCGGGGCGGGGGCGGCCGGCGGGGGCGGGGAAGGGGCGGGCGCGGGGGCGGCGCCGCAGCCGAGCCCCAGCCAGAGCCCGAGGCGACGCGGGCCAGCGGAGCCGCCGAGGCCACCGCCGGTCCCCGCGCCGCCCCTGCGCCCCTGCTTGCGGGCGAGGGCCGGGAGCGCGGGGCCAGCCGGGCCGGCCGGGGGCAGCGGGCGCCATGGCCGCGCCGGAGGCGCTGCGGCCGCGCCTGTGCCGCCTGGTGCGCGGCGAGCAGGGCTACGGCTTCCACCTGCACGGCGAGAAGGGCCGTCGCGGGCAGTTCATCCGGCGCGTGGAGCCGGGCTCCCCCGCCGAGGCGGCCGCGCTGCGCGCCGGGGACCGCCTGGTCGAGGTCAACGGCGTCAACGTGGAGGGTGAGACGCACCACCAGGTGGGTGCTCGCCTCGCCCGGGCCCTCCCCGGGGAGCGCGTCCCTGCTGGGCCAGGCGGGGGTCGCCCCCCCGGCCTGCGGAGCTCCTTGGGGGCGCTGGGGACGTGGCCAGGAGGCGGCGGCGACCAGCCTCCTTCCTCGCCCCCCCCCCCGGAAGCTCCGTCCTGCACGGGGGGTGGGGGGGCATCCTGGCAGGGAGGGGCCCGCACTGCGGCTGCTCCGGCCCTGGGCCCTCAATGTACCATGTGTCAGGGTTTCCGCAACTTGGGGCGTCTCCGTGCAGGTGGGGACCTGGGTGCTGTGGTGTGTACCTGCGTGCGTGTGCACACAGCTGGGTGTGCGTGTGGGCAGGTCCCTCGAGGGTCATCCATGTGTGCTCACATCTGCCCTATGCACCCAGGAGGGGTCACAGTAAGGGCATCCCTGTGTGTGTTTACATCTGTGATGTGTGTGCTGGACTGTATGCATTGAGTATACAGGTCTGCACGCCTAAATGTGAGTGTGTGGACAAGTCCGCACTGCTGGGCGTGTGTGCTCTGGGCTGTGTGTGTGTGTGTGTGTGTGTGTGAGTGTGGGGACAGGTCCGTACATGTGTGAGCTCGGCTCTGTGTGTGTGTGAGTGTGGGGACAGGTCCGCACTGCTGGGCGTGTGTGCTCTGGGCTGTGTGTGTGTGTGTACAGGTCTACACTGCTGGATGTGTGTGTGACCTGGGCTCTGTGTGTGTGTGTGAGTGTGAGTGTGTGGACAGGTCCGCACTGCTGGGTGTGTGTGCTCTGGGCTCTGTGTGTGTGTGTGTGTGTGTGTGTGAGAGTGTGTGTGTGTGTGGACAGGTCTACACTGTTGGGCTTGTGTGCCCTGGGCTGTGTGTGTGTGTGTGTGTGTGTGTATGTGTCTGAGTGTGTGGACAGGTCTACACTGCTGGGCTTGTGTGCCCTGGGCTGTGTGTGTGTGTGTGTGTGTGTGTGAGTGTGTGAGTGTGTGGACAGGTCTACACTGCTGGGCTTGTGTGCCCTGGGCTGTGTGTGTGTGTGTGTGTGTGTGTGTGTGTGTGGACAGGTCTACACTGCTGGATGTGTGTGTGACCCGGGCTCTGTGTGTGTGTGTCTGTGTGAGTGTGTGAGTGTGGAGACAGGTCTACACTGCTGGATGTGTGTGTGACCCGGGCTCTGTGTGTGTGTGTGTGAGTGTGTGAGTGTGGGGACAGGTCCGCACTGCTGGACGTGTGTGCCCTGGGCTGTGCTGTGTGGACAGGTGGGGGTGTTCCTATCCAGGCCTATGTGTCTGCGTACCTGGCCATGTGCACCCCTCACTGTGTGTCCCGCCAGGTGTCTCTGGGTCCAGGGGAGCTGGCCACTGGTGGCAGCACATTCCTTAGCTCCAAAGATGCTGCTGCTTTCTCAGAGGCTACCTAGCCCAGCAGGAGTCACTGGCCACAGTCCCTGCCTCCTGTGGCTGGACCCACGGCCAGGAAGAACAGCCCTCTTCCCTGAGGGCTGACTCACCTGAGACCCTGGTTGGGCCAGGCTCCCTGCACCCCTTCTGCTCTCGGTCCTCTGGGTCCCTCACAGCACCAGGTCTGTGACCTGTCCGTGTGGCCAGTCTGGGGCCTGGTGATCAGCAGATTGGATCTTGGCTAGGCCAGGAGCTGAACTGTTCTACCCGGGGGCCTTGTCTGTCCATCTGTCTGCCACCCTTCTGTCCTCCACCTGGAGTGTCGGCTGAAGAAGGACGGGGGTCAGGGCTGGAGGCCTTGGCCTGGCAGGCTGAGCAGAGGGCTGGCAGCGCTGGTGCCCGGCCTCTGTTTCATAGTCTCCACCACCCTTGCCCCAATAACGCCTGCGTATCCGAGGCCTCTGGGTGCTGGTCTCTAAGAACTTCACACACACAGCCATGCTGGACCTTCCCCGCTGTCCCAGGAGGGCAGGAGTGAAATCGTGACCCCAAATTACAGATGAGGAAAGTGATGCTCAGAGATCTCGGGAGACTTCTCTGGGTCACACCGTCGGGAAGCAGCAGGGTGCTGGGTTCCCCCCCCCCCCCGCCACTCTCTGGTCATGGGGACAGAGGAGGGACAGAGGAGGGACAGAGGAGGGCCTGGTGAAGATGGGCCTAGTTCAGACCCTCCCATCTGTTGACCACACCTGGAGCCCAGCAGCTGGTGGGAGCCGCGTCCGCCCTCCCCCAGGCTGCAGGTGGGAGAGGCGCTGCCGCCCTTCCTTCCCCGCTGCCTGGTGGCACTGCTCCTTCTCCCCGCGCACACGCTGGCCTCCTGCCTGCTCAGACACTGCGCAGGCCCCTGCGCCTCAGCTGTCCCACAGGTGGACCTGCCCGTCCCCCTCGCTGGCTGGATCTGACTCCTGCTTCTCGGGCTGGAGTCACACAGCACCACCAAGAAAGACAGGGATGGGTACAGACACCCAAACGGGGATCCAGGGAGACACCTCTCTCCCTCGGACCCAGACTGAGGACAGACTCCAACATAGATGGATGCACGTGGGCACACGCGGACACGCATGCACACGCACATGCAGCCTGAAAGCCTGAAGCCCAGCCATGCACCACCTCTGTCACTTTCAGGCAGACTAACTCACCCAGCTGGCAGCACCCGGCAGCCCCTTCCCCATTCCTCCTGGGGAAGACCCTGGGCTGAGGGCAATGCCCTGGCAGGACCCTGAAGCCTTTGCAGCCTGGACCTCAGAGTCAGGGGCCGGGAGCAGGGGAGGGAGCGCTGGAGCCCGGGGGTGGGGGGCGGGGCCGGCAGGCCTCTCAGTCCAGCCGCCCACCCCGGCAGGCCAGCTGCCCGCCCATGCCCGGGCCAGCCTGGAGTGTGCCACTGCCCATGGGCTGCCCAGGGTGCCGGCCACTGACCTGCTCCTGCCCCCCGCGCCCCCAGGTGGTGCAGAGGATCAGGGCTGTGGAGGGGCGCACGCAGCTGCTGGTGGTGGACGAGGACACGGATGCGGAGCTGCGCCGGCGGCAGCTGACCTGCACTGAGGAGATGGCCCAGCGGGGGCTCCCCCCGGCCCACGACCCCTGGGAGCCCAAGCCAGACTGGGCACGTGCGGGCAGCCTGGGTTCTGATGCTGGCAAGAAGGTATGGAGGGCTCAGCCCACACGGACCACCAGGCCCCTCCCAGAGCCACCGTCTCAGCCTCCTGATGTCAGTCTTCGCCTCCGGTCACTTCTTTTCTGTCTCTTGGGCCCCTTCTCTGCCCCAGCGACCACCCTCTGTGCCCCTGGGGACTACCCTGGGTGCTCTCTGCCCTCAGCCTGTGTTCCAAACCCGATGGGGTCAGGGCAGCCTGGCCTGACCCTCTTCTCTGGGATGCTTGGTAGCCACCTAGCCTAGGAAGGGGTCACTCCGATAAGCCACACCCCCTTCCCCCTGCCTAGTGGCTGAGGAACCCTGGGAGGAGTTGCTGGGACATTCCAGGTCTGGGTGTGCCCAGCCCTGTGCCTGCCTGTGAGTCTGTGGGTGCCGAAGGCTTGGCGGGGGCTGGCTTCTGCAGGCAGTGCCGGGGCTCAGGGAGCCGAGCAGACTCCAAGCTGGGCCTGGCATGCGGGGCTGGAGTGGGCTGGGAGCAGGGCTGGGCGGGGCTGGGTCCGCTGTGCACCTGCCCCTGCGGCCTGTTACCTTCTGCCGCTGGGTGCTGGCGGGCCCCACAGGAGCTTATGGGGTGAGCGCACACCTGCCCCCATTTCTGTTCCTCTCGGGAACCTGCCGGGTAGCACCTCTCCCTTGCCTTGCCGCCACCCCAGGCCAGGAGGCCCCGAAAAGAACAGGGAAAGGCCCGTCCCACCTCCTCCTAGGTGGCCGGGCCTGGCAGGTGGCCCTGCCTAGCTGTTGGTTTTGCCCTCTTGGAAGCTGTAATGTGATTGTTGCTCGTGCCCTGTGCCTTTTGTCCTTCTTTTTTTTAGAAAGCCATTTAGAGCAGTGGTCCCAACATTTTTGGCACCAAGGACTTGTTTCATGGAAGACAGTTTTGCCACGGAAGGTGGGGGGGTCGCATGGTTTCAGGACGATTTGAGCACATTACATTTACTGGCCAGTCAGACCTCTCTGCTGAGGACAATCTGCATTCGCAGCCGCTCCCCAGTGCTGGCATCACCGCCTCAGCTCCACCTCAGAGCATCTGGGATTAGATTCGCACCAGGAGCCGCAACCTGGACCCCCCCATGCGCAGTTTACAGTGGGGTCCACTCCTGTGGGCAGCTGAGGCCGCTGCTGGTCTGACAGGAGGCGGAGCTCAGGCTGTGATGCGAGTGAGGGGAGCGGCTGTGAGCACAGAGGGGCTTCGCTGGCTCATCCGCCACTCACCTGCTGTGCAGCCCAGCTCCTGACAGGCCAGGGGTGGGGTGGGGCTGGGGACTGCAGCTTTAGAGGATTTAAGCCCAGGGTTCCCCAGATCCCACTTTGAGTATCAGTGGCGCGGGCAGTGGAGGTGTCAGGTCTGAAGTTTCCGGGTGTGCAGAGGACTTGACCTCTGCCGTTTCCCTTGTTCCCTTTCCCAAACTCTCCGCACTCAAGCTGGCTGCGTCTGTGAGCTGAGCCCCACGGGGCCTGTCTCGGTGGGGACATGGCATTCCTGGTGGGAAGCCCAGCCTGGGAATGGGGACCCATGGGACACTTTGTTCCCTGGGACTTGAGGGCAGGCTGTGGGAGCAGTCAGGGCTGCTGAGCCTTGGATGGGGGGCCCGGCTGGGCCTGGGGGCGGGGGTGGGCAGACCGGGCCCAGGCTTCCTTCCCCCAGGCCGAGGTTGGAGCCTCCCTCCTTCCCGGCACCCTGTCCCAGGAGGAAGTTCCCCTCCCTCGAGCATTTGTCCATTGATTTAGACACAAATGGCAGAGTTCACCTATTGGTGGAAAAATCCGCCCTCGGGCCCTATCTGGAGGGTGGGGTGGCTTAGGCACCTTGGGTGGGACCTTCCCCCTCTCTGCTATTTCAGGCTCTGGGGGCTGCAGGAAGCCCTAGGAGGGACTTCCTCTGGGCGTATTTTTAGAGGAACAAAGAGAGGCCGGACTGGCAGGTCCCTCTGTGCATGAGGCTGGCGTGGGGACAGGGTCTCTCCTTCTCCCTCTTGGCCAGAGACCTGACAATTCATTAACTGAGCTCACGGCATTGCAAGGAGAGCTGGGCCACATCTGACCCCCGCACACCAGGCTCAGACACCGCCCAGCTTGGGCTGGGTGCAGGCTGTGGGCACTGCTCACCCTGCGGGGCTGTGCTCTGACAGCGTGTTGGTGGCAGAGGGACAGGAGCGTGATGTGTGTGGTTTTGCTTTGGAGAGCTGGGGTCCCCCGGGGTAAGGGCCACTCTTGCCCCTCTCAGCCTCCGTGTCCTCTGTTCTGGCCGGGGCCGGAGCGGTGGGGCAGGGGAGGACACTGATGTGGCCGCCCCTCCCTATGGGGGCCCTGAAGGCCTAGTCAGTGGTGACTCAGCCCTGGGCTGCACCCGGCGGGGGGTGGCTGCGGCTGCATGTAGTGGATCCCAGCAGTGACGCTGGGCAGCTAGCGGTGTCAGGGCCATGGAGGCGGTGACGGACCCTGGGTCCTCTGCTTCTTTGCCCCCCGTCTGTGCCCCACCCCCGTCTGTAGGGCCTTGGGGGCTGAGAGTGAGTGACTGGGCTGAGAGGAGGCTGCGTAGGGTAGGACATGGCACCTGTGACAGGCTCCCCGGCTCACATGCACCCATGGGTCCCTGCAGCACTGTCGTATGTTCTGGGCCAGGACCCCTCCCTTGCCTCCCTGTCCCCCAGCCCTTGGTCCTGGAGCAGGGCAGGGCCTTCCAGCAGCTTCCTTCCTTTTTTGGGACGGAAATCCAGCTGTGTGGGGGGCGCTGGGCTGGAGCCTCCGCAGGGGAGTGGGCTCAGTCACCACCCTGCTCCCCAAAGTGACTCAGCCCCCATGTCCCCACCCATCCCCGGGGAGCCTGGGCCACAGTGGGAGGTAGATAAGTGGGCTAGCAGTCTGGGCTGGCCAGAGAGCTCGGCTGCCCTGGCCAGAAACCCGCCGCTGCTCGTCTGTCCCTCCTGTCATGGCCCGCTCTGGGAGTGTCACACCGCCTGCCCCAGCCCCAGGAGCCCCTCCACGGAGCCTGCCCCAGCCTATGCAGGTCAGGTGGGGCAGGCTGGGGGGGTGCCTGGCAGGGGGCTTAGCCCTCCAGGGTAAGAAGAGGGGAGAGGGGACAGGGACTGTGATGTAAGCAGGCTGGACCCTGAGCAACAATGAAGGCCTTTCTCTGCCAGGGCTGGTGAGTCACCGTTGGGGGGGTACCCCATGCCAGCCTATTTGTCTGGTCACAGGCATGGCTGGGGGACCAGGGCTTGCCTAGCTCTGCCACTTGGGGCCGCCCGGCAGGGAGCCCGAGGGAGCCTGAGGGCCTGGGGAGGCGGCAGGAAGTGCGGCTGAGCCAGGGCACAAAGGAGGAATGTGAGCAATTCACGCCTCCCGCCGCTGCCCCCGGGCCCTCCAGCCCCACCCGTGGCTGCCAGCAGCCCCCTGCATTGCAGCCCCGCCACTTGAGGGCCTGGTGCCAAGTGTGGCACCCCTCGGACCCTGTTCTAGTGAGAGGGGTGTAGGCCAGGTGTTGGGAGGAAGCTCTCGGCCCAGCGGGGAGAGCGTGAGAGCCGGCGGCTCTGGACTGAGGCGCAGGGACGGCTAGAATGACCCGGAGAACACAGGTGGGGCTTCAGCCTGGCCTCGTGGCTCCAGATGCTTGCCAAATCCTGCTTCCTGTTTGGGGACCTCGAGGGACGCTGTCCTGCAGGCTGCCGTGCAGGCGTGGGAAGGGACTGCAGGGGCCAGCACCGTGGGGACATCCGTCCATGGGTGTGGCTGCGCGTGTCATCTAAGTAGTGCGTTCGTGACTGTGTGTTTGGCTGTCTTGTCTCTGTGACATGAATGTGCCACTGCACCTGGGCCAGGCACGGCCACGCCATGCTGCCACCTCTGCTCTGGCCTCTGGTGCTGCCTGGGTGCTGTTCCCTGAGAGCCACCTCCAGTGTCAGGGCCAGTCTCAAGGCCCCACACCTGTTCCTCCAGGTGTGTGTGGGGAAGGGGCCGAGTCTGCGTGGTGGGCCCTGGAGGTCTGAGGATCTTGCACCCTCCAGCTCAGCTCATGCTGCCCAGCTGGGTCCCTGGCGTGCCTGGACCAGGGGGCCACATGGGGCCAGGCAGCGGGGTTCAGAGGGTCGGCAGGAGACCCCCAGGCCAGGTGTCTGGACAGGCTGAACAGGAAGAGGCTGCTCTAGCGTGAGGGGAAGGCCCAGAGCCCGGGGCCGGGTCCCTGCAAGAGGATGCCCTTGCTGCCAGGGCTGGGTGGCTGCCCACGGACATGGGCCATTCCTGGCTGATTTGGGTTTGGAGTGAGCTTGCAGGCCAGGTGGCTGGTGTGGTCAGGGGGTGGCCTGGGCTGCAGGGGGCGAGGTGCCCAAGGCTTAGAGACCAACCCTGAGATCTGAGGGACCCTCCCCCAGTGCTGCCCCAGCCCTAGCCTGGCCCACGGTCCCTCAGCAACACGCAGGGAGGTGGCCTGCGCGCTGTCCCCTGCACACGCCCCGGAACCCTGAGCGCTCCCAGGAAACCTGAGCTGCCACATGCCCGCTCGCTCCCGCCATCGCCATGTTTAATTGAGTACCAGCAGCCGCTGGCCAGGGCCACAGCCACAGGCACTGCCTGGCCCCGGCTGGGTGGGGGTCACCAGGCCTGGCCCCTGCCTGCCCGGCCCCCAGGCCCAGAGCCCTACTGCAGGATGCCAGAGGTAAAGTGAGGCAGGCCCCGGGGGGCGGGGGGCCCACAGGGCACCATGCGGCCATCCGAGCCCAGGCTGGGCAGGGAGGCGGGCGGGCTCCGGCCCTCTCACTGGGCTTTTGCCCCAGCCCCTTCCTTCTGGGCCGTGGGGCGGGGCAGCTGCAGTGTTTGCTGGAATGTGAAAGCAAACACAGCCGCCACCGCCACCGCAGCAGCCTCACGGAGGCCTTTGGACAGAAAACAAAACTGCCTGGCCTGAGAGCTCCGGGAGGGGTGCACGGGGGCCTGGCCGCTTCCCATACCGCCTGGGTGCAGCCCTGTGCTTGAGCCAAGTGAACTCTCCCTGCCACCCTGTAAGGCAGCTGGTCCCAGCAGGAGCCGTTTTCAGGTTTAGAAACTGAGGCTTTGCCCAGGATCCCACAGTGGGGGCTCAGGCACAGGCAGCCCTCCCGAGGGGCCAGCCCCAGGGGCATGGGGTGCCCAAGTGTTTGTCACCGAGACCTAGGCCTGCCCTGAGGGACGTGATACCGAGTGTGGGGCTGCGTGGGGCTGGGCAGCGGCTCCTCCAGGGTGCGTGGCCACTGGGGGTGGGAGGCTGGAGCCAGAGCCTGAGCCGAGTCCTGTGTCCCTGTAGGATGTCAATGGGTCCCCAAGGGAGCTGCGCCCTCGGCTCTGCCATCTGCGAAAGGGACCTCAGGGCTATGGGTTCAACCTGCACAGTGACAAGTCCCGGCCCGGCCAGTACATCCGCTCCGTGGACCCAGGCTCACCCGCTGCCCACTCTGGCCTCCGAGCCCAGGACCGACTCATTGAGGTACCGGGGGGGGGGGGGCGGTGCTGGGGCTGCTCACGTGTGTGCCCACGTCCCCTGGTGTGTCTGTGTGTCCATGTCCAGGCCCTGGGTCCTTGCTGGGAGGAGGGAGACTCCGGAAACCTGAGCTGGCACTCCTCACGCTGCCTCGGCTGGTGGCAGCTTTGATGAATATTTGATGCCACACCTGGCCAGGTGGTGTGGGGGGCTGGCTGGGCCCTTGGGCAGTGCTGACCCTGTGCTGGTGGCGGCAGGTGAACGGGCAGAATGTGGAGGGGCTGCGCCACGCTGAGGTCGTCGCCAGCATCAAGGCGCGGGAGGACGAGGCCCGGCTGCTGGTGGTGGACCCTGAGACAGACGAGCACTTCAAGCGGCTTCGGGCCACGCCCACCTCGGAGCACGTGGAAGGTGGGTGCAGCCCAGGGCCACACAGGTGGGTGCGTGTGGAGGCCCCGCCAGACACTGACACAGTGTCTCCACAGGTCCACTGCCGTCACCAGTCACCAACGGGACCAGCCCTGCCCAGGTGAGAGGGTGGGCCCAGGAGACCTCAGGGGCACCTCTGGGGGCCCCCAAGCCTGCCGGAAGCTCCCCTCCCTCCAGAAATCCTCATCCTTGAGTAGGTGCAGATGTGAGCTCCTCTCTGGCCCTGTTACCCCAGCTTTTATGCCCACAGTGGATCCTGTCTTGGGTCAGCGCCACACCCTGCCACACAGCACCTAGGGTCAGGGCTGCTGCCCACTGTCCCTGTCCCCAGCACCACGTAGCTAACAAGTCATCCTCCAGTCTCTGCCTCCTCATGGAGTCCTGGCCTCACCCCGGCCATTGCTCGTGCGGGCACTTCCTGCACCCAGACTGCCTCACTGTGCCGTGGGCCGGCCATGGCCAGGGCCACCTGCCCGGTCATTGCTTGGGGACTGGCACCCTACCTAGCCGGAGCTGGAGTGTACTAGAGGTGTGGCGCCCACCTCTGGGCGGAGGAGCAGATGTAGCTGTGTGTGTGGGTGCGCGTGTGTGTGCGGATGTGTACGTGCGGGTGCATGTGTCTGTGGCAGTGGCTCCCTGGCGGGGGGGATGCTGAGGGCACAACCTGCCCTGGTTTCCCAGCTCAACGGGGGCTCAGCCTGCTCATCCCGAAGTGACCTGCCTGGCTCGGACAAGGACACCGAGGTACCCGGGTGCCCTCCCTCCACTGCTGTGCTCACACCTGGGGGTGCCAGAGGTCTTGGGGTGGGTGTCTGAGGGCCATCAGCCCAGGCAGTGGGGCCACCACCTCCAGAAAGCCCTCCTGGGCCCAGTGAACAGCCCCCCCAGGTGGCCTCCGGCGTGAGCTCCCCCGTAAGGGCTGCCTTCTGGAGCTTGGCTCTGGGGCTCACTCTCCACACCCCGCCCCCCTTGCTCGCCCCAGGACGGCAGTGCCTGGAAGCGAGACCCCTTCCAGGAGAGTGGCCTTCACCTGAGCCCCACGGCGGCTGAGGCCAAGGAGAAGGCTCGAGCCACTCGCATCAATAAGCGGGCGCCGCAGATGGACTGGAACCGCAAGCGTGAGATCTTCAGCAACTTCTGAGCCCCCCCCGCCTGTTCGCTGGGCCCCCCCCAGAGCCCCCCAAGCCTCAGTGGGCTGGAGGGTGGTCCCATCACCACCCAGAAACAAACCTGTGCCCCAGGAAGCCCTCATCCCGCCCCTGCCCGCTGGGTGCGGGGTGGGGGTGGGGGGGGCTGTTGCAGCAAGATGGGGGGGAGACGGGGAGAGAGAGGGAGAGAGGGACAGGGACAGAGAGAGGGACAGGGACAGAGAGAGGGACAGGGACAGAGAGAGAAGGGGGGGGTGGGCAGAGTGGCGACCTGGGGGTTGAGGGCCTCTGCTGCTCTGCCCCAGGCCTGCTGACTGAAAGGAATTTGTGTTTTTGCTTTTTTTCCAAAAAGATCTCTAGCTCCACACATGTTTCCACTTAATACCAGCGGGCCCCCTCCCCCACCCCCTTGGGACATGCTCTCTGAATAATTGCAATAAAACAAACCTTTCTCTGCAAACCATTTCCTCCCCCAGCCCCGGGCAGCAGCCACCCCGAGTGGGAGTCCTAGGGACTTCCAGGGGACAGAGTGAGCGGGGGCTCCCAGGCTGCTCCTGGGGACTCTGGGGAAAAGCCAGGGAGGCAGGATATGGCTATAGGAGCTTCCCTGCCCCCTCCCTGCCCTCCTTGACATGGGGGTCATGAGGCCACCCCCCAGCTACCCTGTGCTGCCTGTCACCCTGCAGGGGGTCTGGGGCCGCAGGGCCGGGCTCTCCGAGGGGCCCAGGATGGAGGCCCCGCCCCAGCAGGGCAGCCTCTGGACAGGCCCCTTGCTCTGCAGGGCAGCTCCCGGCCTGGGGAGGTGGGTGTGCGAGACCGGCCTCCAGGAAGGACCCCAGGCTTCTGGGCTCAGCCCCGCCTGGCGCACCCGCCTCTCCTGGACACTCTGTCGACTCTGTCCTTTCCTCCCCTGCCCTGAACCCACGACCGGCACTGCTGTCTGCCTGAAAGCCATAGCGCATGCGCGCCCTCAGAATAAACAGGCCTTGCCGAGACCGCTGCCTCTGTCTTTTCTGAGCCCTCAGCGGGGGTGGGGGGAATGGAGGAAGGAGGCCCGTTCTGGGGGAGCCCCCTCCCCACCTCAGCTGCTGGAAACGACCTCATCCAAAGCCCCCGCCCCCCATAGATCTGCTCTCAGCCTGCTCCCTCTTCCCCCCAGCCCACCTGGGACCCTCACACCTCTTTCTCCCTCTGGGGCGCATCCTAGGGCCCCTGCCCCCTCTGCTTGGTGAGGCCCAGCCTCCCACTTTCACCACCCCCACAGAGCCACCTGGGCCCTGACACCATGGGCTGCCCTTTGCCCAGCGTGGCCCCCACCACCTCTAGCAGGTACACACAGATCAAGCCTTGTGCCCTGTGGCACCCTGCCTGGGTTCCTAGTGTCCCTTTTGAGACCAGAGAGCTCAGTGGGGCCCCGGCAGAGGCGGGTATTGCAGGGTGCACAGGGGAGGAGGCGCTGGTGTCCGAGCAGGGGAGCTTCTGAGAGGGCAGCTTGTGCTGGGCAGGGCAGGGGGCTGGCGTCCCCAGCCAGCTCCCAAGGAGGTGCTCCGGCAGCTGGCCACAGCTGGCTCCACCACTTCCCCCTCCCTCCCGAGTGCACAGCCCAGATTGTCACGTCCCCATCCTGGCCTCCCAGGCAGCCCTGGGCCAGACGCACAAGAGCGCGGGTGCACACACCTTTGCACGCAGGCACGCGGTTCCCCGCCTGCCCCTGCCCCTCAGGGACAGAAGTCAGCCAGACCCCAGCTGCAAATGCCCCCAAAGCTTTACTAAACAGGCTGTGGCTCCCAACAAAGGCATTTCACAGACGGCAGCCAGAGCAGCACTCAGGCCCTCAGAGGCCCTGGGCGGCCGGGCACAGGGACTGGTTGAGGCAGGCCTGGCAGCGAGGGTGCACGGGCAGACAGGTCTGCTGGCCGAAGCCCACCAGCAGGCCGTTGATCTCGCTCCACAGCTCCCTGTGGGGTGAGGCTGGCTCAGTGCTGTGGGAGGGAGGGGCCTGCCCCATCCTGCCCCCCAGGGACCCACCCCCACACACACCTGGGCAGCCACTCCTCCAGGGCAGCTCGGGTCTCCTCTGGGGACTTGGTTGCCTTCTTGGTCCACCGAAGTCGGTTGGCGATTCTGTGCACGTGTGTGTCCACTGCTGCTTGGATGGAGACAGGGCAGGGTGAACGGGAGGCGCACTGCACCAGCCAAACCCTGCCCCGTCCCTTCCCGGAGCCAGCACTGCCACCCCCCTACCCGCAGAACTCTGAGCAGGGATGGGAACTGCATAAGCCTGGCCCCAGGCCTGAGAGTGGCTGCCTCACCACCCCGGGAACACGGCCTCTTGGCTGCTGGGCAGGGCTGGAGCCCATATTTGGGCTGCGAGCAACCTCTTTCAGGCCTCCCTCCGTCATCCTGGGGAACTGGGGGCGTCTGCTTCAGGATGACCCACTCCCAGCCATCCTGGTGCCAGCTGGGTGTGTGGGTGCGGGGGCTCTGCTCTGGGCAGTGGTGGGGGTTGGTATCTCTGCTTTGAGCTCTATGTCCCCAAGTACAGTGACAGCTACCTTGTGTCAAGCGCTTGCTGGGGGCCAGACCCCGCGTGGGGAGATCACCAGCCTAGACTCAGTAAGGCACCCACAGAGGCCGGAACTGAGGCCCAAGAAGGTTCTTTATCCTCTTAGAGACAGGGTCTTGCTCTGTCACCTAGGTTGGAGTGCAGTGGCATGGTCACAGCCCACTGCAGCCTCGAACTCCTGGGCTCAAGAGATCCTCCCACAGCTCTGGGATACAGGCAGGAGCCGCCACACCTGGCCCAGGACTCTGGGAAGTGCGTGTTCCCAGTCCTCAGGCTCCCCAGGAGTGTGGTGGGGCCAGGAGGGGCCTGGCCCTGCTTCCCTCCGCTCGACCCCCTGTGGCCCCAGGCCCCTCCTGGTCCAGGCGCTGGCTGTGGGCCCTGGGCGGGGGGGCAGCAGCTTGGCCCCGCAGGCCAGCAGGAGGTCACCTGCCACCACGGCGGGCAGGGAGTGCGGCCTGGCCAGCTGCCGCTGTTGCACACCTGGGCGCTGGCCCCTGCTCCTACTGACCACCCCGGGGGCTCAGCCCGGGCGCCTGCTCACCAAGGCCTCCTTCTGCAGCCCAGCTGTCCTGGCCAGCTGCAGTCCCAGCCTGCCTCCTCCGCCAGCGTTTGCCAGAGAGAAAGCCAATCCCCGCGCCAGCTCCTTTGCCCTGTTGCTACCTGCCTGGAAAAAGGTACTCTGGGGGGTGTGCAGACCACAAAGGCTGAGGGTCGCATCCTTGGGGCCTTGAGCCTCAGTTCCTTTCTCCTTAACACGGAGGTGGCCACGCTCCTTAGGCTGCCCTGGGGCCGAGGCTGGGCATGTCACCTTGCGTGAGCCCCCTGTGCTGGCCAGGAGGGCTTCCCGCACACCTGTGCAGTTAAGGAGGGCAACTACTTCACCCTGCTGTGTGGCCGGCCAGAGGCTCAGACAGGCCAGTGCTTTGCCC
Source organism: Lemur catta (assembly GCF_020740605.2). Classification (NCBI taxonomy): domain Eukaryota; kingdom Metazoa; phylum Chordata; class Mammalia; order Primates; family Lemuridae; genus Lemur; species Lemur catta. Next base: position 1,596,453 of record NC_059129.1, read on the forward strand.
AAGGTCACCTAGCTGGGAGGGGCTCTTGTACCCTCTGGCTCTAGCTTTTGTTTTGTTTCGTTTTGTTTGAGACAGGGTCTTACTCTGTCACCCAGGCTGGAATACAGTGGCACAATCACAGCTCACTGCAGTCTCAGACTTCCGGGCTGAAGTGATCTTCCTGCCTCAGCCTCCCGAGTAGCTGGGACTACATTCGAGCACCACCATGCCTGGTTAATTTTTCTTCTTCTTTTTTTTTTTGCCCAGGCTGGTCTGGAACTCTTAGCCTCAAGTAATCCTCCTGCCTCAGTCTCCCAAAGTTGGCCTTGGCTTCTTAAGGGAGGGGCTTCTCTCTCTGGGAACCCCCTAGGAGGCATCCCTGGGCTCTGCCTGTGGGTGGTCGGGCCCACAGACAACCAGAGAGGGTGACATTCCAACACTCCTGTCTGTTGTGTCCCTGCCTGGTTGTGTGCAGGGGGCCCTTCCCCCGCAGCACTCTGGGACACGGGCAGCTGAGGACAGCCGCCCAGATAAGCTCAAGTGTCTGCTGAGAGGCTGGCAGGCGGGTGGCGCGGGGCGTCGAGAAGGGGAGGAGACAGTGCCCGCTCCTGCCCAGCCCTGCTCTGGCTCTTGGGGGCTGCAGCTCCCCAGGGCTCAGAACGGAGCCCTCGGCCCTCGTGCCCACCAGGCACAGCTGGAAGGCATAGGGGTCCCAGAGGAGCTGGGGGGTGTGCACAGAGGTGGGGGTGAAACCCTGGTTTCTGGGCTAGCTGGGCCTTGCCGCTGTGTGGCCTCAGGAGCCCCAGCTCCTCTGGACAAAGCTCTGAGGAGGACGCAGCTCCACACCCCACCCAGGGGACTGTCTTCACCCAACCACAGAGAAGCCTCTGATACCAGGAAGTGACACCCTGGACCTGAGCAAAGGAGTCCAGGGAGGCCTCTCCCTCCACTGTCCCCCCACCCCCTGCCCAAGAGACCACCCTTCCTCCTCCCTCCTCGGCCCCCGCCTTCCCCACACCTCCCCACTCTGCCACTCTCATTCCGTCACTTCCTACTCCCGGCCTCTCTCCTCCTCCCGCCTTAGCAGATACTATTTCTCTACCTGGAATGCACTTCCTCCTCCTGGCCTGGCCAACCCTGCCTCCCGGCCAAAATGTGACCTCAGGAAGTCTTTCCAGATGCCCCCAGCCCACCATTTCCACCCCCCGGGGGACCATGTCCCTCCTGCACACAGCACAGACAGCTGTGGCCTCTCAGAGCCCAGCACGTGGCAGGTGCTCAGCAGGCACGAACCCTGCATCAGTCCCATCCGCGTGGGGCTGGCCTGCTTGGCACTGGGAACACCTTCCTGACCCTGTGGGCTGAGTTGGGGATGAGGACGCTAGAGTTGGGGTCTCAGGTAACAATGAGTGGGGAACCCCAACAGTGGCCAGAGAGCCCAGAGCCAGCCCCTCCCTGCTCACGGGTTTGTGCCACTCACCAATGCCTGACACGGTGCCCCAGGCCACAGCCATAGCCAAGTGCGCCATCTTGGGCCCGACACCTGGCAGCGCCACCAGCTCTGCCACGGAGGCCGGGATGTCCCCGCCATAGCGCTGCTGCAGGATGGCACTGGTCTGCTTGATGTACTTCACCTTGTTCTGAGGGACGGGGGGAGTCAGCCCTGCAGGTACAGCCCGGCCGGGAGGACGAGGCCCCGGGAGGCCCACAGATGCCCAGAGCTGCCTGTTCGCTGCCCAGGACCCAGGCAGAGGCAGCTGCTCACCCCGACCCCCCAGAGGTTGGGACAAACCGAGGGCAGCAGAGAGGCTCAGGGGAGCCCCTGGCAGGGCCCCACGGCAGGCCTGGACCCCTGCCTTCCACCTGCACGGGCCCATGATGTATGTAGGGTGCGGTTTGGGTCCCCTGCCCTGTCATTCCCCCGAGAGGCCAGGCTGAGCAGGCCACTCCCGGGAGCTGGATTCAGCAGCACCTGGGCCTTCAGGAAGGAAGGCTGGAGCCCGGGTTCCCCCGCCAGCCACAGGCCAGCCGGGTGGTTCCCATCCTGTGCGGGAGCGAGAGGGCTATTTAAAACCCGCCTGACAAACTGCTGGTGCCACGGGAAGCAGCCCCACCCTCCACGCTGCTTTCAATAGATCCACCCGCCCACTGCCCAGTGCTCCGCTGAGGGGAGAGCAGCCTTGGGAGGGCTCCTGGAGGGTGACGGGCTGGGGGGGCACTCCAGGGAGGCTTGGAGTAAACACAGGGAAAGGCGGGAGAGGAAGGGCGGGGCAGGCGGGAGCAGAGGAAGGAAGGGGAGGACACAAACAGGAAAGGCCTGGGAGCTCTAGGGACTGGGCGCCAGCCCCCACAGGCTGTGCAGAGGAATGGGGGGGCTCTAGCAGGACTCGCACCTAGGCCCCCCATGCCACAGAGGCCCGACCCTCGTCTCTGGCACCCCCACGCCCCTCAACCTCCTGAGGTCGCTCCCAGGCCAGTGCTACCCCAGCCTCGGTGGCCACGGGCTGGGGCTCACCCTCCAGAAGCCTACGGGGTAGATGAGCTTGCCCAGCGTGCTGTCGTCAGTCTGCAGGATGCTGTCTACCGTTAGGCCCCGGGCCCGCAGCCGCTGCATGGCACCTGCCGTCACCTGGTCTTTGGTCTGGCTGGAGAGCATCAGCGACAGCAGCACCTGGTACCTCCGCACCTGCTGGTGCAGTGACAGGGACAGCGTGGCGGTCGGTCCTGGTGCTCGCCCTGGGCCAGGCCCCACCCACGCCATCTACCCACCTCCACCTGTTGCCCTGAGCAACACATGGCACACCAGCGTCCTGCCCACCCAGAGCAGCAGAAAGCAGAGCATGGGGCCCTAAGCTGCAGGTACCTGTGTACCTGGGTGGCTACAATGAAGCTGGTGATGCTGCCCAGTGCTCTGGGACACTGTCCCCTCAAGGTGCTGCCGGAAGGGGAGGGTGCCAGCCAAGAGCCACCAAGTGTCAGGCTGTCAGAGGCCTGAGAGGAAACAAGCATCTTGCTGGGAAGGGGGTCACCCAGGCAGATGGGGCCCCTGCCTACCTTTGCGGGGGCGCCAGGGTCATAGCAGTGCTCAGCCCCGAGCTGGTCTACAGGTGCGTCCTTCTTGCTCCTCATGGTGCGAATGTTGACCAGCTGCTGCTGCCAGTCCTGGGGCTCCCAGACGGGCACCTTGAGGGGCTCAGTCCCCTCACCTTTCTCACCATCTGAGGCCTCATAGGCCACGTGCAGTCTGTGTGGTTTCCGTTGACGTTTCACAGGGCTGTGGCGTTTCCCTCCTTCTGCAAAAAGTGCCACTCAGTCCCCTTAGTGAGGGCACAGGTGAGGGTGGGATATGGATGCTGCCCTACCTGGTAGCACACCCCTCACTCATTCATGCAAAAACTGCTCGTCATCTATTAAACTCGGGGTGCTCTGCCCTCGGGAACATGTTATCCTTCCTTACGCCACTGCCCCCCTGACAGGGTCCACATCAGCACGTGAGAAGTCTGGTAACAGTGTCTACCATGATGCGGCCGATACATCCTCTGCATCCTCTGCACTGCATCAGAGACAGCTAACACCCAGATCAGATCCCGCCAGTTCCCTTTTTAAAACTCTTCATCAACTTCCCTTTGCAGCTAGAATGAACTCCAAACTTTACCCTGGCATCAAAGTTCCTGCCATTCTGGCTGGCATTATCACCTGCCTGTTCCCCACTGCACACCAGCTCCTCCTACCATGCCTCTCTGCTCGTCTGGACTACCCCTGGGGTCCTTGGGTCCTATGGGACTCCCCCTCTAGCCAAGTCTGTCTAAGTTCTGGGGGACAAGTGCAGGAGTCCTGTTAGTGTCGCTCACTGCTGACTCCCATGCTTGGCACAGAGTAGGTCCTTTCCGGCAACAAGATAAATATAACGAATGCCATGTTTTTTCTCTCAGAGGCACCCTCTAGCCCGGGGAGACTTACAGCTGGGTGTGTCCTTGGCACCCAGCCCCTTGAGAAGGAAGCAGGTTCACTGTATGAGAACAGGGCTGGTCTGCTCCACAGCCTGGGCAAGTGCAGCATCCCGGGACAGCTGATGGGACGGGAAGAACTATCTTGCTCAGGACCAGAGTGGGTGGGCAGGCCCAGGCCCCGGTAGACCCCAGCAGACCCCAGCCTCCGGGGAAAGGATGCAGGGTGGGCACGCAGGGGTGGCGCCACAGAACTCGTTAGCGGCTGCCGGTCTGCCGCGTCCTGCACCCCGGTGGGGCCGCGCAGCTCGGAGCCCTGGGAGGCAGCCAGGGACCCTGCCTGCAGGCCCCTTCCTCCGCCCGTCCTCCCGTGTTCCGGCAGGGGCGCGGCGCTACCTGCAGCCGCCTCTCCCCTCCCGAGCGGCGCAGACTCCTCCCCGCCCGCCCGCGACCCGGTCCCGGGTCCCCGGGTCCGGCTTCTGGTCACCATCCTGGTGCTCAAAGCGTTCATGCTGGACTCCTGCGGACTACGCGTCCCGGCAGCCCCCGCGGCTTCGTCACGTGACTCAGAGCGCTTCCAGTCTTTCCGCCACAGGGCGACCCAGAACTACGGCTCCCAGCAAGCCCTGCGCCGGCCCTCAGTGTGGTCGCGCTGCCGGAAGTGCAGGTCGCGCTTCCGGCGGCGGCTCCGGGACGGGGGTGTGCGCCCTTCTCGGCGTCCGGGCTGCCCGGCGCGCGGAGGCGCGGCGCGGGGTGAGTGGCTCGCGACGCCCCGACCGCTGGCGCCGGCCTGGACCGTGATGTGGCCCGGCCCCGACGGGGCAGCCGCAGGGGCTCCTGGGGCGGCGGGCCCCGCAGCGTCCGGGTCCCAGGCCTCGGCCGCGCCCACCTCAGCCGGACCCCGGAGCTGCAAGCGCTCCTGGGTTTTAAGTCATGGCGGGTGCGAGCGGCTCTCTGCTTCAGGCATTTGCGTGACAGCTCCTCCTCCATATGGGAGAAGAGAGGGCAAACGTCAGGGTTCCCTAGACCCCGCGGCGGCCGCGCACCCCGTGCATGGAGTCGGGCGGGGCGAGCGGCCGCGTCTGAGCAGGCAGCTTGCTAGACCAGGCCTGGCAACTCCCAGGCTTACTTGTGGGCGGGTCAGCCTGGCTGTTCTGCCTGCGGGCTGTGGAAGAGCCTATGCCCATCCTTGACCTGAGGTCCTGGCGGCTGGCGGTCGTCCTCGGGGCGGGTGGGTGGAGCTGTTCCTCAGAAGTCTCCATGCCTGTTTGTTTTGCACAGAGGAGTCCTCTGGTGTGTCCCTGCCCACCATGGCCAAGCCAACAAGCAAAGATTCAGGCTTGAAGGAGAAGTTCAAGATTCTGTTGGGACTGGGAACATCAAGGCCAAATCCCAGGTCTGCAGAGGGGAAACAGACGGAGTTCATCATCACGGCAGAAACCCTGAGAGTGAGTGAGCTGCCTGTCTTTACTAGCCTAGGGGGAAGTGCAAGGAAGGCTGGGTTCAGTCGCGCACTAGGTTCTGTGGAAGATGAGTTGCTGGTGTGCATTTGCACAGGGACGGTGTCTCCAGTACTGTGCAGGTGGGCACACCCTCCTTTCCTTTGGGAACCTCAGAAAGTCAGGATCTTGGTGACCTGCTCGAGCACACTTGAGTTTGTACTCAGGTATTGATGTAAAAAAGCCCATTTTACTAGGTATGGCCTGAATGACATCATCTCCACAGGTGGTTAAGGATATGGCCAGGTGTCACCTGGTAATTTGTGAGTTCTGGAAGAAGTAGGTCCTTATCCTTCATGTGTGTTTGTATCCTCCTGACACATGCTTGGCATCATGTTTTGCCCATAAGTAAATGTTGAATTTTTGCACTTGCAGGGTTTCTCACTTAGAAACAACCGAAACATTTATCAGCTGATGAATGGATAGATACAACGTGGTACATGTTAGGTCTGGGTCCCAGAGAGAGAGAGAGAGAGAGAGAGAGAGAGAGAGAGAGAGAGAGGCAGGCATGAAGCCTCATGTGTAACAAATTGCTGTTTATTTTGAGCATCTGGGTGCAGATGAGTGGAGGCAAAAGAGTCTACGGGAGAAAGGGGGAGAGCTTTGGGTTTTAGCGAGGGTTTTTCCACGGCAAGTGGGCCAGAACAGCTGCTTGTAGTTAATTCTTTTGCAAATAACCAACTCCTGAGACCCCTGCCCCAGCCACATCCACCTTCTGCTCTGGGGTTGTCCTTATCAGGAGAGCTGGAAAGGGGTAGACTTCGTCTCTATCAGGGAGGAAGGGGGAAGGAATGCTGGCTGCAGCTGTCTGTTAGATCTACAAAGTCCGGGGACTCTCCAGACTCCTGCGGCTATTGTTTTACAAGCCTAAGTTTTGCATTAACCACATTCTGTCCTATACATTTCGGGTTCCCACCTGGAACAAACCTAACAGTATGTTCATACAGTGGGATGTGACTGAGCAATAAAAAGGAATGAAAAACTGACACATACTGCAACGTAGGTCAACCTTGAAAACATGCTAGGTAAAACCGATCACAAGAGGCCACGTACATGAAACGTCCAAATAGGCAAATCCACAGAGATAGAAAGTAGATCAATGTTTGCCGGGGGCCGGGGGAGGGTGGGATTGGTATGGGGTTTTCTTTGGGGGTGATGAAAATGTTCTAGAATTAGTGGAGATGGCTGTAAGAGAATTGCAGATATACAAAAGACTGAATTATATGGTTCAAAATTGTTACAATGGTGTATTTTAGGTTATGTGGGTTTAAGCTCGATAAAACGTTTTCAGTCATGAAGAAAAAGTTTCATTTTTTGAGTCCACTGAGATGGAGCAGTAAGTTCTTGGGTGAATCCTGATTTCAGAAAGACCTGCTTTAAGTGTCTAGTTCTTAGGGCAGTTTGTGAGTAGCGGTTAAGGAGACCTGTGTCCTGAGCGCTGGCCCCTTTTCTTCTTTCCTCTCTCTAGGAACTGAGTGTTGAATGTGGCCTCAACAATCGCATACGGGTGATAGGGCAGATTTGTGAAGTCGCAAAAACTAAGAAATTTGAAGAGGTAGGTTTGTCGTAGTTGGGCTGCTAAAAAGATGCATGTAGGTCGTGTAAAAGCCTGAGTTTGCTCTTTCTAGGAGCATGATTGATAGCTAACTTTGCTAATGATCTGATTTGCACTATTTTAGGGTAACTTTCATCTTAGTGATGGGAAGTTTCTGGAAATGCCCTGAGTACAACCCTGAGGGACCAATCGTGTTGGGTTGGGGAGCAGAGGGATTAGGTTTTTCTAGCAGATCCCAGAAAGGTTTTGTAGTGGCTTATATAAATGCGTGCTTTCTTGTCTTCCCTTATTACAAATTCAGGGAAAGGGAAAATAAAGGAATGTCAGGAAAGGCTTTGGTTTCACAGAGAGCAATTCAGGGTGTACCAGTCTTGGTGCCATTTTGGGGGAGGTGACTGCCTGGTGGTATCAGGCAATCTCACAGACACGGACACATTTATGTTTTTTTTTTTTTTTTTTTTTTTTTTTGAGACAGAGTCTCGCTTTGTTGCCCCAGCTAGAGTGAGTGCCGTGGCGTCAGCCTAGCTCACAGCAACCTCAAACTCCTGGGGTTAAATGATCCTTCTGCCTCAGCCTCCCAAGTACCTGGGACTACAGGCATGCGCCACCATGCCCGGCTAATTTTTTCTATATATATATTTTAGTTGGCCAGATAATTTGATTCTATTTTTAGTAGAGATGGGGGTCTCACTCTTGCTCAGGCTCAGAACTCCTGAGCTCAAACAATCCACCCGCCTCGGCCTCCCAGAGTGCTAGGATTACAGGTGTGAGCCACTGAGCCCGGCCCGGACACATTTATCTTGGGCAGATGTTTTCTAACTCTGTCGACGACTGGGGACAGAATGGAAGGTTGTCATTCTGGGAGCGCAAGGCTGCTGGTAGAGCACCCTAGGGCCCTGCCCTAACCTTGCCCAGTGTTTGCAGGTGAACGAACGCCTCACACCTCGCAGACTCAGGGCTCCTAAGGGGAGAATGACTACATCTTCAGCAGTACGTCCCAAACATACAAGCTGCACATCACCAAGGCAAAATGTAAAAAATAGGCATCCTTGTTTGGAAGGTTGTTTGTATGGGCACAAAACATGGCGCGAATAGATGAGCGGCCTTGGAGGCCGGGGTGGTCCACAGGCTCAGTGTCTGTGTGTTACTGCAGCTCAGGCTGCAACAGTGGGAGTATTGTCAGTGGGACAAAGGAGGTGAGAATCCCAGTGCATCCTGAGTGGGTTGGGATGTTGGTCAGACGACACCTACGAGACCACGGCCATTTTAGGTCCTCTTCTGCCAGGAGGGAGCCCAGGGGAGGGGGGGGTAGTGCGAAAGCACTGGTTGGAGGTTAAGGTGGAGAAGGGAAGGTGATGGGAGCCATCTCAGATGCTTGCTGAGTGACACTGATTGTGGCAGTTCAAGGGGGTGCGGGGACAAGTTCCCCACGGGCTGAGTGGGAGTCAGAGGAGGCAGATTTCAGAAGGAGCAGCGAGTTCTTCCTCCACAGGCCCGAGGGTGGCAGAGGCCAGGCGGGTGCAGGGCCAGGGCCCACGGCTGGCATGTTCACGGAGAAAAGCCACGGAGCTGCACGTCTGGCATAGGCTCGGTGCGCCGTGCGCTTCTGGTTCTGGGACCCCTCTGGTGACTTTCCCCGCTAGAGTCTAAGCAGCTCTGACGGAGACTCCTGTGGGCCTTGGGGAAGCCAGGCTGCTTCCCGGCCTGCCTGCTGTTCTCCCCTCGCCTGTTCCCGCCTGTGGCCTGGGGTGGCTGAAAGGGACCTGCTCAGGTTTGAAGTCACCTTGAGCCATTCCCGTAAGGCCTGTGGTCATCACAGGCTGCAGCAGGGACATGATGTGTGAGGTTAGAGGGGCTCTAAGCCAGAAGACCCCATTGTCTGCTCCGTCCTGTGTTGTTAATGATGCTGTTCTTGAGTTGAGGGGCCGGTTCTTGGAGACCGCACCCTGATGACTGTCCCCCTTCCCTGGTGCCAGCATGCAGTGGAAGCGCTCTGGAAGGCCGTTGCGGATTTGCTGCAGCCAGAGCGGCCGCCAGAGGCCCGGCACGCGGTGCTGGCTCTGCTGAAGGCCATCGTGCAGGGGCAGGTAAGGGGTGGGCGGGCCTGTGCCCTGGGGTAGGGTGACGCCAAGCAGCCCACTGGCTGTCCTCTCGCTGGCCACCGTTGCTAGGTACGGGGTCTGGTGCCTGACGGGCTCTGGAGCCAGACTGCCGGAGGGGCTCCTGGCCTCACCCCTGTGTCTGTGGCCCTGGCAGGTGACTGGAGCCAGAGCCTCCATCTCCTCCTCCCTGGTGAACGAGGATGGTCGCTGTTCCTTCCTCCCCTGGGGTGTTTTGGGGGTTAAGTGAAGCAATCCGTGGGGCATAAAGAGCGTACCTGGCTCAGGTGTCCTCACCTTGCCCCCTGCCCTTTCCCAGCAGCCGGGCACCTGCCCTTCTCTCACGTTCCAGCTGTTCCCAGCTGATCCTGGAACACCCATCCCCTCTTGTTCCTTCCTGAAGGCTCCCTCCCCCCGCTGGCCACTTTCTTCCACCCGTTTGTGTCCCAGCTGCCCGGAGAGGCCCATCTACTCTCACTGCGCCTCTCCTGGGGCTTCCCCAGCTTAGACCTTTTGTTCTGTGAGCATAAGTGTAGCTACCTGGGCTGAGCGCTGGGGCAGGGCAGGAGCTGTGTTGTCCCCTCTTGTTCCCACACCGTGCCCAGAGACTGATCTGCAGCAGGTGCCCCACATGCACCGTCAGCTGCTGGCCCTGCCCTGCGTCTGGTCCCGGCCCCCAACCCTGCCAGCATTGCCGCCTGCTCCTCACAGGGTGCGCCTGTGGGAAGGAGAAGGGGCTGGAGTCTCGGCGCCCACTGTACCTCTGGACTTCTTGGGAGCCACGTGGGAGACTGCAGCAGGGCTCTGCCGACCCTTGTTCTTGTCTTTAGGGTGACCGCCTGGGGGTCCTTCGAGCCCTCTTTTTTAAGGTCATCAAGGATTACCCTTCCAACGAAGACCTCCACGAAAGGCTGGAAGTTTTCAAGGCCCTCACGGACAATGGGAGACACATCACCTACTTGGAGGAAGAACTGGGTGGGTGCCACATCCAGTGTGCGCTGTCTCTGGCCGTGGTGATCAAATTTCATCTGGGATGCAGAAGGGCTGGGGCCGGCCGGGGGTGCTGCAGTTCATAGCGATGGCCTGCAGGGGGCGTGCACCACTCAGCTCTGCGCACCTGGGCTCACCTGGATCTGCCCCCATCTCTTGGGGAGTTTGTTAAAAATGCAGAGTCCTGGCATTCCAGACCTGCTGACCCAGAGTGTCTGGGCCTCAGAACGTGCCCCTGGAGCGGGCAGGAGGTGGGCAAGGCCTGGCGTTGGGAGGTGGTGCCGCTTCCCTGGTCCTGCTCTCCTCGCCCTCCGTGCCTGCCTAAGTCCTTGTCACACCCCCTGACCTTCCTCCTGCCGTCCCGACAGTGTGAGGCTTCCGTGGGTCTTGAGACTTTGTGTCATTATTGTGGGGAGAAGAGAAAGGAGGAGGAAGAAAGAAATCTGACTTGGGCTTTGCTTTTCTGTTGCCCAGAAAAGGGTCTCCAGGACAGGTGCCGACAGGGGACCTGTGGTCCGGTTTTCTGTCTAAGGTTACGTGCTGGCAGCCAAGCATGTGCGTGGCTCTCCTTCCTGCACACGCCCCGACGGTGTTTGCCCCCAGCGTTACGGGCGGGGCTCTGCCCCCCGCCCCCCCAGCTCAGACCGCTCTGCGTAGCCCAGAGTGGGAGAGTCTAGTGTCTGTGCCTGGGCTTCCGCCGAGCCTCGTCCGGCCTGCCTGTCGTTTCAAGGGGAACGATGACATGGTTTCTGGCAGTAATTGGGTTTGGACACATTTTCCTAAGGGAAGAGGTGTGTCGCAAGTGTACATTCAACTTCTACACAAATTCCTGTCCTCCTCTCCGCAGCTGAGTTTGTCCTGCAGTGGATGGATGTCGGCTTGTCCTCAGAGTTCCTTCTGGTGCTGGTGAACTTGGTCAAATTCAACAGTTGTTACCTTGATGAATACATCGCATCAATGGTTCAGTAAGAAGAGGGTTTAAATTGTGCTAATCTCACGACAGTCCCACTGTCTCCGGCCTTAAGCTCTGCTCTGCAGGTTGAGTTGAAACCCCCAAATAAATGGGGAAGTTGGAAGTGGACATAGCCACCCTTTGCTTGTCACATTACCTGATGTTTTAGTCATTATTTTTTTGTTATTATTTTTTCAAAACATTCCATAAAATCCGGAGGGCAGGGGCTTTGTCTGCCTGGTGCTGAGCACCCCACACTGAGGACAGCGGGTGGCACAGAACATGCACCCCAGCATTTGCTGGGCAAGTGGAACCCTAAGGAGGGATGAGCCACTCCTGTGGCTGACTGCACAGAGTGACTAAGGACCGAAAGGCAGTTGCTTGGCCTTCTGGGAAATGTCTCCGAGCTAACGCTGGTCCTTCCTCCGCAGCATGGTCTGTCTGCTGTGCATCCGGACTGTGTCCTCCATGGACATAGAGGTCAGTGACTCCCCTCGTTTCTGGGAAGCTGGCACTTGGGGGTCCAGCCCTGTGAGCCCCTTGTTGGCTGCATGGCCCTGGGCATGGCACTTGGCATCTCGGAGCCTCGGGTATCTCCCCTGGAAGTACAGACAGTTCGATGGCCCCTGCTCTAGAGTTGTAGCTCAGGATGGGACAACGTAACATCCACCTTGGTGACGAGGACGTTGGAGTGCCTCCCAGACACTTGCTCACTCGCTCTGTGGTTCCTAGGGTGGCTGCTTTGGGAGTGGGGAGGGGCCATGTCAGTGACCAAATGAGGAGGGAAGGAGGCCTGGGGCGTCACCTCTGCAGGACCGGTGCGGAGCACGGGGAGGGCCGGCATGACCCCTCCGTTTCTCCCACCAGGTCTCCCTGCAGGTGCTGGATGCCGTGGTCTGCTACAACTGCCTGCCAGCCGAGAGCCTCCCGCTGTTCATCGTCACCCTGTGCCGCACCATCAACGTCAAGGAGCTCTGTGAGCCTTGCTGGAAGGTGGGCGTCTCTGAAACTGCTGTCCTGGACAGTTCTTCCCCAGCATGAGGTCCTAAGCCAGGCACAGGGACGAGACAAGGGCCAGCCTGTCTGCATGAATGGCTCTCTGATTCTTGGGGTGGCCAGACAATGGCCTGTTGAGGAAAGTCCAGTGGCATTTTCCCAGGCAGTTGAGCCAGGGTCAGGGTTTTGGTGTGTTGTGAGAACTCTGCTGCCTCTGTGTTTGGGAAGAGACAGCGGCAGCTGGCTGGACCTAGGGCGGCCACAGAGCACTGGCCGGACCGGGCAGGGCTGGTGGAGGGGCTGGACTTTGGGGCGGGGGCTTGTATTTGCCGATCTCTGACGATGTGCTTTTTGTCTCCCAGCTGATGCGTAACCTCCTGGGTACCCACCTTGGCCACAGCGCCATCTACAACATGTGTCGAGTCATGGAGGACAGGCAAGTGCACAGGCTGGGTGGTGGGCACGGGGCGCCAGCCTGAGTCCCCCACCAGAAAGCCCTCGTGGTGTTGGCGCTTGCCTAGCATGGACTCACTCGGAGATCTGCTCCTTTCTGGTGGCTCTTCCAGAAGCTGTCACTAAGGCTGGGCATTTATCTCACACATGGGATCTCTTGTCCTCTCTTTGTGTCAATCAAATCAGAATGTCCAAAACGAACACGGAGCCCTCCTCGCCACGTCTGCGTGTTCTCCAGTGTGGGCCCCAGGCGCAAGGTGTCAGTCTCGACGCCACCCTGGTCTCCAGCCACAGCCAAACCGCAAGCCCTGTTGCTGCTGCCTGGCAGATGGCTCAGATCTGCACGTGCCAGTCTCCCAGGCTGTGCCCTCTGCCCTTACCTTCTCTCCTGCAGCCTAGTGGCCTTGTTCTGACACAGATCTGACTGTGTCACCCTTTGCCTAAAGCCACCATGGCTCCCAGCACCCTCAGACACTGCTCCTTCCTGTGGAGCATGGCCCTGGGGGGCCCAGCTGCCTCAGCCCCCTGGGCCTGTCGTTCCCTCTGTCTTGCTCTTCTCCCACCCACTGAGGGCTTTTGCACATACCGTTGCCTTTTGCTAGAAGGTTCTTCTGCCTTTGCCAAGTAGCTTTGAGTGTTCCCTGAGATCTTAGCACACTCGGTGATTCTCTGGCTTCCCTGAGGGGACTTGCTCTCCTATCCCATGGTCTCCTTCTTAGCTGGGATTTGAGGTAGAGATTCTGTACTTACTCATGAGGGTCTTAGGCGTCTGCATCCCTTGAGTGTGAGCACGTGTGGCTGAGGAACGTCTCTCTTGCCCCTCTTCGAGTCCCTGGCATCTAGCATGACCCATGGCACACGGCGTGGTCAACGCTGACTAATTGTACACAAACGAATCAGGTGGTTGCTGCGGCCTCTGTTCCTGCCCTTTCCCAGCTCTGCTTCTCCGTGGGCGCCAGGGCTGGGGGTCGCTGCAGGAGTTGAAGCCCAGCCTCCAGCCCTGCAGCTTCACACGGCCGCGGCTCTGCTCACGTGTGTCCTTGTGGGAAATGCTTTCAGAGCCTACATGGAAGACGCCCCGCTGCTGAGAGGAGCTGTGTTCTTTGTGGGCATGGCTCTCTGGGGAGCCCACCGGCTGTACTCGCTCAAGAACTCCCCGACTTCTGTGCTGCCCTCGTTTTATCAGGTAACGCAGTGTCTGTGCCACAGGGACCTGGCCAGGGTGGGAGAGCTCCCCTCGGGCTGCCCGCCTGCCTGCCGAGCCAGGGGCTCTGCGGTGGCATCTCCAGTCAGTTGCTTCTCAGCTGGCGACGAGATTTAGGGCTATTCAAAGGCTTTATTCTCAGGCAAACCTTGTGTTTTATGAATTTCATCTCCTGCAAGTTAGCACTGAAACCGCTCAATGTTCCCTCTGGGGTAGCGAGTCTCTTGCTGTTGACAGTTCTAGCCTGTCAAGTGGTGATCTTGCTCTCTCTGGAACAATGCCAGCAGCTTAGCTGCGGTTTCCATGGTGCCCCGCGGTGTCCAGAGCACTTTGTCTGCGTGTTCTCATTTGGTTCTCGGGGCTTCCTCGTGGGTGGGGGCGGTTGTAACGTCCTCATTTTACAGTGAACAGCAGCTCGATAGCTGTATCTTGTTCCGGGTCACATGGAACCTTCCAACCCGCTGCTCTTTCTGCTGCGCCCCTGCTCCTCAGGAGGGGCCGTGGACGGCGTGGTCTCTGCGTTGCTTGTATCAGAACTTGGGTGGTAGCTTCAGGCCCTGTGGGGCCGATATGCTAGGGGCCCGGAATTCAGTTTCTGGTCTGTCCCAGTCAGGCCCTTTGGAGGCTCTGGGGCCCTGTCTGGGTCCCGGCCGTGATGGGGCAGGGCGGGCTCCTTGTCGGCTCTCCTGTGGCCATGGTGTGCGTGTGCTGGGTGCCGCTCAGGCGTCTTGCACTCGGGTCTGAGAGCACATGGAGGGGCTTCCTGCGCGAGGGGCAGCTGCTGACTGTGCCCGGCTCGTGTTCCAGGCCATGACCTGCCCGAACGAGGTGGTGTCCTACGAGATCGTCCTGTCCATCACCAGGCTCATCAAGAAGTACAGGAAGGAGCTCCAGGCCGTGACGTGGGACATTCTGCTGAACATCATGGAACGGCTGCTTCAGCAGCTCCAGGTAGGCAGGCTCGTCCCACCTGGAAGGTGACGCGCTCTGTGTCTTGGCCTGTCCTGGGTCCCGCAGAGACTTTGGAGCTGTGTCTTCCCGGCTCTCGGTGTCGCCAGCTCGTCTTCTGCTGAGGACAGGCCTGGGTTCCAGACGTGCTCTGCTGTCGGGGGGATGTGCAGAGGTGTGCAGGGACTGGGCCCGTGTTGCCCACGGTCCACAGAGTGACACTGCAGGCCACCTCCACGGCCCGAGTGGACCCTGAGCGCAGTTCCCAGAGGACCTGGGATGCTGCTGCCGCTTTGGCATGACGTTGGAGGAGGACAGCATAGTCGAGTGTGTGAACCACAGCACTAAGGAGGGTGCCACGGCCACATGCACATGCCCATCGATGCAGGGGCTGTGGAGGGACGAGGCCAGCCACCAGCATAGGCTCAGGCTTGGGCCTTCTCCCAGAGGCCTGGGGTGGGTGACATTCAGGCTGCCAAGCTGGGAAGGATGGGCTGGGACTCAGCAGGGACTGAAGTCGCACTGTCTCAGGGCTGGGTGCTGGGCCAGACCATTGCCACTGAGCGCTGGCCAGGCAGTGCTTCAGCCTGGAGCGGCGGGGCAGCGGCCATGTGCCTGGGCCCCTGGGAGATGCTGGAGCCTGGGAGAGGTGTGAAAGGGCTCGTAGCTGCAGCCACTCTCAGCCTCCTGTCCACGCCTCCCCCTGGGCCTGGCCACATGGGCGCAGCCAGGACTCCCTGGGGATGGGGACAGGCGGGAGTAGGCGGCTGCCCACACGGCCCAACGCGGCCCACCTGAAGGGGTGTGGGGACGCTGCGTGTCTGGAGCCGTGCTCGAGGAGGGGGCTCAACGTGCGTCACGTACCTCGGTGCTGCAGTGCCTGGACAGCCCAGAGCTCAGGACCATCGTCCACGACCTGCTGACCACGGTGGAGGAGCTGTGTGATCAGAACGAGTTCCACGGCTCCCAGGAGAGATACTTCGAGCTGGTGGAGAGCTGTGCAGACCAGAGGCCTGTAAGATGCCTCCCCCGGTGGGGCCTGTGCTGCCCAGGCCAGTGGGGTGGTTTCTGTCAGGCTGCGGGCAGGGGCCGGGACACTGGGGGCCAGGGGCCTTGGCTGCAGGAGTGAGCCCCGTTTCCCGAGCGTTTGAAGGGAAGGGCTGGGCAGGCTCCTGCTCTTGCGGTTCTGGGCTCCAGCAGGGACAGCTGCCAGGGTGGCAGCAGGCTGGACGCGTGTGGGTCTGTTGATCTGCTCAGCGCGAGCCGAACCATCAGCTGTCTCCCACCTGCGCGGGGGAGGGTTCCAGGCCGGCTCCAGGGAGCCGCCTTGCTCACAGAAGGCAGCAGTGGCTTTGCCAGGAACACTCCGCTTGAGGCAAGGCGTTTGCTGGGGTTTTTACCAGTTTCCCCACTGCCAGGCACACCTGGTGCACACGGGCTCCCCACCTGGGCCTCAGGTGGCTGCTCTCCCTGAGCAGACCCCTCCCGGGTCGCAGCCCGGTGGCCTGTGTTTCTTTTTTGGAGACAGAGTCTCGCTCTGTTGCCCGGACTAGAGTGCCGTGACGTCAGCCCAGCTCACAGCAACCTCAAACTTCTGGGCTCAAGTGATCCTCCTACCTCAGCCTCCCAAGTAGCTGGCACTACAGGCATGCACCACCATGCCCGGCTAATTTTTTTGTATATATATTTTTAGCTGTCAATATAATTTGTTTGTATTTTTAGTAGAGACGAGGTCTCACTCTTGCTCAGGCTCGTCTTGAGCTCCTGACCTCGAGCGGTCCTCCTGCCTCGGCCTCCCAGAGTGTTAGGATTACAGGCGTGAGCCACCGCGCCCAGCCTGGTGGCCTATGTTGACAGGAAAACCTCCAAGAGGGCAGAGCGGCGTATTGACGCCAGCTTTTTCTTCTTTTGGCAGGAGTCCTCCCTCTTAAACTTAATATCCTACAGAGCTCAGTCAATTCACCCGGCAAAGGACGGCTGGATTCAGAACCTGCAGCTGCTGATGGAGAGATTCTTCAGGTAGCGGGGTCTGGGGCCTGAGCCTGTGTCTGCTCTCTGGGACTGCCTGCACCTGGTCTCAGGACCCCAGTGAGTCCGGGCGGTCCTTTCTGATTCCCGAAAGTAGCAGCTCTCAGCAGGGAAAAGTGGTTTTCCAGCAGGATAGGGTCTCGCTCCTTCCTGCGTGCTGCTTGTCTGGAAAGATGGCATCCCGAACGGCAGAGCTCTCTGCTCCTTTGCCCTGGGGTCAGGCTTGCTTGCGGGTGGGCCCGGTGGGGGTGTGGCGGACGCTACAGCCCGCCTCAGCCGCTGCTCCCCCGCAGGAGTGAGTCTCGTGGCGCTGTGCGCATCAAGGCGCTGGACGTGCTGTCCTTTGTGCTGCTCATCAACAGGCAGTTCTACGAGGTGTGTGTCCACGGCTGCCGTGTCTGTGTCGGGGCAGAGGGCGAGGGGGCTCCGGGAGCTGCCCAGCTCTGCCTTGCTGTGCTGGCTCCAGCAGCCTGGAGTCTGCCTGGGACTTGCGGTCCCGCCAGCGCCCCTCCGCGGCAGCTTGCAGCCAGCTCTGTGTGTTTCCTCTCCTGTTGGTTTGTTTATTCATCCTGGGGTGCCCTTGCCGGGCCTGCACTGGGCCTAGAAGTGCCACCAAGCAGCCGGGACGGCAGGATTCCTGCCCTCAGGGTGGTTATTCGGAACGCAGGAGCCTCCAGAGAATTCTGTCCCAAGTTTAGGCCAGTCTCACTTGGGGACGTTTCTTTTTGTTTTCGTAATCGCGTTCACCCTCCACAGCCTGCCCCTCACCAGCTGCTGGGGGTCACCCGGGGCTCTCCACTGCGAGTGTGCTCTCCACCCTCGGGTTTGTGGCCACAGCTTGGAGACAGCAGGGTGTGCCCGCGGCGGTGCCTTTGCTGCCAGGAGATGTGGCTCTGAGCCCCCTCGTCCACACACCCAGCCTTCAGCTG
This sequence comes from Lemur catta, assembly GCF_020740605.2. Classification (NCBI taxonomy): domain Eukaryota; kingdom Metazoa; phylum Chordata; class Mammalia; order Primates; family Lemuridae; genus Lemur; species Lemur catta. Next base: position 1,614,032 of record NC_059129.1, read on the forward strand.
GCCCTTTCCCGGGTGGCCTCTGCCTGTTCTGCCCATCCGTCCCCCAGTCCTGCGAAGCTGAGCTCAGCGCTTCTTCCGGGAAGTCCCTCTGGGTCCCCTGGTCCTCGTCAGGGCTGGTTTTGTCCCGCTGTTTGCTGCTGTGGCATTTTCACCTGCCTCTGTGAGGGCTGTCATCACAGCGTCCCCAACACAGGTTTCACGATGTCAGGGTCTCCCCTCCTCAGCACACACGCAGCCCCCACACAGCAGGTGTCCGTAATCGTGATGTGGAACAGCGGAAAGCCAGGAACATTGCCTGGCTGCGCCACGTCAGAGCCCGTGGCCGTGCCTGTGCGAGGCCACCATGTAGCCATCGCTGTCCTTCTGAACCGAGGAGTTGGACGGGCTGCCCTGGGGAAGGGCCTGATACGCCCCTGCCCGGCGTCCCTCTGGTCTCCGTAGCACCGCGGCTCTTTTCTGGTTGGTGCTGGAGGAATTCAGGTGTCAGTGAAACGTGCCGCTTGCCAGGCTGGTGGCTCACCTGGTTCTTGCCTGTGCCGGCACAGGAGGAGCTGATCAGCTCAGTGGTCATCTCACAGCTGTCCCACATCCCTGAGGACAGAGACCCCCAGGTCCGGAAGCTGGCCACCCAGCTGCTGGTGGACCTGGCCGAAGGCTGCCACACTCACCACTTCAACAGTCTGCTGGACATCGTCGAGAAGGTGAGGGCCACCCGGGCCCAGGGCTGGGGTGCCAGAGGGGACTCTTCTTTGTGGCAGACCCCTGTGGGCGGAAACGGCCTCTAGGCCCTCTGTCCCTATTGTCGGAGTGACTGGGTGGCTGTCTCTGCAGCCAGCGCTTCCCTCCCAGCAAGGGTGGGTGGTGTCGGGAGGTGCCTGCGGGGCCTCCACCTGGAGCAGGTGTCGTGTTGCTGCCGTGGTAGCCGGGAGCTGGGTGCGGCTCTGGCCTGTTGTCCACGCGGCACAGCCTGCAGCTTTTCCACTTGCCTGTGACGTGCATTTTGGTTTCCGCACAGTCACGCAGGGTGTGGCGTGCATCTCCTTTTGAGACCTAAGAGAGGAGGTGTTTGTGGGAGAGTGTGTCAGGTGTGACAGTGGCTGCCGCAGAGAGCAGGGAACGGGATTTCAGCCCCGTCTTCTCTGTAAAGGTCATGGCCCGCTCGCTGTCTCCACCCCCGGAGCTGGAGGAGAGGGACGTGGCCGCGTACTCGGCTTCCTTGGAGGACGTGAAGACCGCCGTTCTGGGGCTCCTGGTCATCCTCCAGGTGGGTGCCCGTGAGGGTGGGCGTCCTGGGAGGGCGTGGCTGGCGCTCGACCTCCTGCTGTGTCTTGCAGTCTGCTCCTCAGGGCTTCTCCCTGGGGTTGCAGAGGGTGTCGTGGTGACGGCAGGGATGCGGTGGGTCAGCGTCTCCTGACCAGAGCTGGTCTCTGCAGAGACGTTCCTGAACCAGGGCCAGGGCCACCTCCCGTCCTCAGTGCAGGCTTCACCTGGCTCTGTCCACGCAGCCAAGGTGGGAAAGGTGGCATCCGTCCCGCCCCACAGCTGTTTGGTACTTGTATTGTGATGTCACGCAGATGCCATGCAGCTCACCTGTGTGCGGTGAGCGGCCCGGTGGTTGTCCGTGTGTGCGCGGAGCTCTGTACGCCTTGCGGAGAGGCCGCACCTGCAGCAGTCGCTCCCCACACCCCATCGCTCCCCGCCCAGGCAGCCCCAGTCCTCTTCGGTCTGTGGATTTGCCTGTTCTGGACGTTTCCTACAAATGGAATCATGTCGTATGTGACCTTTTGTGTCTGTTATTTCACCCAGAACAGCGTTTTCCAGCGTCACCCATGCTGTAGCAGGTGTCAGTGCTTCTCTCCTGTGTTGGGTGACACTCCCTGGCAAGCAGGGCCCACGCTGTGTTGGCGCATCCGTCTGCTGATGGACTTGTGGGCCGTTGCTGCCTTTTGGCTGTTGTGACGTCCGTTCAGCGTTTGTGTGGGTCTGCAGCAGGCGTGCCTCTCGTTCGTGTGTGTGTGTGTGTGTGTGTGTGTGAGAGAGAGAGAGAGAGACACACGTGGTGAGGAGCTGCTAGGCTGTTCCCTGCAGGGCGGCGCCATTGTCTGCCACCCTCACTGGCCGTGTGTGGGGCTCTGGTTTCGCCACCAGAGAGAAATTGTCCTCAGTGCCATTTATTTTTTTTTCTTTTTTGAGACAGAGTCTTACTCTGTCACCTGGGCTGGAGTGTAGTAGCATCACCGTAGCTCACAGCAACCTCAAACTCCTGGCTCAAGCGATCCTGCTGCCTCAGCCTCCCAAGTAGCATGCGCCACCATGCCCGGCTAATTTTTCTGTTTTTAGTAGAGACAGGATCTTGCTTTTGCTCAGGCTGGTCTCGAATGCCTCACCTCAAGCGATGTTCCCGCCTCGGCCTCCCAGGGTGCTGGGATCATAGGTGTGAGCCACCGTGCCTGGCCCCAGCCTATTTTCTGTTTCTTTGACTGTACTCCTCCTATCTCACTGTGGTTTTGATTCGATTTCCCTGATGTTGAGCATCTTTTTTTGTGCTGTTGGCCATTTGTGAGTCTTTGGAGAAATGACTGTTCAGATCTCTTGGCCAGTTTTTAATTGGGTCATTTGTCTTTTTATCATTAAGTTGCAAGAGTTCTCTGTACATTCTGGATACGAGTCCCGAGTCAGGTGGGTGACTGGCAGGTGCTGTCTGTCTCCAGCCGTGGTCTAGCGTTGTGCTCGGGCGCTCCCGGGCACTGCCAGCTGGCTCTGGGGGTCTCTGGTGCCACATCCCCTCACGTCCCCCATTGCCTGTGCCTCGGGCGGCCGTCGGCCTCTTCTGTTGGCCAATGCGCCCTGTTCACTGATTCTCAAAGCCTCACAGTGTCACTTGCATGTGTTTGCCATTGTCAGTATTTTGTAAACTATAATATTTGAATCACTCTGCCGAAAAACTTGTAGTTTGTAAAATGTCGGGATGGTGGGACAATTTCCTATGATGTTTATATGTGATGGATTTTTATTTCCTGTCACGGAAGTTCAAAGTGACACTTGGTAAAAGCCAGACAGTACATCCTTGGTGTCTCACCCACCAGAGCCCTGTGCTCTTTGCTGCCCTGACTTGTCAGGAAGGGTCGTGCTGGGCTGGGCGGCCTGTGGCAAGAGCTGGGAGCCTTCTGTGCTCGCGGAGGTGGGGAAAGGTGTTCCGTCGCCCTTGCTTCGAAATGCAGCCCTGCAGGCCGGGGGACGGGGCCGCAGAACTGAACTGTTTCCTAGTTGAGGCAAAGTCCTGGGCCTGGCTCTTTGCATTTCTTTGTTTATAATTAAAAAGTGGTGCATTTGACCCTCGAACAACATAGGTTAGGGGTGTCAACTTCTTATGCAGTTGAAAATCTGCATCTAACTTTTGACTCCCCCAAAACTTGACTAACAGCTTCCTGTTGACTGGAAGCCTCACCGATAACACAGACAGTCCACCAACATCCTGTGTGGTGTGTGTCACATACTGTGCTCTTCCGATAAAGTGAGGCAGGGAAGAGAAAACGTTAAGAGAATCAGAAGGAAGAGAAAGTACGTGTGCTATTCATAAAGTGGAAGTGGAGCGTCATCAAGGCCTTCCTCCTGGTCATCTTCATGTTGAGTAGGTTGAGGAAGAGGAGGAGGGGTTGGTCGTGCTGCCTCGGGGGGCAGAGGCTGGAGAAAAGCCACGGACAGGTGGACCCACGGAGTTCAGACCTGCGTTCAGGGGTCAGCTGTGTGTGTGTTTGGCTAACGACGCGTCACAGTGAAGAGTTAGCAGCGTGAACGCAGTGGAAAGCTCGGCTCCCTCCCTGCTTCCCACCCAGAGGCCCCGCAGAGCAGCAGCTGCTCGAGTCCCGTGTGCCCTTCCTGGAAGGGCCTGTGTGCTCCCACGCACTGTGTCAAACCCCCATCCCACCTTTTCCTCGCCCAAGGCAGGGATAATGCTTGCATATCGTGGTTTTAGACACAAGGAAAAATAGCTTTTTTCTTTAAAAATAATAACAGCAATAAGTTTTTTAAGCATCATTACTTATCTCCAAGGTGCAGAGTACCACAGGGGTCCCCGGGGCTGCAGCTGGGTCCCTCTTGCCTCTCCCTGGCCTGGCCCTGCAGCCCCCAGTTCCCCCGCCAGCCCCCCGCAAGGTTGCTGGCAGCACTGAGGGCTCTCACTGTGTCCTCACCTGTCGGGGAGGTGCCCTTGGCCTTGCCAGGACGGAGTGTGAGGGTTTCCAGTGCGGATGGCAGCCCATACCTGGGAGCTCTCAGGGTGGGATTGGTGGGTGAGAGGGTGGTGCCTTGAGCTTGGAAGATGCTGCCGCTTGCCTTCTGGAGAGGCCGTCCTAGGCCCTGTCCTCCCCAGGCACCTGGTGCCGTCTCCCCTGCTGGCCTCTGCTGCCCGCCCTGTGGTGATCAGGTCCCTTCCTGCAGACCAAGCTGTACACCCTGCCCGCCAGCCACGCCGTGCGTGTGTACGAGACGCTCGTCAGCCATGTCCAGCTGCACTACAAGCACAGCTACACTCTGCCCATCGCCAGCAGCATCCGGCTACAGGTGTGCTGGCCGGGCGGGCAGTCGCTTCCCTGGGGGCCCAGCGAGCTGCCTCAGTCTTGGTGGATGTGGTGCTGGGAGGCTGGATAGGCCGCAAGTGACCCAGGGAGGGGCCTTCTGGGGACCTGCTGCCCTTTCCTCTGCCTGCAGCTCATGTGCCACCGTGGCTTGTGACTGAGGCACATAGTGGCCTGGGTTGGGGGAAGAGAAAAGGAAGCTCATGGACTTCCGAGGTGGCACATGCCCCTCTGCTCCTGGTCTGCGGAAGCTACCAGAGACCCACAGCCGAGGGCCGGGGGCACAGGGGGGCGCGCTGCTCTGGTGGGTGCGGCGCCAGGCTGAACAGTTCCCTGGGTGGAAGCCCTGGCCCCTCCAGGGCTTCTGCTCTGTGCAGTGGCCCCTGTTGTTTGCAGAGCCCGTCCATCCATAGTTGGAGGATGTGACGGGCCCTGAGCAGAGCTCTGCTTTCTGGCCCTTGGGTTTGTGCATTGCTGCCAGAGGAGCAAGGTGCTGTGCTGTCCGTCCTGGTGCAGGCCCAGCTGCTGTGGGGATAGCCGGGCTCCGTGGGCTTGGAGGGAGGAGGCTGTGGTTGCCCACCTGGGAGTCCGACCCCTGGTGTGGCCAGGACAGAGCCAGGGTCTATGTGGGGAGGTTGGGGCCTGCTCACGTTGGCAGGCGGCCTTTCCGAGCCCTGCGTGGTGTTGGGCACGTGGGTCTGAGCCATGGTGTCACCGCCTGCCCCGGGCCAGGCGCGTTTCTGGCTCTGTGGGATTTCCGAGTTCTCTTCCCTACAGGCCTTCGACTTCCTGCTGCTGCTGCGGGCCGACTCGCTGCACCGCCTTGGCCTGCCCAACAAGGACGGGGTCGTGAGATTCAGCCCCTACTGCCTCTGTGACTACATGTGCGTGGGGTGGTGGCTCCGCCCGGTCCTGTGAGGCTCGAGGGGTGTTAGGTTCCCTGGGGCCAGTGGCAGAGCTGGGTGCTCTCCACCGTTCCCGGGGGTGGTTGTGTGTCTGAGAGGGGGGTCTCCAGCGGGGCTGGGGCCGGCCGTGACCGTGTCTGTTCTAGCCCTGCAGGGCCGCTGGGGAGGCTCCACCTCAGCTGCTTCTGTCACTTACTTCTGCAGGGAGCCTGAGAGAGGCTCTGAGAAGAAGGCCAGTGGCCCCCTGTCACCTCCCACGGGGCCGCCTGGCCCTGCTCCTGCAGGCCCCGCCGTGCGGCTGGGCTACCTGCCCTACTCCCTGCTCTTCCGCGTCCTGCTGCAGTGTTTGAAGCAGGTGAGGTAGGCCCAGGCCTCAAGCTCCGTTAGGTCACACTCCGAGGGCATCAGCTTTTTGGAACAAACACGGTTTCTGCCTTAACACTGGTGACCTGGGGCGCTGTGTGACCACCTGCTCATCACCAGGTGGTTTGCCCTGAGGCCCCACAGCAGCTCTGTAACTGTGCACTAAGCACCTGCTGTGTGCAGCCCCTTGGGCGGAGCTGAGAAGGCATTCCTGCCCCTGCAAGATGGTTTTGGCAGCAAGACTCAAAGGTGTGGACAGATACGTGTAACCGCAGGCCAGGATGTGCCTCCTACGCAGGGTGCACATGGGCTGTGTGGCCTGGAAGGGGTGCTGTTATGTCTGGTTGGGCCACTTGCTGGGACAAGTGAGGTTAGTCTTGAAAGGTGGGGAAGGTTCCAGGGCAGGCGTGAGCAAAGCCCAGGAGCAGGGTGGGTGCGGGGCAGGGCAGCAGGAGGCAGGTGGGGCCCAGGCTGGCACCGTCGGGGTCGGCAGTAGGCGAGGGTCAGGCCTCGGGCGGGAGGCGGGACCAGGGTCTCTGGGCGCACATGGCGTTGGCATGGAAGGGGCAGGCAGACCTCCCAGGAGTCTCCGAGTCTCAGCCTCTGTGTGGTAGGTGGAGTCCGTGGAGAGCTCTTAGGACTCAAGCCGTTCGTTGGCTTGGTTCCGGGCAGGGGCTGCTCCCTACCAGGGACACACCTGGGTGGAGATCAGCTCTAGAGGCCATGGCCTGTATCTGTCCCGTTGCCGTAGCCTTGAGTCGACCTTGGTTCTATAGCTGGTGTCTGGGTTTGTGCATTGTTGAAGAAGTACTTGCTGCTGTTTTCTTTCCAGGTGTTATATTAATGATAGCTTTTCCCAGCTACATCTTGGCTTCAACAGAAGTTAAGCTGGTGCCCTGGGTGGGCATCTGTAGGGAACCCTCCGGTGTGGTGCAGGTGGCAGGTGGTCACTAGGTCACCACAGGGCAGTGCGGGCAGGGTGGGCTGCACGTGGCAGCCCCAAGTTGGGGTAAGAGGAGGGAGGTGGCATCGGCTGCCTGCTGGGCCTCCGCCTGGCCGGGCCTTGGAGGGCAGCCGCCAGCGTCCAGGGTGAGCTTTGGGCAGCGTCCGCTCCTGCAGCTGCAGGGACAGAGGCCAGGGCTGTGCAGTCCCCTGCGCTGATCCCACAAGGATCCAGAGGCCTTGTGGCCACAAACGCATAACTTCCCTCCTCTGCCCCCAGGGTCCAGAAGGCCCTGTCCTCCCTCTGACCTCCTCTCTGCTTCCAGGAGACCGACTGGAAGGTGCTGAAGCTGGTCCTCAGCAAGCTGCCCGAGTCCCTGCACTACAAGGTCCTCATCTTCACCTCTCCCTGCAGCGTCGACCAGCTGTCTTCCGCCCTCTGTGCCATGGTAATGCCCAGCAGAGGCTGCTGGGGTGGGTCACACATGCACCAGGGACCCCTCCCCTCCCACTCCCAGCATGTGGGACAGAAATTGGGGCACGTCACTGAGTGTGGCCACCCCTGTCTGCCCTCGTCCTGATGGGCTCTCAGGACGTTCACATGGAGTCCCCTGTCTGCCTCTCCCCAGAGCGTCACTAGGTGGGCACCGTCCCTTTCCCTGGAAAGGCCCCTGGGTCTCCGGACCCTCCTTTCCTGGGCCTCCGCAGCACCCTCTGGCCGCCGGGCGACCACGTCTGGGTCTTCGTCTTTAGCTTTCAGGCCCAAAGACCCTTGAGCGGCTGCGAGGTACCCCAGAAGGGTTCTCCAGAACTGACCTGCATTTGGCGGTGGTTCCGGTGCTGACAGCGTTAATCTCGTACCATAACTACCTGGACAAAACCAAACAGGTATGAGGTGGTGGAAGGACAGGGGAGCTGTGCCTGGGGCTTGAATCCTGTCCCCTGAGCCATAGGATGCCCCGTGTTTTCCGTAAACCGGCTGATGGGCCTCTGGGGGTGACCTGACTTTGCTCCCCCACGTGGCCGCTGAGCCCCTGCTGGTCAGCCCGGCCTGGAACCGGGGCCGTCTGCACCCCGCGCATCTGAGTTCTCCTCGGACATCTGGGCTTTAGCGCAGCCCTTGGCTGTGCCCCTGTCCTCACCACCCCTGCAGCTGTGGGGCAGGTGGCCAGGCTGGTTGGCAGAGCTGGGCTGGTTTTGAGACACAGGGCGGGTGTTGGGCCCCTGGTCCCTGGCGCTCCTCTCCCCCCACCAGGTGCAGGAAGCGCACAGAGAGCTCTTCCCCTTACCCCCAGCGGCCGCTGTCGCTCTTGGTGTCGCGTTTCAACACCTCTGGCCGCCCCCTCATCAATGGGGAAACTGAAGTCTTAGGTTAGGTGCCCACTCGAGGTCACAGCCAGCCAGGAGAGTTGAGCCTGTCTTTGCCCTGAAACCCAGCTCCCGATGGTGGCACTGCTGGGAGCTAACGCTGGCCTTGCGTCCCATGGATCCCCACCCCCAGGGGCACACGAGGGCAGGCGAGGGCCTGGGGAGGCGCCTGGCGCACCAGAGTGGCTGTGCCTGCAGGCGGCGCCCGGGGCCTGAGATGCCCTGTGTCCTGCAGCGTGAGATGGTGTACTGCCTGGAGCAAGGCCTCATCTTCCGCTGTGCCGGCCAGTGTGTGGTGGCCCTGTCCGTCTGCAGTGTGGAGATGCCTGACATCATCATCAAAGCGCTGCCCGTGCTGGTGGTGAAGCTCACGCACATCTCGGCCACGGCCAGCATGGCCGTCCCGTTGCTGGAGTTCCTGTCCAGTGAGTCCGTGGCCCGGCCTGCGTGCGTGGGCGTGCGTGGTAGACCCTAGAGCCGGGGGCTGTGCCCTGCCTGCGATGGCCTCTGCTGACCTCTCTGACATCTTGCCGCTTCTTGGGCCTCCTTGGGAACTGGGGCCTTGGTGCCTCCTGGCCTTCGTCCTGGCTCCTCCCATCCCTCAGAGCACGTGCAACACGGGGCCCTGGCGGTCCTGTGTTTGCCTGTGCCCCTCTTGGGTCATGACTTCGGGGGCTCAGGAGTCCGCCTGCCCCCTTCTCCCCATGCCCCACTGCGTCTGGCCGGGAGGAGGCCGCGGATGTCCAGAGGCAGAGCAGAGGGCTGGGTCAGCGCTGTTGTGTAAAGGGCAAGAGAGCATTTATTTTTCTGTGGGCCACACACGGGCTCTGTCCCCTTATCTTTGTATTTTGTTTACAACCCTTCAAAAATGCAAAAACCATTTGAAGCTCGTGGGTCTCACAGATGCCGGCTACGGCTGGGTTTTGGCCCCTGAAACGGGGAGCCTCAGCCAGATGTCGAGGTCACATTTGGGGGGCCACGGCCCTCCCTCCTTCGCAATAGCCCCTCCCCGGAGAGGCAGTGCTGGCTTTTAGACACACAGCACAGGACCCTGGCCATGCCAGCCCTGCCGCAGCCACAGCCTGTCCTTGCTTGGCCGTCCCGGGTCCCACTGACTGGCCATCTCCGTGGCTGCAGCTCTGGCCAGGCTGCCGCATCTGTACAGGAACTTCGCTGCGGAGCAGTACGCGAGCGTGTTCGCCATCTCGCTGCCGTACACCAACCCCTCCAAGTGAGTGCTGGCACCCTGGAGGCCCTGCCCCTCCCGCCACGGCCCAGGCCGGGCCTCTGTGCCCAGAGTCACCTGCGGTGCGGGCGCCTCTGCTGGTGCCAGGCTGGAGCCAGCCCCTTTGGTCTCAGGTTCAATCAGTACATCGTGTGCCTGGCCCACCACGTCATAGCCATGTGGTTCATCCGGTGCCGCCTGCCCTTCCGGAAAGACTTCGTCCCTTTCATCACGAAGGTAGGCCTGGGGGCCAGTGGGGCCATGTCCCTAGTTAGGGCTGGGGCCTGCTTTGCCTGCGGCTGTGTAGGCTGGGGCGGGGTGACAGCAGGCAGAGAGAGGTGGGCGTTGTTTGGTGCTGGGCTGGTGGCACCCGGAGGCTCTGCTGGGCCTGGCTGGAAGCGGGGGTGGGCACGGAGCTGCAGCCTTGTGCTGGACCTGCCGCTGCCGGACAGCTGCCCCCACAGCCCTCCGGCTCAGGTCTGCCCACGCTGCCAGGGCCTGCGCTCCAATGTCCTCCTGTCTTTCGATGACACCCCTGAGAAGGACAGCTTCAGAGCACGGAGCACCAGTCTCAACGAGAGGCCCAAAAGGTACGGGGCCTGGTTGGGGCGTGCCTAGTGTCAGCACAGGGTAGGGCAGGACCCAGGGCTGTGACCTGGGACAGTGTGGCACGTGCAGGGCCTGGGCTGACCAGCTGCTCCAGGCCAGCGAGTGCAGATGGGTCCCGTGGGTGAGGGCGTGTCCCCACGCAGGCTCTGCCTGGGCCCAGGTGTCCTAGGATCTGTGAGGCAGGGCCGGGCCTTCGAGGGCTGCCAGCACCCCACGCTCACTGGCCGAGCCGGCCCCCTGGGGCCTTAAGTGCAGACTGGTGCAGTTGGGGGTCGGGGTGTGAGCTGTGGGCATCTGAGCGTGGGTCACACCAGGGCCGCTGGGACTCCCAGCCTGGGTCCTGTGGCCCCTGTGGTGGACCCAGCCTCGCCCGGGGCTGCCCCTCTTCCTCCGGAGCCCTCCTCAGCTGTCGCTAACCAGGGACACACCCCGCTTCACCATCACAGCTGCTTCTGCCACCCCTGAGGGAGGAGCTGAGCCCAGCTTCTGTGTTGTTGTTTGCGTGTCATTCAAACAGCTTCCCTGTGCTGTCCCCTCCTGCCACGCTGTTCTGGCTCTCCCCAGATGGGGAGACGGCGTCTTCTAGCGTGACCTAAACTTAGAAGCTGTTCTCAGGCGTTTGCGGGCTGAGCTTGGCCCTCAGTGGCCAGAGACTCGTTTCTGGCATTCTTGGGCCTTGACCTCAGATCCGGCCTCTTTTCCAGCGACCCTCAGGGCCTGGCCACTGAGGCCTGAGCACCTCCCGGGTCCCGGGGCTGGGTGGTGCCAGCCTTCTGCGGGGCGGGGCCAGGAGCTGGGTCAGCACAGCCTGGAAGCTGCCGTGCGGGGAGATCCACACGCGTTTGATTTGCACTAATGTTCTTTGTTTTGGTATCATGCGTGAAGCCTTTTTCTCAGCCGTGTTTACCAGATGTATTATTATGCGTTTTGTTTTCTGTCTCTTCCCCTGCTAACTGTCCTTTGGCATGGCTCTTTTGCTCACCTCACCCGCGGGACCTCTCCATCCTGACCCTGTGGCCTGGGACCTTTCCTCCTCACCCCTCCAATGGCTTGTTCTCCCCTTCCCGGGAGCTGGGCTCTCTGGGGCTCGGGGCTTCCTTCCTCACCTGGTAGTTTGAGGATAGCCAGACCCCCCAAACAAGGCTTGAATAACTCTCCACCCGTGAAAGAATCCAAGGAGAGCTGCGCATCCGAGGCCTTCCGGTGCCGCAGCATCAGTGTGTCTGACCATGCGGTGCACAGGTAGCGGGGCTGCGGCGGGAGGGGGCACGGACCCGGAGATTGGCCCCGTGAGCACCGGGTGGCGGTGCATGGGGCTGCTTGCATGACCTCGTTGCCGGCCGTGCCCTCCCTGGCCAGGGCAGAGGACAGCCTGGTCCCTGGCTCGGGAGCCTGGTGGGCAACGAGGGGTGGAAATGTTGCATTCTGTCCCCGGGCCCCGTGGGAGCAGGGATTGGCTGCACGGAGTCCTCAGAGGCCGGTCTGGGCGCCCCACCAGGGTGCTGCCCAAGAAAGCTGGGCATCAGGCAGCCCCTGCAGTCCGTCCCGGGGGGCAGGGGCTTCTGCAGATTCAGGCAGCTCAGGGAGGAGACAAACTCTTCTGGGCTTGGCCTTCCCATAGTCTCTGGAAGGGATTTTCTTGGGCTTCCTTCTAGAAAGGTCTGTTTTCTGCTGTGGCAGAAAGAGAAGAGGGGCTTTTGTGCAGGGCGCTGGAGCATGAGCCAGGACCCTCAAAGGGGTGGGCCTGGGCCCCAGGCCAGAGCTTTGCTCACTTCTCCTGGCTGTGTCTGGGGGCAGGTGTGGCTTCTCAGGCACCAGTGTCCTACCCATTGCCTGCCTGTGGGTTGTGCCTGCCAGCCCGGGTGGCGCTCAGCAGAGGGGAGCCCTGTCTCCTCCTATGGAGGCCCTTCCAGGCCTGGGGTCCTGCAGTGCCAGGGTCCTTTCCTCACCTTGGTGTCTGTCACATGGGGTCTGGCCCGGCTGGGGAGGGTGGAGGTGTCCAGTGAGGCTCCCCTCTCAGCCCTTTGCTAGCAGCTTCCTCACTGTGAGCAAAGGGGGCAGAGGGGCTGTGACACTTCCGTCAGAATGAACCCTGGATAGCCCTTCCCCTGCTCACTGGGGTGGGTGTGGAGCTCCGTATGGCCCCGTCTCACCTGCCCAGGTGTGAGCGTGAGAGCCACACACGAAGTCCAGACCTTCCGTGTCCCCGCTGGGGGCACCCTGGGGCAGAATGCAATCTGGGTCTGTCTGCTGTGGTCACCGTGTCTGCATGACTCCATTGCTCTGCCACGAGGCCACGGCCTGGCTCTCCCGTGTGCTTCGGTGAGAGGGACGTCCTGTCCTTTCAGCCTCCTAAATCTCGGCTTCGACCAGTGGCCCAGGTCTTTCCCATGAGGTGCCTCCCCCGCTCTCTGGGATGACGTGGTCCACGTGACGTGCAGAGTTGCGGCTGGACCAGCCGCGGTGCCCTGGTGGGGTCTTTCCGAGCGAGGTCCTGTCAGCCGTGCATGTGTTGAGCTTTGGCCCTTGGTGGTAGGTGGCCGGCCTGGCTCTGCCTGGTGCCCTAACTGGTCACGGCTTTTCCCTCCAGCAGGATACAGACGTCCCTCACTAGCGCCAGCCTGGGGTCCGCAGATGAGAACTCCATGGCCCAGGCTGATGACAACCTGAAAAATCTCCACCTGGAGCTCACAGAAACCTGCCTGGACATGATGGCCCGATACGTGTTCTCCAACTTCACGGCAGTCCCCAAGAGGTGCGCGCCTGTGCTCCAGAGCTGGAGCAGGGTGAGGCAGGAGGGACAGCTGTCCCACTTTCCTTCCGTGGCTGCGCCCTGTCCACGTGGTGGCAAGTGGGCCAGGCAGGGCCTCCTTCCCGCGGCGGGCTGGGGCTGGGTGCTTGGGGGGCCTCTGGGCGTCAGGATGCCCGTCTGGGCGCTGCCGCGAGGGGAGCTGGAAGTGGACCCTCCTGTGCTTTCAGGTCTCCAGTGGGGGAGTTCCTCCTGGCAGGCGGCAGGACCAAGACCTGGCTGGTTGGCAATAAGCTTGTCACCGTGACAACAAGCGTGGGAACTGGGACCCGGTCGTTGCTAGGCCTGGACTCAGGGGAGCTGCAGGCTGGCCCAGAGTCAAGGTGACTACACCTGCCCTCCCTCAACACTGGCTGTGCTGAGCACGGGCCACGTGGACCCTGCCGTGCCGGCCTGGAGCCACAGGGGCCTTGTTTACCCAACTCGCTGGCACTTCTGTTCTCAGCGCTGACCCCAGTGTGCACATGACACAGACGAAGGAGGCGCCGGCCAAGCTGGAGTCCCAGGCTGGGCAGCAGGTGTCCCGTGGGGCCCGGGACCGGGTCCGCTCCATGTCGGGTGAGCTTCGGCCCCAGCCTTCCTCCCTCACGGGCACCCAGGGCCCCCCCGCCGCCCCCCGCCTGGCTGCTTCTGCATTGGTCCGAGTTCAGGAGGCCCCCGGCCAGCTTCCTCGTGATGCCAGGGAGAGGTCTCTGGGGCTGCAGCACGGCCCCCGAGCTGCTGAGGGCCTGTCCTCCGTGCACGTGTTTCCTGGGGACCCTCAGTCCAGCTCAGCCCTGGGGTTTTCTCTGCTCCAGCTCACATGAGCCATGGTGACCCTGGGACAGGTCCCGGGCCCACTGAGGCCAGCACTGTTGGAGGGCCCAGGGAGGGGCTGCCACCCGCTCTGGCTCCCTCTGGACCAACTGGGTGCTTCCCGGCCTGCCAGGCCCGGGTGGAGCGGGCAGCTCCAGGCTGGCGGCTTTGCACTGGGCGCATGGTGGTCACCAGCCCCTCTCCTCTCCTCAGGGGGCCACGGTCTTCGCGTTGGTGCTCTAGACGTGCCGGCTGCCCCCTCCCCGGGTGGCCCTACTTCTCCAGGACCACAGACGGCACCGGCCTCGAAGCCTGAGAAGGCCTCAGCGACGGCCCAGATTCCAGCACAGGAGAAAGCGCCCCTGGCGGCCTGTGTGCCCCTGCTGACCCAGGGCTGGGCCGAGATCCTGGTCCGGAGGCCCACAGGTACTGGGTAGCCCTGCACCCCGCCTGGGCCCCGTCCCTGAGCAGCCAGCGTAGGACACGCCCCCTCAGGGCTGTGGACTCGAAGGAGCAAGCCACAGACTCGGCCCGCGGGGCAGTTGGGGAGGTGCCTTTTGGCCGAGTCTGCGGAGGGTGTGAGGTGGGGCCCCGAGCCAGTGTGTCCCGGCCGCCGCCCAGACTCACGCTGCACGGCTCCATCCTCCCGCCCTGCAGGCTAGAGCCCACGGTCACGGTGTCGCAGGGCTGGTTCCTCCTGAGGCCTGTTCCTTGGCTTGTAGACGCCGTGTCTTCCCAGTGCCCTCATAGGGTCATCCTTCTGTGTCTGTCGTCATCTCTCCTCTTTTTACGGGGACACCAGTCTTACTGGGTTAGAGCCCACCACAGTGACCTCATTTAACCTTACTTACCTTTTTAAAACCCAATCTCCACATAAGCCCCTGGGGGTTAACACTCCAACGTACAAATTTGTGGGGGTACGACCCAGCCCGTGGCAGGGGCATCTCAGGCAAAGGGAGGACTTGGCTGAGGGCCAGAACCTAGGAAGGGCCGAGCTTGAGAGGGTCGGGGACCCTGGCTGGGAGGCTGTGACAGAGGTTGCTGCCCTGAGATGGCCTCCTCAAGCCTGGCCTCGGTGCAGGAGCTGATCTGGGCCACAGAGTGCCCAGCACCAGCACGGGTAGGTGACGGGGCAGTGCTGGCTCTGACTTCGTGGTTCCGAGTGGTTTGGTTGGGAGCATCAGGGCCCGGCCCCGCTGGCCCTCCCAGCCTGGGTGTGCTGTTGAGGATGGTGTACTGGGGGTTGCCCTGGGAGGGCCCCAAGGGGACAGCTGGCTGGCGGCGCGGGGCCTGAGGGGTGCTGCTGCCCTGCCAGGGAACACCAGCTGGCTGATGAGCCTGGAGAACCCGCTCAGCCCCTTCTCCTCGGACATCAACAACATGCCCCTGCAGGAGCTGTCCAACGCCCTCATGGCGGCCGAGCGCTTCAAGGAGCACCGGGACACGGCGCTGTACAAGTCACTGTCGGTGCCGGCAGCCGGCACGGCCAAGCCCCCGCTCCTCCCGCGCTCTAACACAGGTGAGCGCTCGGGGGCCTGTGGCAGTGGCTGGCGCAGCACTGTTCCCTGCCCCACAGGTCTGGCGCTCCCATCTGGGGCAGTGTGGTTCTGTTCCGCTGGGCTCTCCCACACCGCTGGGGGTCCCTGATTCTGGCACTGTCCTCTTCAGGGGCATTTGGGAGGAGGCTGGCCTGTGGGGGCTGCCGAAAGACCCTCCTCTCTGGAGCCTCGGCACCTGCCCACTCGTACCTGGGCTGCTGTGGGGCACAGCGTCGGAACAGGCAGAGCCTTGGGAGGCCTCTGCTCGGCACCCTCGGCAGGGAGCCCGGTGGCGCCGCAGGCAGCCTCACGTCCTGCTTGGTCTGGTCTGGGTGCCCGAGCCTGCTGCCTGCTCTGGTGCCCCGCGGGCCTGGCTTGGTGCTGTCCTTCCAGGCTGCACCCTCTGGCCCTTCCCTGTGGCTGCAGATGGCGCTTGCAGGTTGGACGTCATTCCTGAGGACGAGGGAGGCACTTCCCTCTCCAGAGGTCGCCCCAGCAGCTTGTAGCGCTAGGCCCGTGCCCCGCCACCCCGGCCGCTGGCCCTGCCCTCTCTCCTCTCCAGGCTCGGGGCCTGCCCTCTCTGCTCGACTGTGTGTAGTCTCTCCTTCTGCTGACGTGGCCGCTCACGTGGTTTCCCTTGCAGTGGCCTCTTTCTCCTCCCTGTACCAGTCCAGTTGCCAAGGAAAGCTGCACAGGAGCATTTCCTGGGCAGGTATTCGTGCGTCCCTCTAAGGAGGGCAGTGTTTGCTGCTGAGTGCCAATGTGCCCGTAGATGCTGCTCCCATCGTCCCCACCCCCCACCTCCCCGTCCATCTGAGCCTCGCATCACCCTCGGGAGCCGCTGATACGCATGAGGACATCTGCAGGTGCCTGTGCTTTGCCCACGGGGCCCCTTGGATCTGGCCCTTGCGGCAGAGCTCTGTTCCTGAACTGGGCGCCCTCCCGGCCCCCTCAGGCCCCAGGAGGTGGGGATGGCCCCAAGGCCCCTTGGTGACATCAGCTGAGTTGCAGATGGCGGTGGGTGGTGGCTGTTCGGGGTTTGCCTGGCCCTGGGTTCCACCCAGCTGACCTCGCCCTGGTCTCAGGCAGGGTGACGGGCCTTGTGAAGCCCCAGAGTAGATGGCATCTGCCACTGACCATGGGCTGACCAGGGTCCTGCAGACAGCCTCTGCCCACTGCCCCCAGGCCCTGGCAGAGCGTGGTTCCACCTGCCCAGCGGCCCGCCCCGCCAGGTCCCCCCATGTGGGCAGGGGCCAGTTCGGAAGGGCTGTGTGCTGGGCTCTGGCGGGCAGCTACCCGCCGTGTGTGCATAGTGGGCCGTGTGGGGGGCATCTGGGGCCGCAATAACCCTGGGCTGCTTCTCCCCTGTGCCCCTGCCCCGACGATGGCACAGGAAATGCTGCTTTGGGACCTCACACCCGCCCCCGTAGCGAGCCTGGCTGCGGCTCTGGCTGGCCGTGGAAGGCGTGGGCTCCTGCCTGGGTCTGCACGTGGCCCTCGGCAGCCTGTGCTGCGGGTGCAGCTCGTGGGAAGCAGCCCTGTCCGCGGCTACTGAGGGCTGCTCCCAGGTGGGGGCCCCTCCTGGGGGCGGGAGTCTCGCCGTTGCCCACCCGCCTTGCTGGAGGTGCAGAGGTGGCCCTAGGTGGGCAGGGCCGGCTGCCCACCTGGCCCCTGGGAGCCCATGCGGGAGACACCTGTCAGAGCTCACACCAGCCCCTCTGGGCATCCTCTTCCCAGCCTGCTCGAGGGTGGCACAGCAGGCAGAGCCCTGGGGAGGCTCTGCAGGGCCTCTGTCCCCTCTGTTGGGGACCAGGCTGGTACTCGGAGGCCATGTGAGTGCCAGGCCTGGCCCGGCACCCAGCAGCCATGTCTGTGTCCTCCCAGACTCCGCTGTGGTCATGGAGGAGGGAGGTCCCGGAGAGGCCCACGTGCCGGTGGAGCCCCCCGAGTTGGAGGACTTGGAGGCTGCGCTGGGCCCGGACAGGTCCTGCGGGCGTGCCAGCGCTTACAGCAGGGTGAGTGCGGCCGTGCCCCGCGGCTGCGGGCGGGCGAGGCAGGGGCGGCCTCCTGGCATCCTCCTGACTGGCTGTGGAGCCTGGGCCAGTCTTGCCCTTTTTCTCATCTGAAAAACGGCGGTGTTCCTCCACACCCTCCTGAGGGACAGTCTGGATTCCCAGCGGCCATCTGGGCTCCCCCCTCATTATGGGGAGCCCTTTTGGTCTGTGGGGTTCTCAGCACCTCTGCTCAGCATGGGGCGCAGGCAGGTGCTGCCGCAGTGGGGTGGGGACCGGCGCATGGTGGCT
Source organism: Lemur catta (assembly GCF_020740605.2). NCBI lineage: Eukaryota > Metazoa > Chordata > Mammalia > Primates > Lemuridae > Lemur > Lemur catta. The sequence goes on from NC_059129.1 coordinate 1,631,466, forward strand.
GGGTTGTCCTGCGGCCCTGGGCAGGGGGACAGGTGGGGCTTCCTCAGGGCAAACCGCCAGTGGCCCCAGGTGCCTCCTGATGAAGGTTCTCCTTGCGATGGTCCTTTCTAGTCATCGTCAGCCTCCAGCCAGGAGGAGAAGGCGTTCCGTGGGGAGGAGCTGGCTGCCGGGGCCATCCCCATTGGGCGTGCCGTCTCCGCCGAGGGCGGCCGACCCTCCGTGGACCTGTCCTTCCAGCCCTCGCAGCCCCTGAGCAAGTCTAGCTCCTCGCCTGAGCTGCAGACCCTGCAGGACGTCCTCGGGGACCCTGGGGACAAGGCTGATGTGGGCCGGCTGAGCCCTGAGGCCAAGGCCCGCTCACAGTCGGGGACCCTGGACAGGGAAGCTGCTGCCTGGGTGGCGCCGGGCGAAGAGAGTCGGTGCCTGGGCCCCGCCCAGCCTGAGGGTCCCCTGCATCCCGGTGCCCCCCGCTCGCCCAGTGGCCTGCGGCCCCGAGGCTACACCATCTCTGACTCGGCCCCGTCGCGCAGGGGCAAGACGGTGGAGAGGGACACCTTCAAGAGCAGAGCGGCGGCCTCCAACGCTGAGAAGGTGCCAGGCATCAACCCCAGGTGGGCCTCTTCCCTCCTGCCCGGTGGCGCCTACGCAGCCCTGGGCAGAGCGAGCTGGGGCCGGTGCTCGCATCCTCCGCCCGTGCCTGGCCGGAGCCCCGGGGGATGGCACTGCCCCGGGGAGGGGGAGCGCTGCTCTCCACGTGGGCTGTGGCTGTGCCCCAAACCCAGTCCTCGCCGTCTCTGCAGCTTCGTGTTCCTGCAGCTCTACCACTCCCCTTTCTTTGGTGACGAGTCCAACAAGCCCATCCTGCTGCCCAACGAGGTGGGTGCCCCTACTCTGCAGAGCCCCAGCCTGTGGGGGCGGGGCGGGAGCCTCCAGCCTGCTGCCATGGCCTGCCACCGCCTCCCCGGGTGGGACAGCCCCCGGGAGGCGGCCACTGCCCTGGGCTCAGGCGAGGCTCCGTGTGCTCCAGTCCTTCGAGCGGTCGGTGCAACTCCTGGACCAGATCCCGTCCTACGACACGCACAAGCTCGCCGTCCTGTACGTGGGGGAGGGCCAGGTGAGGCTGCTGCCTGTCCGCGGGGGCTGGGAGTCGAGCCCTCTCCCTCCCTGGGAGCACCACGCCCCATGAGCCCCCGAGCATCAAGGGCTCCTGCCGCTCCAGCCCAGGCGCTGCCCCGAGAGCCAGGAGCACGGGTGTAGGAAGGACAGCGTGTGAGCACGGGGCATGCCAGAGAGCGGCGTGCGGTGGGGCAGGGTGCTGTGTGCTGGGCGACCCGAGTGGGAGCAGAGGCGTGGAGGAAGTAGGGCGGGGGCTTCCCAGGCCCTGGGGCCCCCGTGTGCTTGAGGGCCGGCACTGAGTGAGCTTGGGGGGCGGTGACAGGATGTGGAGGCAGAGACGTCACGGGAGGGGCAGGTCATAGGCAGCCTCAGAGCCCTTTGTGGGTGGCACAGTCCTGAGTGGCTCTGAGCAAAGGCCTCGACATGACCCTGGCCAATCCTAGGAGCACCCATGCGTGGGCCGCTGCGAGGAGGCCTGGAGGACGCGAGTGGCCGTCCAGGTGGGCGAGGCCCACGGGGCACGGGCTGCTGAGCAGGGACAGGGTTCTGGCAGCCTTGAGGACAGAGCTGACTTTGTTGGCCTGTCAAGTATAGGGGGTGAGAGAAAGGAGGGCGTGGACGGTGACACCACGGCGTCTGGCCTGGGCAGCTGCTAGGATGCACTTTCCTGCAACAAGTTGGGGACCTTGGCAGAACCCCCCCACCTCAGCAGCGACAGGCCTTGCAGACCCTTCACAGCTGCTGGGGGCCGAAGCCGGGCACTGGGCAGGAGCTGATGGGGTCCTGGCGGGTGAGTTGGGCTGGGCCTGGGAGCAGCACCTCCGCCCCCGTCTCCACAGAGCAACAGCGAGCTGGCCATCCTGTCCAACGAGCACGGCTCCTACCGCTACACGGAGTTCCTGACGGGCCTGGGCAAGCTCATCGAGCTCAAGGACTGCCAACCAGACAAGGTGTACCTGGGCGGGCTGGACGTGTGCGGCGAGGACGGCCAGTTCACCTACTGCTGGCACGACGACATCATGCAGGGTGCGCGTGGGGCCTCCCCGGGAGGTGCCCTCTGCGTGGTGGTCTGAGGCGACCCAGGTGTCCCAAGCCCCGGGGTTCATAAGCGCAGCCATTGAGGCCGTGGGGGGCTGGCGGCTGTGCTTCCAGAAGCTCTGCCCCTGGGGACAGGAGCTGGGGCCACTGGTTGGGAGCAGGAGGATGCAGCCCCTGCAGGCCCTCAGGCCTCGGGAGGGACCGGGAGGTGCCCTGGCAGGAGCACACAGGGCCTCAACCTGGGCCCTAGGTCAGGGCCTGCCCCGCTCAGCCTGGCCTCGCCCCGCCCTGCAGCCGTGTTCCACATCGCCACGCTGATGCCCACCAAGGACGTGGACAAGCACCGCTGTGACAAGAAGCGCCACCTGGGCAACGACTTCGTCTCCATCGTCTATAATGACTCCGGCGAGGACTTCAAACTGGGCACCATCAAGGTGAGCAGGGACTCCCAGGTGGGCCGGGACCCCGAGCTCAGGGCTCAGGCACCTCTGCCTGGGCTGGTCGGAGGCCGCGTCCATGTGGGGAGGTGTCCACCGGTGTATCCCAAGTGGTGGCAGCAAGCACTGCTGAGCTGGCAGGTCCCCGCTCTGCGGGGAAGCAGTGAGGAGGGCAGTGGGTCACCTGGGAGAGGCTGTCAGCGAAGCAGGGCAGCTGGTCACAAATCTTAGGTTTCTCTGAGCCTCAGTTTCCCCACGTGTGGAGCCTGTGGCACCTTGTGGTTTGGGTCAGGAGCACCCAGTCAGAATGTGTGCGCTCGGCGGGGCTGCTGCGGTGGGCACTCAGAATCTGCCTGGGCGGCCCTGGGGGGGCCGGGCCCTCACAGCCCTCCTGTCGCGCCTTCTGAGCCCTTGCTGGCTGTCCTTGCACACCAGATGTGGGCTGTCAGCAGACTTGTCACAGTGTGCATCCCTGGGCGCCAGGGTGGCCGTGGGCAGGGTACGTGGGCTGGGGTGCCGCACTCACAGGGCCCTGTGGTGGTGCCGAGCTGCGCGGGGGCTGGGCGAACAGGGACTTGGGGGTGTGGGCTGGAGGGACCTTTGGCTGCTGCCAGCAGGTGGCAGCGTCTAGGCCGTGGGCTCCAGCACATTCTGGTGCTGGGATTAGCCAGTGAGGACAGACTGTCGCAGCTCAGGCTGGTGAGGAGGAAGTTGAGGCTCAAAGGGCGGTTGAAACGGCCAGTGGAGGTCACAGCCTTGGACACAGCAGGGAGCCTGGTGCCTTCGGAGCTAAGTGAGGCAGTGGCAGAAAGCGGCCCTGGGGACACACCCGTGCCAGGCTGACCCATCCTCTTGTCTGGGCAGGGCCAGTTCAACTTTGTCCATGTGATCATCACCCCACTGGACTACGAGTGCAACCTGGTGTCGCTGCAGTGCAGGAAAGGTGAGGCTGGGCAGGTGGGGCAGGTGGGGTGGGGCAGCACGCAGGGCCCGGGCCAGGTGTGAGCACCGAGTCTCCCCAGACATGGAGGGCCTCGTGGACACCAGTGTGGCCAAGATCGTGTCCGACCGCAACTTGCCCTTCGTGGCCCGCCAGATGGCCCTGCACGCAAACGTGAGTGGAGGTGGGGCTGAGGGGGTGGGCCCCAGGCTCCACCATGGGGGGGGCTCACTGCCCTGCTCCCCTCCCAGATGGCCTCGCAGGTGCACCATAGCCGCTCCAACCCCACCGACATCTACCCCTCCAAGTGGATCGCCCGGCTGCGTCACATCAAGCGGCTGCGCCAGCGGGTAGGGAGCCCGGGGCTGCACGGCAGGGGTGGGGCTGACGGGGTGGGGTAGTGCTGGCTTGGGCGGACCATGCCTTCTGTTTCCCTCAGATCCGTGAGGAAGCCCCCTACTCCAACCCCAGCCTGCCCCTGACTCACCCGCCAGCCCACCCCAAGGCTCCGGCCCAGGCCCCGGTTGAGCCCACGCCCACCTACGAGACAGGCCAGCGGAAGCGCCTCATCTCCTCCGTGGACGACTTCACAGAGTTTGTGTGAGGCTCCCTGTGGCTGTCCTCCCAGCCGGGGCCGGCCCCTGCCTGCCCCCGACGTGGCACAGGAGGGCAGCCCCTGCACGTGAAATAAACTGCTGCACACACTCGGAGGCACAGGTAGCAGTCAGCTCCTTTATTTGACTTTGTCTGGGGGGTGGGATCAAGGCCCTAGCAGTGGCCATGCCCACAGAGGCAGTCTGGCCTCACACATCCTACACACACTGTCACACACACACCCTCCCCTGCCCTGGGAGCCAGCCCCAGGGGGGGGTCTTCCCCTCTAACCACCTGTGTCCTCCGACACACGCAAGTCCTGCTCCTGGCCCACCCCCGGCACCAGCAGGCCACGCCATCTTGCTGCAGGGCCCTGGGCAGGGCAGGAAAAGCAGGCCTTCGGGACAGCTCTGCCCCACGCCAGACGGCTGCCGAGCCGGGTCCTGGCACCGGCAGGCGTGTGGGGAGTGAGGCCAGCTCTGCCTCGTGGGGCGCAGGGCCCAGCTTCAGCCACCAGGCCCTTCAGCACGAGTGAAAAATAGTAACATACAAAAATATATACATTTTAACCCCATATAAATTACGAGAGACACAGTGAGACGGCAGCAGGAGGGGCGTACACTGCAGGGACAGAAGAGGTAATAACTTAGGGGAGGGCAGCAGGAGGTGCAGCGTCACCCCCCCTGCAGCCGGGATCCTTGGCGCCGGGAGACGTCTGCCCAGGGGGTGGGGCCGGGCACAGCCCGCTGTACCTGAGAACTCGGGAAATAAATTAGCGTCTCAGAACTGGGCACTCAGTCCAATACTGCTGTGTCCTCCCACTGGGAGCCGGGGAGGGGACCCTGGGTCCTGGCTGGCCACACAGCCTCTTTAAAGTGCTGAAGCCCACAGACAGACAGACCCTGCCTGCTCTCTGGGGACCGGGGTGCAGCCTTTCTGCCTGGCCTGAGACCTGGAGGGTGGCAGAAGGTAATACTGAGCGTGTCCACTCTGGCTTCAGGGGGCCAGAAGCAAAGCCACAGGCCCTGCCCCAGGAGAGGGGTGTGAGCCCAGGTCCCCTGGGGCTAAGTGCTGCTGGGGTGGACCTTGTTCTTGGCCCGCAGGGATGCCCTGCTGGGGCCGGTAGCCAGGTCCATACCTCGACTGGCCCGGGCATGGTGGCTGGGCAGGGCTGGCTGCAGGCCTGGGGAGGGGCCATGGGGAGCTGTGGCAGGGGCCCCGCTGCTCCTGTGGCCTCGCAGGCTCTGTAGTCGCTGCTCCAGCTGGTAGACGTCTTCCGTGGCCTGGTTGAGTCGGTCGAACTGGGTGAGCAAGGCCTCGAACACAGCTTGGAGTCGGGAGGGCTCAGGCTCGGGCTCCCCCTTCAGCCCCTGCCGGCCCAGGCCCACACCCGGCCCGTCCAACTGGCTGGAGGAGGTGGAAGGGTGGGAGGCATCGGAGCCAGCGCTGGGTGGGGGCGCCTCCAGGGCTGACCTGGAACCCCTGGAGGAGCGGGAGGGCAGTGGCTCCATCCCTTCGAAGCGGACTTTGTGGCGGAACTGGGGGCGGCACAGGGGCTCGGTCAGTCCGGCTGCACCCTGGGTGAGCCCAGGGTGCGTCCCTCTCCCCCCCACTGGGCCGTACCCACCTCCTTGACCTTGCTGAAGCCCATCCAGAGGCGCAGCCTGCGCAAGAACAGCTCGACCATCTCGTAGTCCTGCGGCTCCCAGGCTGGGCGGTAGAGCTCGCCCCGCAGGGTGTGGTAGCGCCACCGCAGGAGGACTGCCCCCAGCCGCAGGGCACCCCACAGCCGCAGAGCCCAGAGCCCCACACACAGCAGAGGGGACAAGCACCAGGACTCAGCCTGGCACTGAGCGGGGACCCCAGCTCCCGGGCACAGCACCAAGAGGGCCCGGGCCGCGCTCCGAAGGGAATCCATGCAGGACGCGAGCTGTGGGGAAGGTGCAATGGTGAGAGGTGCGCCAAGCCAAGGTGCCCTCCCAGGAGGCCCACGCAGTCACCTACCAGAACAGCGAGCTGGGCGTAGGCCACGCACAGCACGATCAGACCCAAGGTGGCCCCTGCTAGCTCCGGCAGGGCCCGGCACAGCGTCTTGCCGAAAACAGACCACTGGCGCACGAAGCGCAGCTGCTGGGCGGCCTGTGGGCAGGGAGGGCGTCAGCCTGCAGCCCCCATGGGTGGCCCAGCCCCCGCCCCCAGCCCCCGCCCCAGCCCTCACCTTGACCAAGAGCAGGAAGAGCACGGAGGCCGCCAGGCCCCGGGCCGCGGAGCTCAGCTGCGCCACCTGATCGAAGCTGGTGAAGCGGCGCGGGCGGCCGCGCACAAAGCGGGTCCATTGGCGGTCGGCAGTGCCAAGCTGGGCCAGGCGCACCAGCGCGGCGGCCGCGGTCAGTGCCACCAGCAGCCACCGCGCCCAGACCCCCGGCCGCCGCGCTCTCGCGCGCCCCTCCCTGCGCCAGGCCCGCGCCTCCGCCACCGTGAAGTACAGCGCGAACAGCAGCAGGCACACCTGCGGAGGGGGCGGGGCCAAGGCCGGAGGAGCGGGGTCAGGTCCGGGGAGGGCGGGGCCTGCGACCAGGTCCAGGGAGGGCGGGGCCTGCGGGGGCGGGGACCAGGTCCAGGGAGGGCGGGGCCTGAGGGGGCGGGGACGAGGTCCAGGGAGGGCGGGGCCGGCGGGGGCGGGGACCAGGTCCAGGGAGGGCGGGGCCGGAGGGGCGGGGACCAGGGCCGGCGGGGCGGGGTCAGGTCCAGGGAGGGCGGGGCCTGCGGGGGGCGGGGCCCGGGGCCCGAGGGGGCGGGCGTACCGAGGACAGCAGCGGCAGGGACAGGCCCGCACTGAGGCGCCGCATCGCGAAGGGGCGGACGCTGAGGGCGGCCACGGCGCGGCCCGCCGCGGGGAACTCGAGGCGCAGCGTGACGGCGGCGTGCAGCCCGACGGCCGGGCTGTAGCGCGTGAGCTCCACGAACACGGCCCGGCTCCTGCGCAGAGGGCGCGGGTCAGCGGGAGGGCCGGGTGGAGGGGTGGTGACGCCGGTGGGCAGCAGGTGGAGGTCATCTGGGCCAGGGAGGCGGCGGGGGGCTTGCGGCGCGAGTGGGGCACGTGGCTGGGCTTTTCAGCGACTGAAGGCACCCAGAGGGCAGCAGAATTGGGAAGCGCCCAGGGCCGACGGCTGAGGCAGCTGCCTCCAGCCCAGGGGGACACGCACCTGGTGTCACACCCACCTGTTGTCCAGCCAGTTGTGCAGCTGCAGGAAGCCCAGCTGGGCGCGGCTCTCCTCCAGGCTCAGGCCCAGCTCCTGGATGTAGCCCCCGCTGTCGTACACGGCGCAGTAGCCCCAGTACCAGGCGCTGCGGGCGACAGCAGTCAGAGCTGGAGGGCAGACCTGGGAGCCAGGGCTCCTCCGGAGGACTCTTCCCTCCTGTTCGCACGGAAGCCTGGGGCCCTCCCTGCTCACCCCAGCAGGTCCGGCGCAGAGTAGGACCACATCTCCGAGCCGTTGTGGGCTGCACTCTCCCAGCCGACGCCATAGTCACTGGTGCTGAAGCCTCCGGAGGCTGAGCACATGCGCACTCCGGAGCCGGGAGGGTCTGGGCGGACAGCTGAAATATACACGGGGCCGGGGACAGCCCAGCTTGGCTGAGCGCCTGGTCTGTAAGATCACACAGAATCCTCCCAGCAACCATAAAGCAGACATCGTCATTATCTCCATTTACACAAAGGAAACTGAAGCTCGAAGAGGGTACAGCACATGGCTGGGTAGCAGAGCTGAAAGCAGAACTCGGCTAACGGCCAGTCTCTAGAAGACAGCAGGACAGGAGTTGGGGCACCCTCGCCGGCTTACCGTCCTGCAGCCGCACCTGCCGCAGCCGGGGGGGCCCCAGCTCTGGGCTGGACTGGTTCCCGTGGGCATAGGGGAGCAGCACGTGGGACATCCACGCCCAGAACTCATCAGATCTGCGCCAGACGGAGTCAAGTCTGAGGGTGAGATGCCCTCAGAGGCCCAGGGAGCACGGCTACTGCAGCCCCCGGGGACAAGGCTAGACCTGGGTTTCTCAACCTCAGCCTGCTGTTTGGGGGCAGAGAAGTCTGTCCTGGGCTGTCCCACGCACTGTGGTGTTGAGCAGTGTCCTGGTCTCTACCCACAGATGCCAGAAACACCTACTCCATCCTGACAACCAAAAACGTATCTGGACATTTCCAAATGTCCCCTAGGGGCTGGGCTGGACTAGGGGCAAGACCACCTGGGCCCCGCAGGTGTGTGTGTGCGCTCACGGGGCTGTCCGTACCGGGTGATGGCCAGGAAGGCCCGGCTGCCCAGCTCCTGCTTGATGGAGCTCTGCAGACGGTAGGCGTGGCCTTGGCACGAGGCATCCCCGTAGTTGGCCAGCAGCGTCACCAGCAGGAAAAGCATGTACACCAGCAGGCTCTGGAGGACAGGGACGGCACCGTGGTCAGCTGGTCCCAGCACACAGTGACAGGACTGGGCTCTGGGAATGCCGGGCAGCAGCCTGCCCAGCCAGGGCAGCACCGACCCCACCGGCACCCCCGCCTAGGCACACACACGCAGTCCGGTGAAGGCCAAGGCCAGGCAGCAGCGGGCCTCTCTGGGGGGCACCAGCACAGTAAGGGGGGAGGGGAGGTCTGGGCAGGATTCCAGAGCCCTGACAGCGAGAGGACCCCATGTGGTCAGGAAAGGGGACATTACGAATGCACTGGCTGGGACGGGGGAGAGGGAAAGTGGGCGCTGGGCTCACCCTCAGCAGGCTGTGTAGCCTCTTGACCTTGCGGGCCTCCTCCTTAGCTAGGAAGAGTGCAAAGCCGTGGGGGGGCCGCACGCGGGGCACACGTTCGCTCACGGGTGTCACGGCCGGGCTCTCCACCAGAGTGTCGTCCTCATCTGGGTGTAGCCTCTTGGCCACCAGTGAGAAGTAGAGGGCTTCCAGCAGGACCTGGGGCGCGGGTGGCATCAGAGGGGCCAGCAAGTGCCAGAGACTGGCAGCCCTGCTCTGGCAGCCCACTCACCTTAAGCGGCTCCCAGCCGAGGAAGGAGGCCAGAAAGCTGGAGCTGCTCGAGAGCAGCCACATGACACTCACGCTGGGGGGGAAACTGGCGCCAACCCACCCCGAGACCCCCACGGCCACAGCCACCAAGAGCAGGCTGAGCCCGTGGGCCAGGGAGGCACACCACGCCGGCAGCAGTCGCTTCTGCAGACCCTCGACCAGTCCTGGGGACACAAACAGACATGTGACCAGTGGCCCAAAGGGAAGAACGGGCCGGGGGGGGAGTGTCCTGGGCACATGCAGGCGCACCTGTCCTGGAGAGCCCTGCCGCCGGGGGCTGCTCCCAGGTCAGGCCTGGGCTGGGCAGCCCCTTGTCCCCCAGCCTCTGCAGCATCAGCGTCTCCCTCTTCTCCCCGAGAGCACTGGACCTGAGGGACAGGGTGGGGGCCGCGAGTTCTTCCCACGCTCCCAGGATGGGGCTGCTGTCCTGCCCACACCTCTCTGGGCCCTTAGGACCACCCCCATCCTGCACCGAAGAGCCTCAACCAGAGTGGCTGCGCTCCTGGGAATTCAGGACGCCGTCACCCTGGTGGGGCCACACCCACCCAGCTGCTTGGGCCTCTCTGGCCCTTTCCTCTCACTTCCTGCTTACATGTCATCGCCCAAGGCCCCAAGTCCTCATCCTTGTCCCGAATCGCTTATCACCATTCTAGCTGCAGAGTACGGCCTTCCAGGGCCCCCCCTCAAGCCAGCAAACCAGGAGGTTCCCAGCCTTCCGAGAGCACCAGCCACACACAGGCCAGCGTGCCGCCGTGCAGTTCTGTGGCCTAAAATGAACTTCTGGAGGAGGAAGGCCCAGGGCCGCCGTGTGTACGAGGAAACGTAGGTACGGCTTTCTGACTGCAACAGTGCACAGGGCTCCGTAGGACCCAGCGATCTTGTTCCCAAAGGAACCAGCAGACCACAGACCCGCACGTCACTGAGTCAGCATGCCACCCTGACTTCCAATCCCAGAGCTGCTACGAGAGGAGCCACAGGGGTGAGAGGAAGCACGAGGGTGAGAAGGAAGAGCGGAAAAGCCAAACATGCCGTGCGGAGGGGAGTCCACACGCCCCACGGCGCCCTCCGTGCGCCTGCACCCAAGCCCGTCGTCACCACGACAGCCCAGACCCAGCACGCGCCTGCGCTGAGCCGCACCGGGAGCCTGTTGTGCAGAGCCCAGACGAGCCCAAGGCACTCTCAGTCACAAGTGAATGGAGGCGACAATTTTTTTCTTGAAATTGACTTTTCTGATTTTAAAAAAGTGGTGTAAAGTATTTGTAAAAATAAGGTAAAAGTAGAGACTATTTAATATCAGCATTTCCCTTACATAAGGAACAGCAGCGCCAATGGTTACTTCTAGTCCTTCTGCATGTGCACGTGTGTGCTGTATGCGTGGCTGTGAACACATCACATGAGGATCACACGATGTACACAGCAGGGAGGACCTGGAATCGAACACGAGACTCTAACCTGCATGAGGGGCCTGGGCGGTGGCTCACGCCTGTAATCCTAACACTCTGGGAGGCCGAGGCGGGACGATCACTTGAGCTCAGGAGTTCGAGATCAGCCTGAGCAAGAGCGAGACCCCGTCTCTACTAAAAAAATATAGAAAAAAATTATATGGACAACTAAAATATATATAGAAAAATTAGCCAGGCATGGTGGCGCATGCCTGTAGTCCCAGCTACTCCGGAGGCTGCAGCAGGAGGATCGCTGGAGCCCAGGACTTCGAGATCAGCCTGAGCAAAAGCGAGACCCAGTCTCTATTAAAAAAAATAGAAAAATCAGCTGGAAGTGGTAGCACCTGTAGTCCCAGCTACTTGGGAGGCTGAAGCAGGAGGATCGCTTGAGCCCAGGAGTTTGAGGTTGCAGTGGGCTGGCCTCATGCCACGGCACTCTAGCCCGGGCAACAGAGCAAGACTCTTTCAAAACAACAACAAAAAATTAAATGCATAAATAATTAAAAAAAATTAAATTAAAATTTAATTAAATTAAATTAAAAAAACTGCATGAGAGCAAAGACTGCGGCTCTATGACAACACTGACTGACTCCTCAGTCACGGGAAGACCTACTGATCCCTACTGAGGGCCGGCACTGCTGCAGGCCCTGGGGACACACAAGTGAAAGCACGCAGTCCCTGCACTCGCAGCATGCACGTCACCCTGTCAGCACAGACGAGCTGTGGGAGCAGGGGAGATGCGGAGAGCATGGCCCGCGTGCGTGTGTGCACAAGTGTGTGCACAGCAGGAAGGACTTTGACCAGGTGGCGCTGGAGCGAAGACCGGAGGGGAGGCGGGCGTGAGGCTGTCATCTGGAGAAGACGCTCGGGCAGAGGGAGCAGCAGAGCCCCAGGACGCAGGCAGCGAGGGAAGTGGAGAGGCTGAAGGGGAGCAAGACACGGGGAGGGGGCAGGCCCAGGCCGTGGGGACTCAAGTTTTAACTCTCAGTGGAACCAGGACTGCTCCCACTTGTGGCAGGCTGCCTCTGTGCAGTCCCTTCCCAGAGATCAACCAAGAGGACACTGTGGGAATGACAGTGTGCCATTAACAGAGCTGGGCCACACGCAACACTGATCCTGAGGATCACTTGCTCTGGGGGGACACGGGCCGCCATGCTGGGAGGACGCTCAAGCAGCTCTGTGGCGGGTGTGCGTGGGGAGCCGAGGCCCTCACCGCACCAGCCCCAGCGTGCCTGCCATCCAGTCGTCCTAGGCACCAACTTCTGGGTAACCTGTCATGCAGCGGGAGAGAGCTGGCGCACCAGGCAGAGACAGGGTCTGACTCGGGGAGCAGCTCTCGCCAGTGTAGACAGGATGAACTGCAGAGGAGACGGCCCGGCGGCCAGCCTCAGGAATGGTCCGGGCAGAGGGGGTGTCAGGAGGGAGGCGCAGGCAGAGAGAAGGCGGACGGCGGTGGGAAAGGAGCGGGCACAGGCTGTGCCGAGGGCTCACAGGAGGGACAGCACAGAGGGGTCACGAATGAATCCAAGATGTCTGTCTTGGTTCCCTGGAAGAGAGCACTGGCCATTTTCTGAGCTAGGGACAACCGGGGGGAGAATGTCCACGCGGCTGGGGACATCAGCGCTCTGACTGCCGTAAAGGCTGAGCCGCGGGAGACGTGCGCACAGTCGCCCCTGCGTGGGCACCAGGTGTGCGGACTTGGAGACATCTGCGGGTGGTCAGGGTACGACAGCTGACCCAGTGTTCCCCCATATTATATGATTTTTTAAATCAATGGGTAATTTCTTCATAAAGATGTCATGTCATGTCATGGTTATCTGCCTTCCCCAAGCAATCTGGGAAGCGCGTTCCCTGTCTGTGCTCTGGGACAGCTCACATCTCAGTAACTTCTGGTTAAGAACTGGAAGCGCTTGAAGGAATGAAAACGCAGACACTGAAATAGATATGGACAAGGACAGAAATGCAGTCGCGTGGGGCTTAATGATGGGGACACTTGCTGAAGAACGCGTTAGGCGATTCTGTCCTGTGACCGTCACAGAGGGCACCTGCGCACACTGGACGGTGGCACCCACGCTAGAGGGTGCAGCCTGTGGCTCCTGGCCACAAACCTGCACCGCAGGCAACAACTGAGCACTGCAGGCGACAACTGAGCACCGCAGGCAACCGCGACACGATGGCAAGTATTTGTGTATCTAAAAATATCCACACGGAGAGAGGCACAGCAGAAATGTGGTGTCATCATCTCATGGGGCCATCACAGCCCACACGGTCTGCCATCGGCTGCAACGTCACTACGCCGCACGTGACTGCGTATTGCCACGTATCCTATGTGTAATTAGTTATTAAGTTGGAAAACAAGTAATATGGAAATTCTTTAAAACACAAATAATCAAAATGGTCTCAAAAAGAAAATGTGGGGTATTTAAAAACCTGTCCCTGATTTTTCACTGCTTTGAGACCAAAATCCAAATTCATCCCCATGGCCAGCCCCGCCCCGGTCGCAGGCCGGCTGCCTGTCCCCCCTCCAGCGCCCTGCGCTCCTGCTGCCTCCCCAAGGGGAAGGCTCCTGGGACCCTGGGCGACCCCACGAGGCCCTTTCCACACATGAGGAACCAGGGGCACAGTGAGCCCAGCACGGGAGGAGCGAGGGGCAGCGCGGAGCACCCCCAGGTGGGGAGCGGGGCTCCCCGGCCCGGGCGCCCCGGGCCACGCCGCCTGCCGCCTGCCGCGCCCTCCCCAGGAGCTGGGCACTCACAAGCCAGGGAGCAGGTCCGTCTCCATCTGTGTGTCCTGGGTGGGGGCCAGGCTGCTGGCTCCTTCGGCCAGGACCTGCCGGATCAGGTCTTCATCTAGAGGGACCAGAATGTGTCACGGTGGGTCAGCCCTCAGAGCTGGGCTTTGGAATCTTCCCTCCTTGCCACCCCAAGCTCACCTGATGCTGAGAAGTATTTGGCAGGTGAAGAAGGGCTGACCAGGGAGAGACTGTCCTCCTCTGGGCCCAGCACGCAGCCTGCCCGGCCCTGCGCCAGCCGCTGCAGGTTGCTGCCCACGATGGACGGGTCGCTGAGCAGGTCCGGCCAACTGAGCGTGCCTTCACTGGATGGCCACAACACCAGGCTATAGGTGGACAGGTCAGCAGGGAGAGCCCCCCCCAAGGCTGGTCACACGTGGACACACTGGGCTTCAGGACACCCGCTCTCGGTTGGCGTGTGACAACACAGAGAGCTGGCAAACACGTGGCCTGGACACCCACACACTTAAGGCACAGGGACCTATGCCAAGACACGCACTTTTTCTAGGGAACCCACCTTTTAGTGTCATCCAGAAATAAGTCATTTTGCATCTGTCCAGCGAGGGCCTGTTGGGAGTGCAGGCAGAACCTGAGAGTCTGGGCTGCCCCAGGCGGAGGAGCCACCAGCCCGGGGGTCCCGAGGCTGCTCCCGACCCAGCAGAGCGCTCACCTCCGCGTGGAGCCCGGGGAAGGCGAAGAACGAGCTGTCCAGCACAGATGAGTCCAGGCAGCTGTCCACATCCAGCACCTGCTGCCCTGCAGGGATGGCACCTGGGGCCCCAGCCACCTGCACAGAGAGAGCAGGTGGTCAGCAGGGGGTAGAAGCTACCTCCTAAGCAGACAGCGTATAGACCAGTGCTGAGAGAATGTTCTAGAATGAGGGATATGTTCTATATCCCTGCTGTCCACTGCAGGAGCCCCAGCTCCATGTTGCCATCAAGCACTTGAAATGTGGTCAGTGTAACTAAGGGACTTTTTTTTTTTTTTTTTTGAGACAGGGTCTTGCTCTGTCACCCAGGCTAGAGTGCCATGGCGTCAGCCTAGCTCACAGCAACCTCAGACTCCTGGGCTCGAGCAATCCTCCTGCCTCAGCCTCCCGAGTATCTGGAACTACAGGCATGCACCACCATGCCCGGCTAATTTTTTCTATTTTTAGTAGAAACAAGGTCTTGCTCTTGCTCAGGCTGGTCTTGAACTCCTAGCCTCAAGTGATCCTCCCTCCTCGACATCTCAGAGTGCTGGGATTACAGGCATGAGCCACTGTGTCCAGCCTCAACTTTCAATTTTATTCAATTTTAATTAATTTAAATATAAACAGCGTCGTGTGGCTCCTGGTTTCTGTACTGGACTCCTGGGAGGCGTCGCTCCTGGCGGTGGGTGCAGCCCTGTCGCGCCGCTGGGCGTGGCTTGCTGCCGCACAGTGAGGGCTTCCCCGCGTGGACACACTGGTCCACAGTTGCCTTTTCTTGCGACAGCTTTGTGGTTTGGTGCCAGGGTCCAGACGGCCTCACAGACGAGCACAGAAGTGTTCCCTCCCCTTGTACTTTTTGGAAAGAGCGTGAGCAGGATCAGAGCCGATTCTTCTTTTAACTGTTTGGCAGAATCCACCAGTGAGGACATCTGGGCTGGAGCTTTTCTTTGTGGGAGGTTTTTAAATTACTAATTAACCTCTTTATTTGCTAGGGATCTATTCGGATTTTCTTATTTCTCCTTGAGTCAGTTTTGGTAATCTGTTGTCTTTCTGCAAGCATGTTAGTTGCTCCTAGTTCCCTGACGTGTGGGCCGCGGTCGCTGCGGCATCACTTCCTGGTCCCGTGGCCCCTGTGAGGTTGGTGCTCGTGTTTCCTCTTCATTCGGGGTTTTGGCTACTCGAGATTTCGCCTTGTTTCTTGACCAGCCTGGCTAAAGGCCTGTTCATTTTGCTGCTCTTTCCAAAGAATCAGCTTTGGGTTCACTGATTTTCCCTCCTACTGCTATCCTGGACAGCACAGTCCCTGGCACGGCCCTGAGGCCCACACTGTCCCCCCCCCAGAGTTCTGAGGTCCCCAGCCCCAGCCCACCTTGCTCCGCGACATCCGGAAGAGAAACAAGATGGCCAGGTAGACAGGGTAGACAATCACGCTGGACACCAGGCCGATGGCCACTGTGTCGACATTCAGGGGGATCAGGCCAGACACGGGCCCTGGGCTGGGTGTCAGAAGGAGAGGCCAGGTCAGCTGGCGACAGGGCAGTCGGGCAGGAGGCGGCCATCCCGACCCCATGGGCACCCACCTGTAGGCAGTGTCTCCCACAACCCCGTACCACACGGCATTGGCACCCAAGAAGAGGCAGACGAGGAGGACACAGCAGGTGGCCCTCTGGACGCGGGTGAAGCGGCTGCGAGGCGGCCGGTCCCATATGGAGAGCCAGATGTGCTTGTCAAAGAAGCCACGCTGCAGCTCTGCCACCAGGAGGCGCCGGAACCGCCACAGGGCTGCGTCACCTGGGCAAGGGCACAGGAGGGGCTGCAGAGGGCCGCGGCAGAGCCACCCGCAGTCTCCCGGGCCTGGGGACTGGGCCTTACTTGCCGCCAGCACCTCCTTCTCCACCAGGCCCCCATTGGCCTCCGTGTCCACCGACAGCCAGTCGTTGACCAGGAAGAAGGTGCTGCGGGCACTCTGCAGGTCCCTGACGACCACGTGTTGCAAGAACCAGGCGGGGCTGAGCCCTGTGGAGGGTGGGATGCAGATTAGGGCCGCAGGGTGCTGGCAGGGCAGGAGGGCGGCGGCGGGTCCCCACCCCAGACCTTTGTTGTCGTGCCACACTCGGATCTTCCACACACTGCCCAGGCTGTGCGGGGTGGCGATCTGGAAGATGTCCAGGCTGTTCCGGTGGAAGGCTCTGTCCCCATCCAGGTGCCGGTGGCCACTACAGCTGTCCACCCCATACAGCATGATGCCCACGTGGGCCGTGGTACCTGGAAGGTGGAATGTGAGGTGGCAGAGCCCTGGGTTTGCTGCCCACCACACGCGGGGCCCCGGGCAAGTCACTCCGTCTGCCAGCCTTCGTTCATGCAACGAGTCGGCGCGAGCAGCTTTTGTGCCGCCCAGTTTCGATACACAGAAGGGTTTCAGTCACCTCAGGTCGCTCAACAAACACCAGCCCTGCAACGTGACTCACATGCAGTTACCGTGGTACGCAGACGCAGACTCCACCGATCACCATGTGAGCGGACAGGCACGCCACCATTGGCGACCTGGCGCTGCACACCCGTCACCCCAGTCACACACAGAACACAAGCATGGACTGTGTTGCCTCCTCCTCCCCCAGGGACAGACCCAGGTGACAGTTTTTAAAAACAAATAATCAAAAGAGGGTCGGCGGACAAAGATGACAGCACAGCAAACAGACGAGAAATGGTGACACTGGCAACCGGAGTTATGGAAGAAACAACCGTGGGGACGCCGGCACTGCCTGGCCCGGGAGACTGGAGAGGCAGCCGGGGTCTGCTCGGCGAGGACACACAAACGAGGAAAGCGACCGTGGCAAGAGGGGGAAGGGGTGGCAGCAGAGGCGCCAGCAGAACCTCACGTTCAGACTTCTTGGAGATACTTTGTGGTGTTGGAAACGTAAAGGACAAACGTGGGCGTCAGGACAGACCGAGGACAGGAACTCGGCACAGCACAGCCGACGTGCGGCCAGAAGGCAGCGGCGCTGCTCACACTACTCCCGAGAAGCTTCTCACAGAGAAACAAAACTCTGTTTCCCAAGTAGCTAATGTCTTAGATCCCGCAGGACTAAGTATCAGGACGTCTCCCGATACACTTACAACCAATGGTAAGAGAGTTTTTAATGTTTGGAAATAAACCTAAAAAAGTCACAGAACCACCGTGATGTCCCTGCGGATCACCGAGCTGAGACGGCAATGGGGCGGCCGCCGCCTCGGCTCAGGGCTGTTCTCGTCTCAGGAACAGCGACTGTCATGAGCTCACTCCAAGGATTAACGAGCTAAGGCTTGACGCAGCACCTGGTAACTGAGCCCGTCTCACGACAACTGCTGTGAGAATCCCTCCCGGGAGCACGGCCATGCAGAGCAATGGGGCCACTTGGGGTGGGCCTGCTTCCCTGCCGGTACCCCTCCTCTCACCTGAGCCCCGGCCCCAGCCGGTCTTGACCAGGATCTCGTACTTGAAGCGGCCCCTCTTCCCACAGAAAGGGATGTTGCGGACCCGGCTGACGTCCAGCTGGTCCAGCTTGCGCAGGATCACGGCCATGACCACGTAGGTCACCAGGCTCACGGCACACGTCAGCAGGACAACGTAGTTCACGCCCGCGCCCGGCTCCTGGAAGGACAGAGCCGCCAGGCCCAGGAGGTCACACGCAGACTCCACTGTCTCAGGGCAGGGCCGGGGCCCACCCAGGCCCTACTCAACCCTGCCAAGAAGCTCAAGAACACGGCACCACTCACAGGAAAGAAGAAGTGGACGTGACTGGGGGGCACAAAGAGGCTGGCCCCGAAGGCGGTGAGGTGGCGGGTGAGGCAGACGGCCTGGCTGGGCGAAGTCTCCTCCAGGGGCACCAGCCCCTCCGTCTTCCACGCCATCTCCTCCTCGTTGAAATACTGGCACAGGGACGTGTACAGGCCCACGGACACCTCCAGCGCCGACCAGTGGAAGTGGCTGGTGAAGTTCAGGTGGTAGCTCCCACCCGGGTCTCCAGTCCTGGAGAGGGACACGGGAGAGTCACAGCCAGCCCTGGGACTGAGCCAGGTTGGGTGTCCTGGCCCGCACCCCAGTCTGAGACCGGGGCAAATGCAGACGTACCCTGCCCCTGCTGCAGGCACGCACGCACACTTGCGCCATGCCACTCACCCCGGGGCGATGAAGAAGGTGTAGGGCCTGTGGTCGTCACCCTCCAGCACCTCCGGGCGGATCCTCCTGCTGGCCGAGCAGTTGTGCTCGTTGGGCCGGGGCGCCGTGTGCAGGTAGACGGCCAGGTAGGGCTCGGGCTCCTCAGACAGGTAGCGCTCTGGGGTGGCAGGCGCAGGGTCGGACGCCTGCCCGGGAAGCCCACCCTGGAGCCAGCATTCCCCATGCCTCTCGACTCCCCTCCGGCCAGGCCCCCACGAAGCGGAAGGCAGACGTTCCCGGAGACCACGCCCACGTGCCCACTCACACACCCACCGTTCAGCAGCGTGTAGGTGAGCTGCAGGTGCAGCCCGGCCTCGGGGTTGCTGTTGCCTGGGGTGACCACGGCACTGACGGAGGCCCGGGGCTGGACGACAGCGGAGCCAGCGGGGCTGCGGTGGCTCCAGGCAGCCTGGTCCGAGTTGTTGGGCACCTTCACTGTGATGGCACGCTCTGAGGCCAGCCGCTCGATGGGGATCTGGGCACCGGCCTGCGTCTGGAAGGCCATGGACGCCACCTTGGTGGAGACGGTGTAATTGCTGATGTAGCCGAAGGGGAAAGGGTTAGAGTCGACCAGGAAGATGAGCTGCACCACGTCACTGAGGTTGGACAGCGCCCCGCTGAAGGCCTCGGGGATGGAGAAGTGGCAGCCGGGGCCTGAGGCGCTGCCATAGCACAGCAGGCTCAGGGGGTCCGAGCGCTTGCCCTGCGCTACGATCTCCTCGCCTGCCAGGGTCAGGGGCTCCTCGTTGAGCACGCGGGAGCGCATGAGGATGCACAGGAGGGCTGACGAGAGGTTGTAGGCCTCGGACGCTACCATCAGCGAGGGTGGCCCAGCCCCCAGCTCTGAGGGCTGTGGGCCCTGCACGTCCAGGCTGGCCAAGTAGATGAGGTCACCTGCAGGCGGGACAGAGGGTAAGGGGAGGTCCGGGGGGGAGGCCGGGGGAGGGGAGCCCCACAGGCCACACCTGTGATGTTGAGGATGCTGTCGGCGATGGCAGTGGGCGTCACGGTGCCCTCGGTGGTCTCAGCCCGCAGGATGCGCATCATGCCCTCCAGCTTGTGCAGCGTCTGCTTCAGGCAGGAGCGGCACACGAGCTCCCGGCTGGACACCTGTGCGGAGCCCGGCACCATGTCCAGCCCCACCCTGCCACGCCAACGTCACGGCCAGGGGCCCAGGCATGGTGGCAGCTCCCCAACAACCGCTTGGGTGGCCTGAGCCCCTCCTCCCCCAACTTGGCCCAGCTCTGCACTCTCACGCGGGCCGGGAGGCTGGGCAGCGCCCCTGCCCCGGGCACTGCACCCTGCAGTTGGAGACCCTGCCCAGACACAGCCACGCACAGCCCCCTGCTGAAAGCCCCCCAGTGGCTCCTCCCAGCCCACGGCACACCCAAACTCCTCCCGGGGCCCCTGTGACACGGACCTGCCAGCCACCCCTGGATGTCCCCCTTCACGCCACTAAAAGCCAGGCAGACACCAAAGCTGTGGATCGAGTCCACACCAGCCCCGTGCACGGCCACAGAAGCCACATGGCAACAGGGTGACCTCTACCCAGAAGGCTCTTTCTCCTCCCCTAAGGGCGGGGCCCTGCTCTGGAGCAATCCCTCAACCAGCTGTGCCCCACCCCACTCACGGGTCTGGACCTCAGCCACTGGGTGCCCCACAGGGTGGAGAGCCCATGTCAGGTGTGCCAGGTAAGTGGCCTGAGGGGAGCAGTGTCCTTGTGTCCACCTCTCCCCACACCTGAGCCATTCTTTGTGCCCTGGGCCACCTGGTGTGGCCGACTTGGAGGGTACCCGTGGGTTCCTGGCAGGTAGCAGCAGGAGAGGGACAGCTGAGACTGCCTCAGGGGCCACGGGGCCAGGAGGGGGCTCTGGGGCCGTGGGCCACGGTGCCCGGGGCTGCCGTAGGACGGGCACGCGGGGCGGTCGCACCATGCACTGGGCCAGCGCAGCGGCGATCTGGCGGATGTCATCCACGGTGTTGACCCGCAGGGACACCAGGGTCTCCGTGATGTTCTTGCGTATCTGGGCTCGCAGCTGCTGCTCCTGGCTCGACTCTGCTGCCACAGCGGGGGCCTGCTCGTACTGGGGTGGGCGGTGGGCACAGGGAGCTGTCGGCAGGACTGCAGACCCGCCCAGCAACGCAGCCCCCACGGCGCCCGGTACTCAGCTACCTGTGCTTATGCTGTGTGGCCTGAGCTGTTTCTTCAATGGCAAAACGGGACAAGCCCAGCTGCTGTCCTGGGGCCAAGGGGCACCAGAGGGCGTGTGGGCGGGCACAGGGGAGGGCCTGGCATGTGGTGGCTGCTGAGGGCAAAAGGCTTGCTTCGGGAACATTAGGGATTCTGTTGGGGGCCAGGAGACACGCGGGAGTACTAGCCTAAGCCCCCCACCCCAAGTGGACCAGATGCTGGGGCATCCCCTCCCCGCCCACACTGACCTCATTGAGCACAGTGACGAGGGCCAGTGAGTACTCTATGACATGCTGGGGGTCAGCCTGTCTCAGCAGCCCAGGGAGCACGCTGGCAGTGAGGCCGTGCAGCCAGGCGGTGAGCCCCGGGGTGCTGCCGTTGGGCTCCGGAAGGGCAATGGCCAGAGACCTACAGGGCGGAAGGGGGCTGTGAGCAGACAGTGGTCACCAAGGCTCCCTCCCCATAGGCCCAGCTCACCTGTTGAGGGCGACCACGGCAGCACCCAGCTGGTCCTGCACAACCACAGCCAGGTCCACCTCAAAGCGCGGCCTGAAGCCAGGGGGCAGCACGGCCCCGTAGGTGGAGAGGCTGCCCTTGTAGATGCAGAACTCCTCGCAGAGGCCCTGGCGACAGCGCCGCAGCAGGAGGGCATACACCAGGGGGGCACCCGCGTCCTCCGCGTCCCGCCAGCCTGCAGGGCCCCACAGCGTCAGGGCGGCCCCAGCAGCCCGGCGCACGGTCCCCGGTGCAGGCCTGCACTCACCTGTACATTCGAAGTGCACCTTGGTGGTGAGGGCCCACACAGCGTCCAGCGGGAAGAGGCGGCAGGAGCCGCCAAGGGGTGGGCGGTTAGGGGACAGACGGATGGAGGCGCAGCCCTCTTCCTCGCCCGAGCTGCCCAGCACGGTGAGCGTGAACGTGTAGCCCTCGCCATCCCGTAGCACGCCCCGCCGCACCACCAGCCGCATGCCCGCGCTGCCCGTGGACGTGGTCGTCTCGTCCAGCACCAGCGTCTTGTTGCTGAAGGTACGCGCGGCCCAACGCTGTGGGCGGGGCACCGTGGTGAGGAGGCGGTGCAGACCCCGCCCCTTGGGCCCCAGCCCCGCCCCACCCCATGGCTCACCCCTCGCTTGGAGCCCCCGCTGCAGTTGTGGCAGCGGCCCTCCAGGTACACGTGGGAGCTGCGGCTCACTTCATACACTGCCTGTGCCTTGCAGGACACACACTCCAAGGACACGATGGGCACCCGGCCAATCCGGATCAGCACCTGGGGACGGGTCGTGTTCCCAGGAAGCCCAGTCTGTCCAGCCGGGCTGCCCCCGAGCTGGGAAGGTGCCTCTGGGCAGACCTGCTACCAGTCAACCTGAGCCCCAGGTTTCCGAGGGGCCCAGCCCCCCACCCGGTGAGCTCTGCCTGGCCCCGCACAACCCATCCTGTTTTCCATCCCCCAACCCGGAAACGGGCTGATCATCTGAAGCGGCTGAGGCCACGTGAAGCTTCTTCTGCACACGAGGGCCCGGCTTGAGCCCGGCAGGGAGGCAGCAGGCGGCTCGCTGACAGATGGGCCCAGGGAAGGCAGGCGTGTGCGTGTGAATGAATGAATGCAGCATGGGGAGGGACACCACAGTCCTCGTCACAGCTCTGTGTCACAGGCCCTGCTGCCCTGGGCTGGGGCCCGCTTCAGACGGCTGAGCTGGGCTGCACCTTGCTCCCAGAAACCTCTCCCCCAGCATCCCCGGCACGTGGTCCCGGACACAGGCCCACACGCACCTGCGCATTTGAAGTGCCCAGGTGAGTACAGCTGTGAGTAGGCCCCCTCCCAGTGAGGCCAGCTGAGAGAAGTCTGGCCTTCAGGACAGAAACAGACACCTGCACCCTGGGGCACCAGCAAGGCCACCACGGGGCCAGGTCACCTGCACGGTGGTCCTGAGCTTCCTGGCCAGTCCAGGGCAGAGGAGGGTGAGAACTGGCCCACCCCATCCGGAAACCACACAGGCTCTGGGGAGGGAAGGGGCTGCTTCTCACTGCCCTTTGCACTGTCCACATACTGTTCACTTTTTATAAATCACTGCAGCCTGTAAGGCTCCTTTAAGATTGTATGTGAAACCGTCTGCTGGCTTGGAAAGAAACAATGCTGAAGTGCAATATTTCGTTAGATAAAATCTGCATCAACACCAACAAGAAGTTAGAAGGTAATCTGCAGCCTCTAGCAGCACGAAAATACAGAAAACCTATGAAGAAGCAGGGCATGGTCCCGTGCACGGGGCGCACCTACCGTCTGGTTGGCGGCCTCCTCCTTCCGGCCCACCTTCCACACGGTGAGGCTGAAGGTGTACTCCACACCGGCTTGCAGACGCTCCCGGGGGATGGTGACCACACTGCTCCCGCGGGGCCCGAAGTTCAGCGTACACCCGCCAGCCTCGCTCTGCAGCCCACAGACAAGGGGGGGGCGAGGTGCCATGAGACCCACGACCTGCCTCAAAACGAGGCCCAGCCCGGGCACAGCTGAGGAGACCCCTCCCCATGCCGGGATCAGGCCCACCAAACGCTGAGAACGGGCTAAGCCCAGGCCCGTGCAGAGTGCTGGGCATTCACTGGACCCAGTAGAGAGCACGACCAAGGGCCGGGAGGATGGCCTGGCCACGTGGCTGACCTGTGTCGAGGTCACACAGGCCCAGTGGAAGCTGAGCAGCGTCTGGTCGCCGTCCTCCAGGTTGGGGTCATAGGACTTGCTCCCATCCAGCACCAGGTCCTGTGTGTCTGACCACACACGGTATGAGCCACCATCGATGATGGGCACCAGGCGCTCAGCAGCCATTGTCACGTTGGCCTGAATGCTACGTGCCAATGGTGTGTCCCCAAATGACACCACGAACACAAAGCAATAGTGGCCCACGGGCAGTGCCAGCCGAGGTACAACCAGCTGAGGCCGGCTCACATCCACACCAGGCAGGGCCACTCGGGCCATGTGCGCCGGCCGCTGGCAGCTGATGGCACGGTACACCTCCCAGCGGTACTCGGTCTGATAGGTGACACAGTCACGCAGGTCAACATGGGCCTCCAGGTAGTTGCGCTGGGAGCGCCGCATCAGCACCTGCAGGGGCAGGGCCACGTCCACTTGCGGCTCCCTGCAGGCCAGCACCTGGACGGTCACTGTGGCCTCTGCCACAAAGAAGCTCACCAGGTTGGAGGCGTTCACCTGCACACGGTAGTCTCCGGGCTGCAGGTACGAGTGCTCAGCCCAGGGCTCATCCGTGTCCTGCACTGGGGCCCCGTCTCCGAAGTCCCAGCGGTAGGCCACGCGACGGGGGCTAGGGCTTGTGGCAGCCTCAAACCGGGCCGAGCGGTTGGTGAAGCAGCGGCCGCTCTGCAGCGCGACGTACCGGACGACGTCCTGGACCTCCACCACGAGCGTCCGGTTCTCGCTGCCCAGCGCGTTGAAAGCGCGCACGTGGATCTCCAGCAGCCCCGCAGCCACAGGTGTGTAGGTGACGTCACGGCCTGACAGGATGACCAGCGAGTCGCCCTGAACCTTCTGCAAGGAGAAGTACCAGGCGTAGTCGACGCGAGAGCCGCGCTGCACACGGGCCGTGAAGTTCCTCTCGGAGCCCGTGGCGATGCCCGGCTCGCAGCAGTTGGGCACCTGCAGCCCACTCACGGCCTCCAGCACCACGACGCGCACCTGCGCCTGGGCCCGGCTGACGCGGTTCTCGGCCTGCACGCTCACCACGTGGTCGCCCACCCGGGGGAAGCTGCGGGAGAAACGGGGGCTGGGGAGCACTTCGGGGCCAGCCCCGCCAACCTGCAGGCGGAAGGTGACAGCTGAGCCGGCAGCCAGCAGGATCTGGAAGTGGACAAACTGCCCAGGTGCCACCACCTTGCTGCTGGCCCACAGCACCAGGCCCACGACGGGTTCCTCCGCTGTGAGGCCGTGCGTGGCTGTGACCCAGCTGACCGCGTTGGAGGCGTTGAGCTGGACAGAGAAGGTGCCAGCGTCGGGGAAGACCACAGCGACATGCTGGCCATGCTTGCTGCCACCTGGCACAGCCCAGCACCAGCTCACGTTGGTGCCTGTGGTCAGCTGCCCCCAGAACGGCACTGTGGCGCCAGCGGCCACAAAGCTGCCATCCGGCTCCCCAGCCCTGATGCTAACGCCGCTCACAGGCACCTGCACAGCCACTTCAGTGGTGGCATTGGCTGAGCCCAGCTGGTTCCTGGCTGTGACCGTGAGCGGGTGCAGGCCAGCTGTGACAAAGGTGTGGGTGGTGGATGGCTCGGGGGTCTCCCAGCTCAGCCCTTCCTCCAAGGACCAAGTGTAAACAATGCTGCTGCCACCAGTCAGGGCAGCACAGAGGGTGACGCTCGTGTTGACAGCAGCCGGGTTGGGAGAGGCAGCCACCCTCAGCCACCCCACGGGCTCCACGAAGTCCACAGTGCGGTTGGCCCAGGCGCTGCCCAGCATGTTGGTGGCCCGCAGCTGGATGTGGTAGGTGCTGGCCTCGAGGGCGCTGAGCGAGAAGCCCTTGCCACTGCCGCCCAGGGCCGGGCCACCCTCCCGCTGGGCGGTCCAGCTGTAGGAGATGTTGGTGCCGTCCTTGACCACGGCCTGCAGCTGCAGCGTGTGGTTGGTGGGGAAGCAACAGTTGCCACCACCCCCCACCACCTGCAGCCCCTCGATGAACTGCAGGACGTAGATGAAGATGCTGTCCTGGGCAGAGCCCACCTCGTTCTCAGCCGTGACGATGATGTTGAAGGTGCCCACCGAGCGGAAGGTGTAGGAGATGGTGGGGCCCCCAGGAATGGGCGTGCAGCGGTCGCAGAGCACCCAGGAGTAGTGCACGTCACTGCCCGCCTCCAGCGAGGTGCTGAAGCTCACGCTGCCATTCAGGGGCACTGCTGTGCGGCTGGCGTTGAGGCGGAGCCCCTGCACGCGCCGCTTCACTGTGACGTTGAGCCAGGCCTCGCTGCGGCTGACCCCGTTCCAGCCGGCCACCCGGACAGTGAAGTCACCCGTGCTGTTGTAGGCATGGGTGACCTCCGGGCCCTCAAGCCAGCTGCCATCCCCCAGCTCCCACAGGTAGGTGGCGGGGTGCCCACGGCCCAGGGCGGAGAAGAGGTAGGGCTGCCGCAGCTCCAGCACGTGGGAGCCGTTGACCCTGACGCCCAAGAGCGCCACAGGCTCCTGCACCTCCACCAGAGCCGAGTCATTGGCGGCGGACACGTTGTTGGACACGGTGACCGTCACCAAGTAGGAGCCCGGTTCACGGTAGGTGAACGTCACCTCAGGGCCCCAGGTGCAGGCGGAGGCGGCATCCTTGGTGCCCAAGTCCCAGGCGTAGCGGTAGGGGAACAGCGGCCAGGCGTACGCCACCAACTGGGCCTCATCCCCAAGCCGCACGAACTGCCGCTCTGGCTGCACGGTGACGTTGCCCACCTCGGGCTCCACACACACGCTGGTGAAGTAATGTGCCTTGTTCACATGGCTCGACAGGACCAACACCAAGGGGAACGTGCCACTCCGTGTGAAGTTGTGTGTTACTGTTGGGGACCCTTGGATGGTCATGTTAGAGGAGCCGTCCCCAAAGGTCCAGTCGAACTGGTAGCGGGCAGGGTCCCCAGTGACGTGGGCCGTCAGCCGGGCGTTGGGCTGTGCGGGGATGCAGGTGGCAGGCTCAATGCGTAGCACCTCCAGGACAAAGACCTGCACCTGCAGGCTCTGAGCTAGGTGGCCAGCAGGGCTGGCCGCACCCACGGTCACCGTGCAGTTCTGTGCCCGCAGGTACACATGCTCCACCGTGGCCTCGGGGCCCGTGAGCACAGTGCCATCCCCCATGTCAAAGGTCCACGTGACGTTGTCGCCCGTCTCCACGGCGGCACTGACCACAACAGGCGCACCCTGCTCCACAGCTGGGCTCACGTGCACGCTCAGGCCTCGGAGCTCCTCGAAGACCCGGACACCCGCCTGTGCCGCCGCGCTGCTCACTGTGTTGTTGAGCTCCAGGCGGACGAGGTACACGCCCCTCGAGGTGTAGGTGTGGTTGACCACTGGCTGGTTCTGCTTCAGGATCGGGGAGCCGTCCCCGAAGTCCCACGTGTACAGGATGCCACCAGGCGAGGGCAGTGGGTGTGGGTAGAAGGTGACAGGCTGGCCAGTCACTAGGATGCTGCTGCTCATGCCCACGGCCACGGCAGGCAGGGTGGCACGCACACTGACAGGCACCTGCTGCGTCAGGTTCTCGAAGGCGTTGGACGCGAGCACAGTCAGGCTGTACTCACCTGTGGGGACAGGCCCGGAGTGGGACAGCTGCCTGACACCTGGTGAGCACATGGGACCCCCCTCCTGGGCGAGGAGCAGGCCCCACATCGAAGCATTAGCAGCTACACCCTCGACCGGGCTGCGGGCGTGTGGGACAGCACCCGCTGCAGCCGGCTGAGGTGGGGTGGGACCACCTCTCTGCCACACTCAGGTTACAACGCAGCAAGCGCGAGACCAGGACACAGCTCGGCCCGCCCTGCTACTGAGGAGGCATTGGTGTGGGGGGTGGATTCTGGAATTTTAAAAATTAAAAGGCTGAGAGCAGGGGATGGGAAGGGCCAGTTTCTGGCCAGCAGATTCGATTCGCAGGGTTCAGGGGCCCTGTCCACCCCCACCGCTCACACCCAGGCACTCACCTTCACCCCAGGAAGGGCCCAGAGCCTTTAACCCCAGCAGGTCACGGTGGACGGGATGAGGGCTGCCCCCCAGGGGGATTGTCCCTGGGGGAAACTGCCCCAGGGGAGGGGCTGCCCAAGCTAAGAGCCCCCAGAGCAGCTGCCCTGCTCTCACCTGGGGCGGCGTAGCTGTGCGTGGCGTTGTGCTCCACCAGCACCTGGGCCACTGCCGGGTCAGGGACCTGGAAGGACTCATTGTACGGAGGCTTGAACTGACCCAGTGTCTGCTCCCCATCCCCGAAGGTCCACCTGCCAGGGCGGTGGGCAGGCAGTGAGCAGACCACATGGGCTCACTCCCAGCTCCTCCATCCGGGCACCCCAGCTCTGCGGTGCCAGGTCCTCCCACCCCCTCCCACGCAGCCCTCCCAGGGTCCTGTACACCTGGTACCCCCTGACAGAGGAGGAAACTAAAGCTCAGAAAAGCAATGCTCTGGCCTGGGGTCCCACAGATGAGGCTGGGGGCTGGGACAAGAACCTGGCTGGCCACCCTCTCCCACTGCCAGGCCCCAGGTGCTCACAGGAAGGCCACCTCCACAGCCGAGTCCACCAGCACGCTGGCCGTGAGTGCCAGCGCGGCATTGGGGGGCAGCACCGCCGGCACCGCAGACACCTGCAGGCCCCGCATCCTGTTCATCCGCTCCACGGAGACATTGTAGTTCACCGTCACGTTGCTCACGTGGTTGGAGGCTGTCAGCTGCGGAGACAGGCATCAGTGGGCATGGGCCACGGCCGGCCATGAGGACAGTGGACGGGGAGGCCGCAGCCCCACTCGGGCCTCCTCCTGCATTCGGCCACGGCCACAGCAGACCCATGGGCAGGGCAGAGCAGAAGGCAAAAGTGAGCGCCTGGGTGCCCAGGACCCCGCCCCGCCCACCTGCCCACCTACTGAGAGCTTGAAGACGGCAGCACTCTGGTAGATGACGTTGAAGACCACGTTGTGGAAGGTCAGGGACTGCTTGTCGTCAATGGTCCACCGGAAGACCACGTCTGAGCCAGCCTCCACCACGGGGCTATACCTCTGGGGGAGGGGGCGGCATCAGCCAAGGTCAAAACCCTGCCCCAGCCAAGAGTCTTGTGGAGGCTCAATTCTGCCCTTGGGTCCTGTCCACCCGCCTGGACTCACCCTGCTGGGGGTGCTGGAGAATGCCAGCATGGCGCCCAGGAGGCTGGTGGGCTTGCAGCTGAGCCACAACTGGCAGACCCTCACGTAGGGGAGGGGAGGGATGTGGCCCGGGCCCAGCCTGGACTCAAGAGGCTGCGTGGTACGGGGGCCACGTAAGCACTGATTTCAGGTCAAAACTTGGCTCTCCAACCTCCAGCTGCATGGTCTTGGTTATGCCTTGGCCTCTCTACCTCAGTTTCCCCATCTGTATAGTGGACCTAGTACCAGCTACAAAGAGTCAACCTATCTGAGTTCTCACAACCCCCTACCCAGGCTCCTGCCCCAGCTCTTAGCTGGACAGCTTGGGGCCTTGGGGAAGGTCTGATCAACCGACAGAACAGGCATCACCAGGGCAGCTGGGATCCAGCTCCCGGCACAACTTCACAAGCCATGTGAGGCCCTTCCAGTGACCTCTGGTGCAGGGGATGGGCAACCCCAGGAAGAGGACAGCCCCCATTCCTGCATGGCCCCAGCACGGCCCCCATGGGGGCCGACAGACTCTCCCGTCAGAGGTTCAGACCCCCTCAAAAGCCACTCACGCTGGCCAGGCGGGAGCACGACAGAGGCCTGGAAAACGCACCTGGGCGCACAGGGCCTCGTACGAGGTCAGGTGGGCAAAGACTCAGGCGATTTGTTTCACGAAATGTGAGCAGAAAGAAGCGCTTGCAGAGTGGCTGTTTCAGCTATGACTTTTTAGTAATCTAGAAGTTAGTGAGTGGCCTGAGCAGTGACCTGACAAGACCCGGGAAGACGGGCCCCCATCCTGTGGGGACACCTGCTCAGGGCGGGGCTACAGGCCACACTCACCACCAGGACTCCCTGCAGCACACGGGCCTCAGGGCTGGGCATGGCGCGGAGGCCACAGATGGGTTCCTCCGCTGTCACCCGCAGGCTGAGGTTGGCCCGGCTGGCGCTGTTCTCTGCCACAACCTCCACTGCGTGCTCCCCCTCACTGAGACCGGGCAGTGCCAGCACTGAGAACAGGGTGTCGTTGGTCTCCTGGTGGCAGCCGGGCACAAGGGTGGCCACCGTGGCAGGGCAGGCAGCCTCAAAGGGCGCACTGACGTTGCCCCCGGGCCAGCGAGCCGTGGCCGTGGCATTGGCACCAGCGTCCACCTGGAGCACCAAGGCCGAGCCGTTGGTTGGCACAAAGAGGTGGCCGTCCTGTG
The DNA here is from genome assembly GCF_020740605.2 of Lemur catta. Classification (NCBI taxonomy): domain Eukaryota; kingdom Metazoa; phylum Chordata; class Mammalia; order Primates; family Lemuridae; genus Lemur; species Lemur catta. The sequence continues at coordinate 1,661,008 of NC_059129.1, forward strand.
GGGCAGGGTGGATGACCCGCAGCCCGGTCACTGGGGAGACCACACTGAAGATGCAGGACAGGTTGTGCCTGGACACACTGTTTCCCACCACGGCCCGGACCGCGTAGCGGCCTGGACGCTGCAGCCCAGGGTTGGGCCCCAGGCCCAGCAGCGGGGTGAGGCGCTCTGTGGCTGCAAGCAAGCGCAGGGCACAGGCGGGGCCGGCCCGCGCTCCCTCCAGCTGGGCGGGCAGGCGGGCCAGCCAGGCCGAGGCATTAGTGAAGAGGTACGGGGCTTGGAGGCCAGAGTGGCCGGGGGCCAGCGGGCAGCGCAGGAGGGCGCCTGGGCCAGCGTCGTGCTGCAGTCCAATGAGGTCACCAGGGAACACGGGGACATCCTGCCCGAGGAGGGTGACCTGCAGGAGAGGGAGGCAGAGCTGCACCAGGTCCTCACGGTCAGGGTCTGCAGGGACCACTGGGAGGATGGGGCTCCCAGCTGGGGGTCTCAGCACCACAGACCCTGCTTTGTGGATTCCCGGCCCCCCAGGTGCTCATAGTAGGGACAGACAAGACAGCTGCACACAAGGGACACCACAGGGAGAAGGTGCAAGCAGAGTGGGCTGCCTAGATGGGCAGGGCCCTTGACGGACGCTGGGGCCCGGACCTCAAGGATGGGAGGGAACCAGCGTGCTGACAGGCAGATCAGGCACAGCAGGTGCAAAGGCCCTGGGGCTGGAGCTGCTCTTGCTGGGAGATGAGCCAGGGCCTGCTGGAGTGGAGGGGGCAGGGCCAGGAGGGCCTGCTGGGGCGGAGGGGGCAGGAGAACCCGCATCCTGTCGCTTTGGCAGGGAGACCTGGACCTCGGGTGGCTGAGGGGAAGGTGGTCTGGGGAGCTGGTTGGAGACAGACAGACCTAGGCTGGGGACACACACCGAGTACTGTGCGGGGGGCCCTGCAGGAATGGAGAAGAGGAACTCCCTCCATAGCGTATAGGTGGCCCCGTGGAGCCCGGGCCCTGACGTGAACCGACTGGCACAGGCCCGAGAGTGACAGGAGGCATCCAGTGGCACGCAGGCATTGGCTCCAGGGCACCAGCGTCCCTCCGGCACGCACTCAGGGGCCAACTCAGTCTTGTTGTCCAGGGACCCACTCTCAGGCTCACTGCTGTTTTCTGGGACCCCTGAGAGCAGAGAGGAGTGTCAGGGGCCCTGATTTGGCAACAGGATGCAGGCTTGTGCCCTGATGAACCTGACCCCGGCCACAATGCCAGGGCTCGCCAGGCAGCATGCCTACCCACCCCACCCTTGACGCCCCTGCCCCTGGCCAGCTGACCGGCTCAGGGCAGCCCCCCATCCCTCCTTGGGACGCCCAGCATACAGCGTCTGCAGACCCTGTTCTCCGTCCACCTCGAGGCTGGGAACTAGCCTGGTGGCCAAGGATCAGCAGATGTGAGAGCTCACAGAGGCATCCTGACCCCTCCACTCCCACTGCCTCCGCACAGTCGCACCTGTTCCTCCCGAGAGCCGGTGCACCTGCAGCCGCAGCTGGGCGGGCTGCCTGAGCTCCTGGGTCCCAAATTCGGCTACGGTGAGGAAGGCTTCTTGGCTCAGGCTCAGGCCAGGAAACACCATGACCTGGTGGGGTAGGCGGGCCACCTCAGCTTCGCAGACCCCACCCCACCTGGGGACCTGGACTCCCCAAGCCCAAACACTCGACCGAGGGGAAGGAAGCCATCAGAAGGCCTCCCCGTGGCAACCACAGGCCTCATTTCACGTCACTCGGGAGGAAAAATGTCAAAGCTGTCTATGAAAAGCCTATCTTGGTTTTTAAAAAAAATTCACAAACACTCATAGAAAAGGCTCAGGAGGCTGAGGCCGGAGGATCACTTGAGGCCACGAGTTTGACACTAGCCTGACCAAGAGGGAGACCCTGGAATCTCTACAAAAAAAAAAAAAAAAAGAAAGAAAGAAAAAGGAAAATTAGCCGGGTGTGGTGGCATGCGTCTGTAGTCCCAGCCACTCCGCAGGCTAAGGCAGGAGGATCAATGGAGCCCAGGAGTTGGCGGCTGCAGTGAGCTACGATGACAGCACTCCACTCCAGCCTGGGCAACAGAGCGAGACCCTGTCTCAAAAAAAAAAAAAAACCAACAACAAAAAAGAAAAGGCTCAGGGTGATTTTCAGCATCCTTCTAGGTCTTGGAGTTAAATGCTTTTGCCCTCTGCACCCCAGATTTTCCAAACTGTCCATGCTGGTCCCTTAATAAGGCCCAAAAGACCCAACTTGTGTTTTAAAGAGACACACAGTCGCTGGGATAAGGCAAGGCCTCCCGGAGGCGGGGAAGAAGGTTCTAGGACGTGGAGGAGCTGGCCTACCTCCACGGGCTCCCGGGGGGCGGACAGGACTCCCTGCTGTGCCAGCGGACTCAGAGGTCCCTGCAGGTCCCCGCTGGGCACTCCCACAAAGAAGTTCTCAGCATCCCACACTGGGCCTGCGTGGCAAGCGGGCAATGAGGTGCTGGCCCCAGGCCAAGGAGGACAGCTGGGGACATCCAGGTGGGGCAGACCTGGGACTGAGCCACCCGGCGGCTGTACCCCCAGCTCCCTCTTTGCTTCTTCCAGGGCAGCCTCAGCCCAGGCACAGTAGTGGGTGCTCAGCAAACATCTCACCAACAGTGAACATCTAAGAAATGCACGTGGGACAGGGGCAGCCCTGCCCCCCCCATCTACACACACACCTCCGGGCCGCAACTCGCAGACGTAGCTGTGCGGTGCCGAGCACAGGTCCGTGTTACACCGCCCAGCAGGCCCGAGCCGCACGCAGTGCTCGGCCGTGGCAGGGTGCGGCTCCCCGGGCAGCCAGTTCTGGCAGCTCTCCAGGCTGAAGGCCTCGCCCTGGGGGGCCGTGCCCGCCTCCGCCCCCTGCACAGCCGAAAAGCCGATCCACACGTCCAGGCTCCTGCAATCAGAGGGCAGGGCACTCAGGGGGCTCCTCGGTCCTCCCACCCTCGGGGGACACGCTCCTCCCAGCAGCCTGTCAGGTGGGCCCTATCACGGTCCCTGTTTTCCAGATGGGGAGACTGAGTTTCAGAGACCAGGGGAGCAAGGCCCACACACCAGGCCTGCAGCAGCATCCACACAGCCACCTGTGCCCAGGGGCCAGTGCACGCAGCCAGGGGTGACTCGTGGGACTTCGTGTCAGACAGGACCAAAGGCCGTGGGCCACCCATACTTGCCCTGCAGGGAGGCTCCTGGGGCAGCATTTGGGGATCAAGACAACCTCACGTCAGCCCCAAACAGGCTGCCCCGACAGCTCTGCCAGGGTAGGAAGCCCCTCCTGGGGGCAGAGGGCACACACTGGGAGAGGGGCTGTGCTTGGGCCCATTAACCATGACCTTGGGGCCCCGATTTCACCTTCCAGCCACTGGGGACAGTCAGGGTGTGGTCAGCTGCTGACGTGAGGGTAGCCCCCAGCCCTGCCCCCCCACAGACCCCCAGGAGAGGCACAGGGGTCCAGCCTCCATTCCTATCCAGCTCTGGGGCAGCAAGACAAGGCCTGACCCACTGCCTGGAAGCACAGGGAGGGGACGAGAGCCCAAGGTCTCCACAGTGTGGGCAGCTCACCGCTACCCTGCCCGCCCCAGGAAGGGAAGTGGGAGTCCAGCTTTCGGGAGGGTCCGGGAACCTCCCCAAAGGGACAGGGACAGAACAGGGGCAAAGGACAAGGTCCAGGCCCACCTCCCACAAGTGGTGCATCCTAGAAGTGTTTAGCGGCCACTCCGCCCACGTCTACCTCCACGTGTGCAGAGCTGACAGGAAGGGCCGCCAGCACACGGCTCCTCATCAGTCAGGCCAGACAGCTGGACGCGGCCCCTCGAGCCACCCCCATGGTCCTTCTGAGCCTCCTCGGGTTCTGACCCCCCCCGCAATGTACTGGAGACCCCCCACCTCAAAGCCCCTGGCGAGGAATAGGAACAGGCACCTGGTGACCTGGGAGACCAGGAAGCGCTGGACGGCAGGACTGTCCACCATGGCCAGGGCGGCCCCAGCCCAGGCCCGGCACTGCTCCTGCGCCTGCAGCCAGGCCGCCTTCTCCACCACCAGGCGGTAGCAGTGCCCGTTGCCAGGGAAGATCTCGGTGTCCGCGGGGCAGAGCGGGTGCACCACTGGAGCCCGGCAGGCAGGGAGAACAGGTCAGTGTGTGCCCGAGACTGGGGTGCCAGGCCCTGCCCTGGGGAAGAGGGGGAGGCCCCGTGGGGAGTGTGCACCTTGGGCTGGCTCCTCGTCCAGGGCCACAATGCTGTAGGTGGCCTTGAGGCCTGAGCCACCACGATTCAGGACTCCGAGTTCAAGGCTCTCATCACTTTTCACCAAGGACGGGCACACAAGCTCCACAGCAGCGGGCGCTGCCTCCACCTGCACCTCTGTCTCCAGCGGGACCAAGCCAGCCCCCAGGGCCAGCACAGCCGTCACGTGATAGCGCCCGGGCAGCACGTAGCGGTGCGTGGCGGCGGGACCAGCAACATCCACCCTGGGGGAGCCATCGCCAAAGTCCCAGCGTGCAGAGCTGACGGGGAGCGGGGCCGCAATGTGGAAGGCTGCTGGCCGGCCAGAGGCCAGGGGTCCGTGGGGCCCCACCAGGGCGGCCCCCGGGGAGGCGCGGAAGACATGCTGGAGCAGGGTGGGGCCCCCGCAGGCAGGGGCCGGAGGTGGCAGGGGGCTGGAGCAGAGGGACAGGCAGGCCGAGGAGGTGTTGGGGGGCTGGGCTGCCCCACACAGGCACTGGCCCTGCTCTGAAAGGGCTGCTAGGCCCTGGCCAGCCGAGAAGCAGAAGGCGCCACAGGCCTCGGGCTCCAGCAGGCCCTCGTGGGCCGCCGAAAAGGCCGCTGTTACCACCGTGCCCGAGCTGTTGTCAGGGAGGCAGGCGACATACTCCTCACCTAGAAGAGGCAGAAAGGCTGGTCCCCCGGACTCCCAGCTCCTCCTGGCCCCAACATCTTCCCAACCCCAAGGTCCCAGACCAGAACCCCAGCAGCTGCGTGGCACCCACAGCCCGGCACTGTCCCACCCCACATGCGTCTGCTGCTTGGGCCCCATCTGCTGCCCCAACTGGGCTGGGGGCCCCGCGCATCTGCAGAGCTCTGCCCGGCCCAGGTCATGCCCCACCTGCCTGCACTCACCACAGCTGCTGTCCACCAAGGGGGTGCCGAGGAGGGGCTGGCCGGCCAGAGGGCCAGGCCCAGCACACGTGGCCGCCTCGGGCTGCACCACGCGAACCCGCTGCTGCTCCACCCAGCGCGGCAGCCAGGCCAAACCACAGTCACACTCAAACGGGTTCCCACTCAGGTTTCTGCAAGGGAGGGGCGGGCGTGAGGCCCTAGGCCTGGCCTGGGGAAGGGTCTGTAACCGGCCTATCCCGGGGGCAGCCAGGGCCTGGGGCCTCCCTGAAAGTCCAGCCTCCCACTGCCCCTGTGGGGCTGCCCACCCCAGAGGGGCTCCAAGCAGGGAGGCCAACCACCCCCAGGTCTGGTCTCCAATCTGGGAGTGGGTACGGGGCCAGCTACAAGGGCAGAAGGAATACTGGAGAACCAAGGGTACAGCCACTGACACCCACCAAAACAGTGAAACTTACATTTCACTTAAATTAAATAAATTAGCAAATATTCCTTCCTCTAATGTAGAAATCTCGTTGTTGCTTATGTCCCTGGAAGAAAGAAGGCCATTAGGCGAGGTCTGGCAGAAACCCCCCCAGTGCTGCAGTGGCAGGCAGCCACCACCTGTCCGCCCGCAGTAATCCCTGGGCGCAGCACAGCGGGGACACTCACAGCCGCGCCAGCGCCGAGAGGTTGGCCAGAAGCCCGACGTCCAGAGCCTGCAGCAGGTTGTGGGAGACGTCCCTGAGAAGCAAGCGGCCACAAGTCAGGGCCGGCGTCCCCGAGGAACACAAGGCCGTCCCTCGGCCACCCCCAGGAGATTCCCAGCATCCTCAAGCTGTGGCCTCTCACCCTCCAAACTCCCCATTCCCAGGAGGCAGAAGGGGGACCCTTCTGATGGAGGATCCGAATAAACACTCATCTGGGGACACAGGGCAGGAGAGAGAAGGGGCCCCTCAGCACCCCACAGCACACCTCAGCCCTGGGCTGGGTGCTGCACAGCAAGACCACAAAGACCTGCTGACCTTGGACACCTGGACAGGCCCCCCAGCCACCCCCTGCCCCCAGCCCCACCCCCAAGAGCCAAGGCCCCCATGTCCCGCCCCAAACCCAACAGGGTCCCACACCACCAAGGGCTGACCTCACCCACCCTCCACACAGGGTTCAGACTGCACTGGGGCTCCCACCTCAGAATGTCCCCAGATGCAGAGGGGGCACAAAGAAATGGGGAAGGGGCCCTGGATGACCCCAAATCCTAGTGATGGAGATGGCCCCATTAAACCCCAAGTTTAGCCGGGCATGGTGGCTCATGCCTGTATTCCCAGCACTTTGGGAGGCTGAGGCGGGAGGATCACTCGAGGCCAGGAGTTCGGAGACCAGCCTGAGCAGGAGTGAGACCCCATCTCTACTAAAAATAGAAAAACCTGCCAGGCGCAGTGGTGCGTGCCTGTAGTCCCAACTACTCGGGAGGCTGAGGGCAGGAGGATGGCTTGAACCCAGGAGTTTGAGTTTGCCATGAGCTATGACAACATCACTGTGCTCTAGGCTGGGCAACAGAGCGAGACTCTTCTCAAAAAAAAAAAAAAAAAAAAAAAAAACCCTCAAGTTTAACATGACCCTGATAACAACCCCACTATCAACAAGACGTGAAGGTTCATCCTGAGGCACCCACACCAGTGAGCAGGAGCCAGCAGGAAACACGCAGACACCGATCTGCTGCTCCACACTGTGCCTCGGGTGGGCGGGAAGGAGCCGCGGCTACACCCTGACCCTGGGCGGACGGCGCCGGGCAACGCAGGGCCTATACCGCCGTGCTAGGACCAGACGGTCCGGCAGAATGCAACGGCTCAAAGCACAAACCTAGCAGCAGAGATAAAACATCAAAGAGCAACAGTCCCAGCCCCATCCAGAAACACAGACACCGAGAAACAGACTACAGACTGGGAAAAGCACCAGCAACTTACGGGACAGATTAAAGGCCAATGACCCCCTTGCCCTCAGCTGGTAAAAACCACAAAGGAAAGGCAACTGCTCCAATTGCAAAGAACAAAGGGCTAAAGCAAACGCAGGCAGTTAACAAAAGAAGTACAACTGGTCAGTCACAGACGGGGGAAAAACACTCAATTTTAGTAGTAACTGGAGAAAAACCAACTGGACACAGCAACACAGTGGCACTTTTGGTCCACCAGCATCAGGAATGCAGCGCTGGTGCTGGGACAGAGGTGGGACACGCGGCCTGAGTGGCCCTCTTCGCCCAGCAACCCCCCTGGCCCTCCCACGCCCTTCCCGCCCCTGCACAGGGACCCATGGACACCTCAGTCCCCACCCAGCTCCCAAGGGTCTGTGTACTACCTGTGCTCCCCACCCACGACACCTGGGCCCCTCTGCTCTCCCAGTGCCACTCCCCAACTCTGCCCTTCCCAGCAAGACCACCCAGCCAGCCGAGCCAGAGGCTGGGGGCTCAGAGGCTGGGGGCCCTCGGCCCCCCTTCCCAGCCTCCTCTCCTGTCCCCTGCCCTTCAGACCAGTCCCTGTCGGGTGTTGCCCCTCCCATCTGCTCCCGCAAGCAGCCTGCCCACATACAGTGAGGGACTTCAGAGGGGAAGTGACGAAGAGGGGACCAGGAGCCACCCCAGCTGAGGCAAGGGTGGCCAAGCAGCAGCCCCAGACCCAGACAGCGGACTCAAGTGAGATGCCAGACAAGACACCGGGCTCCGTCTGGACATGCGGGTGCGCCGGTTTCATCCCCAAGGGCCGTGGGACAACCGGAAAGCCTATGCCCAGAGCATGGGGCTCAGGACTCCAGGAAGGGGAAGAGGTCCCGGGGGGCCGGGGGCCATGGGGAAGGTACCCTCTGGAAGAGCCGCCTGTCACCCCAACTGAGCACAGCTTCTCCCTTGTCCCCTCCTACACACCAAGATAAGGCCCGAGGCCTCATCGTGTGAGGACACTCGGGGCAAAGCCAGGCAATGTGTCCACCACGTTCCTGTGAGTGGAGGGACAGGCTGGCTGCTAGGAGACCAGGGAGAAGCCACTGCCCTGGACGGGAAGAGGCAGCCAGACTCCCACCCACTGGCTAGGCACAACGCCCGAGAGGCAACAGCTGTGCCACGAGACACTTCAGGTGGACAAAGTAGGGGTCCCCCATGGCTGCAGTGACAGCTGAAGACCCTGTGCTTTGAGGAGCAACAGCACGGGGAGGTGAAGCAGAGACCGAGGGTGAGTGCAGGCCCCCGACACGGACACAGCGACACTCCCACACCTGCCCCCCGTGGGCACCGGGCACAGGGAGGAAGGAAAAGAGGAAACACCCTGAGATGTTCATTCACACCCCACTTTCTGGAAAATCCACAGGAACCTGAGACGCCAGACCAGGGTATGGCGCAGGTGGTCCTTAGGGTCCCAGAGAACCCCACCCTCGGCAATGCCTTTGAGGAGCCTTCCGCGCCTGCCAGCCGTCCCCCCCTGCAGCAGGTGCTGGCCACATGCTCCCTGCACACCAGTCTCGGCCCAGGACTCCTCCCCGGTGTCACCTGGGCCCTTGGCCCACAGGCAGGGAAAGCAGCAGATGGCCGTGGGGACCCCACTCAGCCAAGCTTCCAGTGGGGCCACCGTGGAACCCTCACCTGGCCCACTGCCCGAAGCCTGAGTTTCCCACACTGCCACCTTCTGCCATGGCTGTTCTGGGGGGATGCCAGGCCCGGCCGGGTGGCCTCGTCCCACCCCTTGGGCTCCATCTGCATCCCCAGGTGACACCATCACCATCAGATGCTCTGCCCCACTCCCCAGGTTCCCTGCAAGGATGGGGCAGCACAACAGGCCAGGAAGCTGCCACCAGGGCCACACGCTGGCAGGAGCACAGGCAGCAAAGCTGGCCTGGTGGCAGCTGTCCCACCCCCCCCTCACCCCCCATTGGGAGAGGAGCCAGCACCTGGCTGGAGCACCCCAAGGGGTCCAGCCGGGTAAGGCCTGACCTCTGGGGCAATGGGCTGACCTGAGGATCACAGACCAGGGAAGAGGCAGGCGCGGGCAGCACGAGACCCACGGCGCCCGCGGTGCTGGGATGATATCTCACAGTCCAGACAGGTGTGGAGGGACTCCCAGGCCTGGCCCGGCCCCTCTGCTGCTCCCTCTCCTGCTCCAAGCGGTGCAAGTGGGCTAGGGAGGAGTGAAGACCCCCACTGTGCCCCAGGAGTCACTGGGAGCCCACTGAGCCCCTGCACTGGGGTGGTCCTGACTCCCCCATCTTCCAGATCAGATGTTCTCGGAGGGCACCATCCTCCCACCTGTGGGGTGGGGGGCCATGGCCCCCCGGGAGTATGTCCACAGGCACCTCACAGCCAACCCTGGGCACCTGGCTCCCATCTTCCTGGCTGAAAGCAGGAACTGGGGGCTCCCCCACCCCTTGCTGGCAGGGCTCTGCCCGGTCCAAGAGGAAGGTCGGGTGATTCCCTGAGGCACAGAGGGCAGGGCAGTCTCGGGGTGGCTTTCTGCCCCACCTGGAGGCCAAGGAGAGGGTCCCCACAAACGTCTGGAGCTTTGTTCCGTGGGGCACCTCCAAGGGCCATCCCTACCTGGGAGCTGAAGGGACGGGGCCCCAGACAAGCAGGGACCCTGACCCACAGCTCAGCAGCCTCAGTTTCCTCCCGAGACGAGGAGGGGAGTAGCCCATGTGCCCGCTCCCCAGTCCAGATGCCGGGCGGGGTCTGGGGGCTGGCCGGAGCCCCCAAGGAAACATCTGCACATTCCAGACGTGTGTGGTCAGCGGCGCGGGCGAGCGCCAGGCCCGGCACCCCCACCCGGCGCTGGATGCCTCACTGGAAACAGGGCTTGGGGGGACGGGCTCCGCAGGGGCCGCCTGTGGACATTATGTAACCCGGGCCTCCCAGCCAGCTGCCTCCTCCCTCTGGCAGGACAGGACAGTGCAGCAGCCGGGGGCACCCACGCGCCCCCCGCAAGGCCCAGTTGCCGGCCAGCCCTGTCCTCTCCCAGAGGAGACAGGTCCCCCTCAGCCAGCATGAGGGAGCCCAGACACGTCCCTTCCTAGAGCCAGGCCCAGGGCAGAAGAAAAGAGAGTGGATGTCAAGCCCCTTGGCCTGGGTGGGGGACAGGGCCGGGACCCCAGGGGCTCACTAAAGGCTCCTTCCTTTCGGGAGCCGAGCCCTGTGACCTCATTCTGTTCTCATCCCCTTTGCTCTTCTATTTATGGCGAGTGAGGCTGGCTTCCAGGACCGGAAATGACGATGTTTAAATTAATGAATTCAAGTTGGGGGGGAAGCTCTTGGTGACACCCACCCCACTTCCCCAGGGGAGGGGTGGGAAGCCCAGCAGACCCAGCCCCTAGCCCCTCACCAGGGCCCCTCGAGGGGGTGGGGGTGGCTCTGAGACAGAAGGAAAGGCCCCCAGGGCCCAGGCAGCAGGCGTGAGCCCCTTGGCCAACAGCCTGGTGTGTGAGGATCGTAGCCCAGCGTGTTGGGACTAGGAGAGCCCCACACCTTACGGGGCCTTTGGGGGGCAGTCTCTCCTCATGGAGCCAGCCTCACAGGTACCAGATCCTCCCACAACTGAGCTGTCATCACCTGGGGGTGACACAGGACCTCATGGGGCCCAGAGGCAGGGACAGGGATGGGGCCTCAGAGCCTGGGGGAAGGAGATGGAAAAGTGGGGTGTCCAGGGATGGCCTCCTCCACACTCCAGCAGAAAGAGCCCAGCCCTGAAGGCCGATCCAAGATGAACAGGAGCCCAGTGACCCTTCCCCCTGCAGCTGGGGACCTGGGGCCACCCTTCCAGGGCAAGGGGGCAAAAGGGCCCAGGCCGGAGCACCCAGCCCCGAGCACCCAGCCCCCTCCAGAATCACAGTGGGGCCAGGCACGCAGCCAACTCGGCCAGGTGCCACGCCCAGCACTGCCGTCCATCCACACCCAGCGAGGGCAGGAGCTGCACCAGCCCCTCCCGATGGGAGCACTGAGGCTGGAGGGCCCACCTGCCCCCCTCACACCCCCCAGACACCTCCAGGGGTGGCCCGCAGGGCCCAAGTTGTTCAAGGAGAAAGGCAGGGCCGGAGCAGGTGTGGGGGGAGACTGGCCACGTGGCCCCAGCTGGGGCAGAGGTGCCCTGGGGGGATACAGAAGCCCTGGTCCAGCCCAGCAGCAGCAATCCCATCAGCCCTGTGGCTGCTGGGCAGGACCAATGGCACAGCAGCCCGAGGCCGGCACAACGACACTCAGGACCCTTGAGCCCCCTCTGCTCCCTGGGCTGCAACGGTCCCTGGGCCGGGAGCCCTGCCTGAACCTGGACCAGAAAGAAAACTGGCTTCTGCCTCTGCCTGGGGACAAAGCCCTTCCCAAGGCAGCCTCCCAGGACACAGCCGCCTTCAGAGCATCGTGGTGCTAGAGGCAGGACACCGCGCTCTGCCAGGGCTGGGCCCAAGGAGCCTCAATGGAAGAGTGAGCCCCGCCCACCTTGGCCCCCGCTGCAGCCCCTCTCCTGGCATCAGCGCCTGGGCACCGCTGGGCCCCTTGGCGAAGACAGCTGCCAAGCCATAAAGAACGAGGTGTTCCAGGAAAGGACATGAGCTGCATTTTCCAGCTGTGTCTTGTTCTGCAGGGAGACTGCGGCACACACTCCGCCGGCACCCCCGCCACACTGGCCGCCTGCAGACGTGCCCAGGCCTCGGCCAGCTGGAGCCGCACGGCGGAGCACAGGCCGGGCCCCGAGCACCCCCGAGCCCAGACGGCCGACACCCCAGACAGCAGCAGCAGCAGGATGTTTTCATTCCAAAGGCGCTAGGCGGGCCGGGCCGTCTGGGCTCCCGCTGCTGGCGCTGGCCACCGCAGAGTGTTCCGGAAAGGAAAATGTGTGTCTCCATCCAAAATGGCTTCCTCAGTTGAAACCAAAGCCTAGCCGGGTCTCCCTCAGGAGCCAGGGTCTCCACACCGCCCGCCCGCTAGGCAGAGGCACCCCAGGGTGGAGGCTGAGGGCAGTGTCAGAACCACCCCCGCCCCGGGGAGCCCAGGGAGGGGCCGGCAGAGGCAGGCCACATCTGGCAGTGCCCCCAGCGAGCTGTCACAAGATGGTGGCCGACGAATTGCCCGGTTCATGGGCCAGGCAGAGCCGACGGAGAAGGTTCCCACAAAAAACCAACGAGGAGCCAGCCCAGTCTCCGGCCACGGGAGGGTCCACAGAGAGCTGGGAGGGGTGGAGCCGAGTCTCACAGACACTCGCACAACCCTCCCAGGAAGCCCCCAGAGGCCCAGCAATGCCCACCGAGGGCAGCCGCGCGAGTATGCGCCGGCCGAGGCTGGCAGCAGGGCCAACACGCCATTCAGACGGCGCCACCCATCACCTTAGGTCCAAAGAACAAGGTGAAACGAAGCAGTTTTTGTGTCGTAACTTCACTGTCTCACACACACGCACACGCACACGCACGCACACGTGTGCACACCAAAAAACACACCCGTGCAAAGACTGAGATAAAAACTGAGAGAATGTGCCAGGCCTCATGGGCCCCACAGCCACGTGGCCCTGCGCTGAAGTCACCTCTGGGGCCAGACTAAGGACAGCAGGAAGGCTGGGTGCTAAGGGGGGTCAGAGTCACCTGCCCGGGCTGACCTGCACTTCTGCGCCCGCCAAGGCACCTGGGCGCCTCTCGCGTCCCGTCTGCTCTGCAGCAGGGCAGGCCTTACGGGTGGGTCTCCTGGTGGCCGGTGCCCGAGAACAAAGGGATGGGCCCCCGAGACCATGAGGGGACTGAGGGGCCACTTTAACCACAGCCGCGATTACTGTGGCTCCCAGTGACTGAGCCCCACCGCTGTACCACAACCCCATGAGGTGCACCTAGTCATTTTGCAGGCAGGGAAACTGAGACTCAAAGAGGCTGAGGGACTCAGCCAAGGCCACACAGGAGGCAGAGGACCTGGGATGTGAACCCAAGTCCAACCCCAGGGCCCAGATTCCCTACTCCTGGGTTCCCACCTCCCTCCTGAAACCGAACAGGAAATGAGAGGGCAGGGGCGGTGCAGGGCCCAGGAGTGAGCTGGCGGGAAGAATGGAAGCGCCCTGGCAGCAGGGGCGGGGCCCGAGCCCTGAGCCCACCTGGGCCTCTCAGCGTCCTTCACACGCATCCCAGCCCCACTCAGGGACCCCCACTGCCACCGCTCTCTGTCCATTTCTGAAGCAGGACGCTGGTGCTGTGCTCCAGGCCCCCGACTGTGTTCCAGGGCTCTGCCCCAGAGCGTGCTGACAAAATCACCTCTCTGCCACAACTCTGCAGCTGTGTGACCCTGGGACAGGACTCAACCTCCAGGAGCCTCAGTCTGCTAATCTGTAAAATGGGACCAAGAGTGGTTCCAACCCCACAGCCCCACAGTGAAGTAGCTGCGAGATACAGGTCACAAAGGGCCAAGTACATGGTCACTGCAGGGGAAGGGGAGGTGGGAGGCATGTCCCCGTGGTTATTTTCTGCAGAGACTTTCTTAAATTCAGACATAATTCACATACTATACAGTTCACCTTTTTAAAGTACACAATTCAGTAATTTTCAGTATACTCACAAGGTTGTGCAACCATCACCCCTAGTTCTAGAACACTTTCATCACCCCAAAAAGAAACCCACTCTCGTAACCCCCCATTCCTCCCCACCCATTGGCAGCCACTGATCCGCTTTCTGCCCCTACGGATTTGCCTAATCTGGACATTTCACACTGACAGAATAATACAATGTGTGGCCTTTTTTCTTCCACTGAGCACGTTTTCCAGGTTCATCCGTGTTGTAGCGCGTGTCAGTGCTTCGACCCCTCCCGCGGGTGAGTAAAGCCCACTGTCGGGATGAACGGGAACACTGCCCTCGGGCCCGTTTCCACCCCTTGCCCACCGTGACAACGCTGCAACCAACGCTGTGCACAGGTCTCTGTGCGACACATATTTTCGTTTCTCTTGGGTCCACACCTAGGAGTGGAGTTGCGGGGTCCCACGGTAACTCTGTTGGACCGTGTGAGCCACCGCCAGGCGGGGTTCCCGCCAGCAGCGTGTGTGGGATCCGGTTTCTCCCCATCCCCACCAGCACTTGTTGCTCCCCGTCTCCTTGACTGCGGTCATGCCAGCGGGTATCTCACCGTGGCTCTGACTTGCATCCCCCTGTCTATTGACCAGTGACAGCTTTTCAAGTGCCGTTGGCCATTTGTGTATCTTTGGAGAAAGGTCTGTTCAGAACCCTTGCCCAGTTTTTCACTGGGTCATCTGTCTTTTTATTATTGAGTCGCAGGAGTTCTCTGAGACATGCTGGATAGTCAGATAGGTGATTTGCAAGTGTGCGCCACGCCCAGGCGTTTCCCCAGCACCAGGCCCAGGGGTCTGTGCACACCCTGAGGGCTGCAGACGGAACTGAAGCCCCCCACCTCCTCCCTACCCCAGCCCCTGGGCAGGTGATCACACACAGAAGTGGGTGTGTGCCTTCTCGTCCGCAGATTCGGCAAATTTGCATTCTGCATCTAATTAAGAAACTAACATTGGGAAGGTAAGGCAAGATGATCACCTGAGGCCAAGAGTTCGAAACCAGCCTGGGCAACATAGTGAGACCACCATCTCTACAAAAAAATAGAAAAATTAGCCAGGCGTGGTGGCACACACCTATAGTCCCATCTACTTGGGAGGTTCAGGCGGGAGGATCACTTGAGCCCAGGAGTTGGAGGCTGCAGTGGGCTATGATGATGCCACTGCACTCCAGCCTGGGTGACAGAGCAAGACCCTGTCTCAAAAAAAAAAAAAAAAAGACAGAGAGAAAGAAAGAAACTGATGTTACCCACACATGCCCATTCTGAATCCCCAAGTGCCAGCGCTGTGTGAGAGCCAGGCCAGCCCAGCCCAGCAAGCGGGATGCCGAGCCCCCCCCATCTCTGCACGACAGCCAGGGTTCTCTCTAGAAGATGCCGGCTGCGCTGCTTCCCTCCTAGACCTTTTAATGCTGCCTCCACCTGCTCTCCTGATGAAGGCCCTGCCTCTGTCCTCCGTCACCTCACACCTCAGGGACTCTGCAGGGCTGCTCCCTGTGTCCGGAACACTCCCTGAGCAACTCCTGGCACCACAGGCGCTGCGTCTTGGCCTCACGGTTGCCTGCACAGGGGCGGTTCTTCCTGGCCAGCTCCATCAAAGCAGCCCCCTCCTCAGTACCCGTGTCTTTGTCCTTGTGGGGGCCATTCGCCTGTCAGTTTGACACAGGCTCCCCCATGACAACTGAGCCCCAGAGGGGCCAGGACCGCGCCCAGCTGGGCCTCGCTGACCGGTGGCACAGGGCCAGTGCCCAGCGGCCTTGTCTGGTAAGGGCTCACAGACTCACCACTGGAGCAGGATCGTGCCTCTGGCCTCAGTGACAATTCCTAGTCCTGGCTCTCAAGACCCAGGGGTTGGAAACAGGAGCATGAGGACCCTCTGCTGCCCCAGCCCCTAAGGCAGCAATGCATCTGGCAGCTGCAGTCTAATGCACTAGACCCACGCCAAGCCTGGGGTCTGCTCCCAGATGCCTGTCTTCCCTCCAGTGCCTACCCTGGGCGCAGACACGGGGCTGAGCTTCCTCGCCGCCCCCCTGTCATTTAGGGCTACAGGCAGGAAAGGGCAAGGCCCCAGGGGCTCCCAGCACACAGAAGATTCTAAGGTTCCAATAGTTTAAGGCAGTGAACCAACCACTACCAGGTCCCTGGTCTGGTCCAGCCCTGGGCCCCAAACATTCACGAGCCAACAGCAGGCCCAGCCAACCCGCGGGCCAAGGTTAGTGGCGCACCTCACCAAGCGGTCTTCCGAAGCAACCAGTCCTGAACCAACCAGCAGCTCGCACCTGGAGCAGCGCTGTCCAGAACATTCTGTGATGATGGAATGCTCTCTTGCAGCCACTAGCCACAGTGGCCCTGAAGCTCCTGAAATCTGGTTCTCCACACAACACAGCTCTGGATCCAACTACCAGGAAATACAGAGGACCGAGGACACACTCAACAGCACCAAGCAGGGACACCAGACACACAGAAAGAAGTCCAGGGCTGCAGGAATCAACTTCCTCAACAAACTGCGCAAGGGACAGAAGTGACGGAGGGGGCCCACCCGCGCCAACACAGATTTAAAGGACCTCAACTAACTGCACCTAATTCAAACCAGTGAACAAACTGACAACCGAAAACTTAAACACACCAGACATCTCATGGGGTTAAGGAGTTATTTGCTGTTCTAGGTGTGTCTGTGGTACTGTGACACACTCCAGGATGCTTGCACATAGAAGACGATGGCTGGATTTAGTTCAAAACACAGGTAGGGAGGTTAGTTGGGGGGAACCATGAGAGTCTTCACACTGTCCTGCCTGCTATTCTCCATAAGCCTTGACACAGCAGAGCAGCACAATTCGCCAGTGCATCATCTTTTTCAAACCAGCACCTCCCAGCAGCATCATTTAACCCAAGAAAGGCTGGAAGGCCACGGTCTCCCACCTGGGACCGGACACAGCTATACTGCCACACCTCAGGCTGGCTGAGGAGCCACACGTGGAGGGGCATGGGCCTGAGTCCCCCCAAAGAGGCTGCTGGTGACACCCAGAAGGCAATGCACCTGTGCCCTAGACACTCGTCTGGGAGGCTGTGGTTTGTGTCTTCCGCCTCTCTCCGTTGGAGAACACCCACCTGTCTCCCTGAGGAGTTTGCAGAGTTGACAGCAGAATGGCCAGGCAGCCCAGAGCACAGATAGTGGCCTGGGAGACCAGCAGGGACCTTAACACCAGCCCCTGAGGCCCCAGTTTCCCATGGTTTCTCCCCAACCCTCTGGAAATCTCCCAGAGATGGCTCTGGGGATGTACAGAAGAGCATGTTGCTCACTAGCCCACCCACATGAAGTCTCCCTGATGTCCCACTGCGCACTTAGAAGGGCCAGCTAAGAATCTAAGAATCCTGCCAGCTCCGGCTGGGACAGGCTACCAGCTCCTAGGAACACCCTCCTCCAAAACCCAGGACCAGAGCTTGAGCAGGGTACACGCCAGGCAACAGGTCTGAGCACTGCAGACAGCCAGAGCCTCGCCGCAGGCCCCTCAGCTGACCCACCAGGATCCTTCATTTCCTGGACAGCTCCTGAGAGCCAGGGTGATCGACAGGATGGCACCAGGAACCGGGAAGCAGGAACAAGCAGCGGGAGCTGGGCCTGACCCCCAGAGCATCCACCGCAGCAGAGAGGCGCCCGCACCCACAGCATAGAGGAGCACCGGGCGGGCGGGTCTGATGCAGTTCTGTGGGCACTACTGGCAGGCGGGGTGGGGGGACCTCCACAGAGACAGCTGCGCCACAAATGCTTTGGCTTCAGTGGCCAGGGAGCACGATAACACGACCAGTGTGGCACCCACAGCACCCACCATTCCCAGCTGGTCCCAGAGACAGCATTCTTCCCCCACCCTCAAGACCACCGAGCAAAGCCCCAAGGACACAGGGCTCCCCTAATTAAAGGTGGCTACGTGAGAGAGTCACCAAGGAACATTACAAAACCACACAGTGGGGCCCACACCCAGGGATGCTAACAGCGCCCCTGGGCACCAGCACATAGCCAGCGAGAGACAGGGTCCTGGCTCGGGAACCTGGACATGCCTAGAAATCCAAGGGGCTGTATCAGCATGCCCTGAGATGCCCCCCAGCCCTGGGGACGACTGTCTGCAAATCTTAGTCCCCTGTGCCCCTGTCAAGCCAACCCTGAGACCAGGGCACTTCACAGGTGCAAACCCTTGCTCTGCCACATCCTGGCTGTGACAGCTTGGACGAGTCGTGTCACCGCTCCAAGACTCAGGTACCTCATCGGTGACTCTACCTATGCCTCAGAGAATTAGGGTAAGGGTTAAGCACGACAATCTGCAGCAAGAGCCTGGCACAGGCCTGGCTCAAGGCAACCTCTCAATAAAGGCCACCTGTTGTTTGCATTCCCAGAATGCAAACCTGACAACGTTTAAAACCCCTCCAAGGCAATCCCCCCACCTTGTCCTCAGGACAGCTTTGGAACCCAAGAACACGGCCTCTGAGGTCCCTCATGACCCCAACCCCCCTGAGAGCCCACCTCCCATCCTGCCCTAACCCCTGCCACACGTGCCGTGTCCAGCTTCCAGCCCTTTGCTCACACCTTTCCCTGGTCTCTTCCTCCGGACCTACCTCCTTGTCCCTTCTTAACTCTCGGCCCAATCCTTACACATCCATCAAATTCTCCTCCAGACACCTCCTCCAGGGAGCCTTCCCTGCCTGCCGCCCCGACAGCGATCTCCACCTCCGAGGGAATGCCCCAGCCGCAGGCCGCGTACTAATTAGCCTCTAATTAGTGTGTGTTTGCCTTCGCGACTGACCGCGACCTCCCCACCCCGCCCCCGCACGCTGTCGCACGCCCACGGAGCCCCACCGTGTGGCATGTTTGTTTTCACAAAAACCGGGATTTTTCCGCTTCCCTCTGGGCCGCGCCAGCCGCCGTTCCAGGTTTTCCTTATTTAGTCGGGCCGACGTCCCCGCGTTGGAGCCTCGCCCTGGGAGCGGCCTGGCCCGCGCTCCGTCTCCGCTTCCCGAGGCCGGGGAGCGCGCCCACGCCCCGCGAACCCGCCGGCCGCCGCCCGCGCAGCGCGGCCTCCCCGCCAGGGTCCCGGCGCCCCGGGGCTGCCCGCGCCCCGCAGCCCCCGCGCGGCCTGGCCGCGATGCTGGGGCCGGGCCGCCCGGCGCCATGGCAACCGCCCGCCCGCGGCCCGGGTACTCACAGCGCGGTGGCGTCGGCGGGGATGCGCAGCGCGGGCCCGAGCGCCCGCAGCCCGAGGCCCGAGCAGTTGACGCGGCAGGCGGCGCCGGGCGCCGGGCCGCACAGGCAGGGAGCCGCGCACGGCCCGCAGCCGCGCCCGGGGCCCCCCGCCAGCGCCGCGAGCCACAGGCCCAGGCCCAGGGCCAGCGCCAGGCGGGCGGGCGCGGCGGGCGGCATCGTCAGGGCAGCGCGCGCATGGCCCCGCCGGCCCCGCGGCCCGCCCCGCGCCGGCGGCCTCGCCTCAGGCGGCTCCCGCGGACTGCATGGCGGGGCGGGGGCGGGATCCGGGCTGCGGCCGCGGCGTCTCTCGCTGCGCGGCGCCCGCTCGGCGCTCGGGGCCAGGCCGCGCTCCGGAGCTCGGCCGCCCGCTCGCGCACTCGCGCCGCACTGCGGGCCCCGCCGCGCGCCTCCGCCTCCTCCTCCGCCTCCTCCTCCGCCTCCTCCTCCGCCTCCTCCTCCGCCTCCTCCTCCTCCTCCGGGCGCGTCGCGGGGCGGGCGCAGGCTCCGCCCCCTGCGCCGCGGAGTCGGCCGCGGCGAGAGGCGGGGCGTCGGGAGGCTCCGCCCCCGCAGCGCAGAGTTGGCCGGCGCGGTGGGCGGGGTATTTTAAAGCCCCGCCCCTGCGAGCTGGGGGGGCGGTGGGCGGGGCGTCCGGGGCTCCACCCTCCTCCCCGCGGCGCCGGCGCGGCCGTGCGTTCCTCCTCCTGCCCCGGCCCGAGACGGTGTCCGCCCGCCGTCCCCGCCTGCGCCGCCGTCCTGCCTCCGCGCGCGTTCCCAGGCGGGAGCGGCTTCCTACTGCGCCCGCCCGCCTCAGTTCCCCAGCCGCAGTCTCCCAGGCCCGCGTGCGGCAGGGCGGGGGAAAGGAGTGGCGCGCGCAGCTCGGGGGAGGTTTGGCGTGGGGGCTCCCGGAGACAGGAGGGCGGAAACCCACGTCGCGCACTGCCCGTCCACTCCCTTAGTGCCTTGTTCCAGTGAGTCCTCACGGCTCTACCAGAGGGTGCTGTCATTATTCCCTTTATTAAATGAGGTCACTGAGGCACAGAGAGGTTAAGAAATGTGCCGGGTCGCCCAGCAGCTAAGCTGTAGAGCTGGGATTGTACTCCACACTCGAGCTTTAATGGCAGTTGAGTGACCGACGTCGGTTCCAGAACTCCGGATGAGGGAAGATGCACCCACAGACGCAGGGGTGCAAGATGAGCAGGGCAGATGAATCAAGTCCAAATGCTGGAAGGTGGCTGTGGGGTAAAACGCAATTGTCGAGAAAGGATTTCTGAAATAGAAAAGACGTGTGCGTAAAGAAGCAAATTAATGATCTGGAAATGAAATTTTAAACTACTTCCAAAACTACATGGTGAGAGAGAGAAAATGAAATGTATTTGGTCCAGGGAAGGAGACGCTGGAGAAATGTTTCTTGATAAAATATAAACTCAATGGTTTTTCTTAACAGTTAATGGTACTATTAGTGTAAAAGAAATGCAAAAGCTAGAAGAGGGGGAAAGAAGTAAGAACACCAATCTGGCCGGGTGCGGAGGCTCATGCCTGTAATCCTACCACTCCGGGAGGCCGAGGCGAGAGGATAGCTTTGAGACCAGGCTGAGCAAGAGTGACAACACAACACCCCCCGTCACTACTATAAATAGAAAGAAATTAGCCAAACAACTAAAAATAGAAAAAATTAGCTGGGTATGGTGGCGCATGCCTATAGTCCCCGCTACTCAGGAGGCTGAGGCAGGAGGATCGCTTGAGCCCAAGAGTTTGAGGTTGCTGTGAGCTAGGCTGACGCCACGGCACTCTAGCCAGGGCAACAGAGTGAGACTCTGTCTCAAAAAAAAAAAAAAAAAAAGACACCTGATCAGTTCAGGAAAGGATTAAAAGAAGAACAGTGGATCAGTGTGTTCATCAAAACACATGAAATATGATGATAGGAACACAGCCAAGCACATGGGTGATCACAATAATGTAAACGAGTTAAATTCTCATGTTAAAGCACAAGGATTCTCACTGACAAAAAATGTTAAATCCAGGTAAATGCTGCTTACAAGGGCACAGCTAAAACAAGCAAGCCAAAAAGGCTGAGAATAAGGAAAATCCAAACACAAAGAAGGTAAGAGTGGCCATATTAATGACAGAAAAATAGAACCCAAGGCAAAAGGTGTTAAGTGGGAAAAGAGTCCGTGTTTCTTACACGAATAACAGGTACAATCTGTGGAGAACGTACTATGAACCATTTGTGTTCTCAAAAATAAAATGTCAACCCACAAAGCTAAACTGGGTGAAATACACAAACACTTTGAAAAACAAAGTCATTGTGGGAGACTTAATTACCTTCCTCTGAATTATACCGATCAAATAGACGATTTTTTTTAAGTCAGTGAAGATGGAGTTTGAACCGCACGGGCAACAAGCCTTATTTACGCAGCGGAGTATTTTGGAAGCGCAGATACTGGCAAGGTCAAAGCAAAAGCCTGGGCAACACCACCCCCTAGAGGTTCCCCTGGGTCCTTTCACTTGTTCTCTGCACCAGACCTTGAGTATGGTCCAGAGGCTCCCCCAACCCCAACCTACCCCAGGAACCCCTGCCTGAGGGGACAGCCCTGAAGAACTGTCTGCAGAGGATCCTGGCTGAACACCCTGACAACCCAGATGATTGAAAGGTAAATGTGGAAGTGATCGATACGTTCCTTATCATGATTGATAGACACCCACGATGGTTTCATGGGTGTATACATATGTCGAAATTGTGGTGCATGCCTGCACTTCCAGCTACTCCGGAGGCTAAAGCAGAAGGATCACTTGAGCCCAGGAGTTCAAGGTTACAGTGAGCTGTGATTGAGCACACCACTGCACCCCAGCCTGGGAAACGGAGCAAGACCCCATCTCTTAAAAAAAAAAAAAATCCAAAAAATAAAAACAAAAATCCCAGCAAGAACTAAAGACTGCAACAAAGAAACAAAAATATGAAAAGATCAGTGAAAAGAAGATGTCCATTCTTACTGAAACTTTACATAAGAGGTTTCCTGCAGAATTTGCCATGTACTTAAACTACTGCTGTGGGCTGTGCTTCAAGGAAGCCCCAGATTACGTCTATGCGAGGCAGCTATTCCACACACTTTTCAGAAACCCTAACCAGCAATATGACTGCGAGTTTGACGGACGATGTCAAAACAGAAAGCCCCCTGCAGCAAGCCTTCTCCAGCAGGCAGGGGCAGCGGGCCCAGCCCCTGCACATACTGAGGAACAGAAGCAGAGCAGGTGAGAGGAGCAGCATTTGCTTCTCCCCAGATCTAGAAATTTCAGTTCATGTGTACACTAGCCAGTGGTGTGGACAGTCATTGCTTGCAGCCACTGCTCCCAGCCTAAAACCTTTTATTTTTAGAGTGCTTTGAGACCTCATTTCAGAAGACAGGTATGACCAGTCTTCAGCCACAGTTGTGATGGTTATAAATGCTCATAATTGTGCATTCTTAGAGTTTTTCCATTCCTGGGGTTTGCAAGTTGTTCACTTAAAACATTTGTAAAATGGGCCAGGTGTGGTGGCTCACACCTGTAATCCCAGTACTTTGGGAGGCCAAGGCGGGAGGATGGCTTGAGGTCAGATGTTCAGGACCAGCCTGAGCAACATAATGAGACCTCATCTCTGTAAAAAAAAAAAAAAAAAAAAAAAAAAATTAGAGAAAAAAAAAACCATATTTGTCACAAATTTAGTTACCATCTTACAATTGCTTAGATAAATGTAATCCATCACTGTAAACATCTGTATGATCTGGGATTTTTTTATTTTGAAATAGGAACCTTTTTTTACAAGTTCATTAAAAACTAAAAATTGGAAAAAAAACTTATCAAATTGTGCACTTTAAATATGATCGGTTATTGCATACCAATTAGATTTCAGTAAAAGCTGTTTTTTAAAAACCAAACCATATATAATGACAAAAAGCATGTGAGTGGTAGCCAGGGGCTGGAGGGGAGGGAAGGGACTTACCAAAAAGGTACATGAGGGTATTTTGGGGTGATAAAAATGTTTTATACCATTTTGATGGTTAAATAACTATATATTTGTCAAAACTCACCAAATTACATAATTAAAATTGGTATATGTTGGCCAGGAATGGTAGCTTACATCTGTAATCTTAATACTTTGGGAGGCAGAGACAGAAGGATCACTTGAGCCCAGGAGTTCAAGGCCAGCCTGGACAACATAGCAAGACCTCATCTCTAAAAAAAAAAAAGGTAAATGTTATTGTATGTAAATTATGCCTCAATAAAGCTGATTTTTAAAAATATAACCATGTGGAAATGGAAATACACAGTCTTGGAAAAAAATCAAAATTAAAATCAGATTATATAGAAATGAATAATAATGAGTATACATCACAGCAATTCTGTGGGTTGCAGATAAAGTTATACATGGAGAGAAACTGATAACATCACTTGTTTTTATTAGTAAGCATGAAGAATCAAACCAATATATAAACTAAGCATTCATTTCCACGTTACATTTTATTTTATTTTTTGAGACAGAGTCTCACTCTGTTGCCCAGGCTAGAGTGCCGTGGCGTCAGCCTAGTTCACAGCAACCTCAAACTCCTGGGCTCAAGCGATCCTACTGCCTCAGCCTCCCGAGTAGCTGGGACTACAGGCATGCACCACCGTGCCCAGCTAATTTTTTCTATGTATTTTTTAGTTGTGCAGCTAATTTCTTTCTATTTTTAGTAGAGACAGGGTCTCGCTCTTGCTCAGGCTGGTCTCGAACTCGAACTCCTGAGCTCAAACAATCCGCCCGCCTTGGCCTCCCAGAGTGCTAGGATTACAGGCTTGAGCCACCACACCTGGCCTCAAGTGTATTTTATGTGTAAATCTCCAATGCATTTATTAGCATAATTTTGAGACCTAAACAAACTAGACAAAGCACAGAAAAAAGAAATCCCTACGGTAGTGAATTTTATGTCTGTCTCAGTCACAAAACCCTTGCTTACAATAAAATCACAAAACGGAAAACCTGAGTGATGTCGCGTCGGCTGAGTGACGGGCCCCGAGGATATCCAGGTCCTGATCCTCAAAACCTGGCCATGCTCCACCTGGCAAGTACGTGCAGATGGGATGAAATTAGGGATCTTGAGGTGGGGGGTTATTCTGGATTATTCAGCTGGGCCCTGAATGTAATCAGAAGTATCCCTACAGAAGGAAGGCAGCAGGAGATTTGGGGACAGCGGCTGCAGTGACGCGGCCACGAGCCAAGGAGGGCTGGCAGCTAGCAGGAGCTCGCAGAGGTGAGGGACAGAGTCTCCCTTGGCGGCTCCAGAAGGAACCAGCCCTGCCGACACCTTGACTTTGGCCCCGTAAGGCTCATTCTGCACCTCTGGCTCCTCACCGTGTGATAATAAATTTGGGTTGTTTTATACCAGTGGTGCCCAAACTTTTTGGCACCAGGGACCAGTTTCATGGAAGACAATTTTTCCACGGACCGGAGACGGGGCGGTTTCGGGATGATTCGAGCGCGTTACATTTACTTTACACTTCACTTCTATTATTATTCCATTGCGATACGTAATGAGATCGGTGTGCGACTCGCCGTGGCGCAGAATCTCAGGACAGGAGGCAGAGCTCAGCGGTGATGCAGCAACAGGGGCGGCTGCAAGGGTCCTACCCGCCAGGGGCCAGTGCCTGTCTGCGGCCCAGGCCTCGGGGACCACGGCGTTATACCGCTGTTCGTGGTAATTTGTTCCAGCCACAATAGCCACGCAGCCACCGTTACCGCACCTGACAGCGGTTACCACTGAAGGGTGGTGGGCTCTGCGTGAGAAGGGCAATGTTTGTTCTCACCTTTATCCTTCGTGGTGTTGACATGCCACAAAAATCATGTTATTGTTATAATTAACGAAAAAGAAACAATGCGAGACAAGCACTTAACCCAGGCCTGGGGCAAAGATTGTTTGGGGGCCTTAGTCATTGTCACCTTTCCACAGGGGTCTGTTGCATTACTTTGCGTTGATGCCGGCACCTGCCGTGAAGCCACACGCATGTCACTCCAGGGCTGTCTGGAGAGCCTGGAGCCACAAGCCCGGGCTCTGCCCCCTCCCGTGGCCACGGCGGCCCGCTCAGGGACTGGAGCCGGCGCTGCTGTGAGCAGACCCCTGGGCCCGTGGAGGAGGACCCTGCTGTGACGAGCAGTAAGAGCCGGACATGACCCCTGCATTAGCTCATCTTCCTCGCAGCGGAGCACCTCTCAGTTGCTGTGGTCACACCTGCGAGGGAACAGCTCTCTGCTTTGGCCCCACACAAAGGGTCCCCCTTCAGCCAAGGAGGGACACCCACCTGTCACTACTCAGGGACACAAAGGTGAGCGGGGTGCAGGGGAGTGTCCTCTCAGGGGCAGGACACTCGTCACTCATGTGGCCCCTGCACACCTGGGCATCGGGGGAAACACACCTCTGACGTCACCCACTTTTTTGGGTGACTCAGTTCTTCTCTCTCCGGTGGAAGTCACACTCATTGCTGCTGCGGTTCCTCTGGTGTCTCCATGGCAACGTTCACGCAGATTTCACAGAACATAAGGTGTTTGAGCTGGAAGGGACCTCGGAGATCAGCTCCTCCCACCCCCTTGTCTCATGCAAGGGAGGGGGCCCAGAGAGGGGATGCTACTTGCCCAGGGTCACACAGCAAGCCAGGGACCCTGCTGGCTCTCTGCCCTTCTGGCACCATCCCCACCCTGAGAGCACAGCCAGCTGAGTTCTGTAGGACTGACTTCTGCAGAGGTGCTCCAGGGGCGCAAGCTTTGGGGGCTTTGCATTCCCCCACTTGCTAAAGGACCCTTGAAGTCCAGCCTCGCTCTCTCCTGCTCAGCCACACAGCTCTCCCTATGTGCCGGCTGGGAGCGGGAGCGGGAGCAGGCGAGGGGGGACCTGTCCTCAGAGAGCTCACAGGCTGGCAGAGGCAGCACAGCCCCCCGGAAACCACTGGAGAGCACGCAGGGAGCAAGAAACAAGGGCAGGAGGAGCCAGGGAAGGCTCCAGGAAGGGCCTGGAAGGTTGAGGAGGATGCCCTCCTGCCTGTGTCCCCTCTGCAGCACGCAAAGGCCAGCCTGAGGGCCGAGCTCTGTGGGTGAGCAGAGTGTGGGGGTGAAGCTGGAGGGTTTGGAACATGGGAGCCCAGAGTGAGACCATCCTGGGCCATGGGCCCCCTGGGTCATCATGGCTGGGAACACAAGCCACATGTCACTCCAGAGCAAGGTCAGACACCCAGCAGGACAAGTCAGGAGGCACACTGCAGGAGCTGGAGGCCACAGCACGAGCTCATGTAGACTCCAGACCCTGCCTCAGGGACCTGCCCTGGCCTCTTCTCCTGTCCAGGCCTGTGGGTCCCGAGCCTCCGGACATCCCCAGACCCAGCCAGGGACACCCTCCGGGCCTCTCCCACCATACTGGCTCCCTTCCTTGCCCTTGTTGGCAGCCTGTTCTAGTTATTTATTGCTACGTAACAAACACCCCCCAGATGCTTATGAATCTGAAACTTGGAAGGGCTCCGTGGGGACAGCTCATTCTGCTCTGCACGGCACCAGCTGGGGCCGGGACATCTACCACCGAGATGGCTTCTTTACTGTCAGGGTTGGCAAATCAGCGTCTCTCCACGTGGGTTTCCCCACAGTGCTGCTTGGGCTTCCTCCCAGCATGGGAGAAAAGACTATTCCAGGGCACAGGAAGGTCTGGGTCCAGAAATGGATACAAAGTCACTTCTGCCATAGCTATTGCCCAGATTCAAGGACAGGGCACAGAGACCCTCCCCCTCACTGGGAGGAATAGCGAAGACTTTAATCCACGTTTAATGCACCACGACAGCCACTGTCTCTGTCCCGTGGACTCTCACTCTTCCTTCCTTGCCTCCAGGGCTGCAGATGTTGTCCCTCCGGGAAGACCTCTCTGTCCCTATAACCTCTGCCCTGGGTTACTGCAATCCCTCCCCCACGGACTCATCCCCCTGCCCACAGGCTCCACCATTCGTCTCGGCCTGCCACACCCCAGTATTCCTGTAGCAGCGTGTCCTTTGCTCAGAAACCAGGCATGACTCTCTGCTTCCTGCTGAACGATGTCCAAGCTCCCAGGCATAACATTGCGATTTCCTTACGATCTGGC
The DNA here is from genome assembly GCF_020740605.2 of Lemur catta. Lineage (NCBI taxonomy): Eukaryota > Metazoa > Chordata > Mammalia > Primates > Lemuridae > Lemur > Lemur catta. Next base: position 1,688,042 of record NC_059129.1, read on the forward strand.
CCCTCCTGCCTTACCATTTCCTCCAAGCACCCAGACCACACTCGGCCTGTTCAGTTTCGAGTGCCCACCCCCTGGCACTTTGGCCTGTGCACATTCACTCCCTCCACCCTGTGAGTTTCCCGGTCTCGTCTTCTGTCAGACTCCAGCGCAACCTTCAAAGCCCAGTGCGAATCCTCCCTCCTCCACAAAGCCTTGCTCTCACTGCTTGATCGCTCCAGCCTTGCTCCCATTGCAGACTGACGCACACTCTGCCTTAGATCCTTGTTAGCAACAACGTGTCCTCCTGAAGTGAGGCCCGTGTTTCTAACTCGTGTTTCTTTCACCAATGTAATAACTGTTGACTGAGGCTCAAGGCCAGGTGCTAGGGACACAGCAGTGACCAAGACAAGCTGCTTCCTGTGCCCAGAGAGTTTACATTCCAGAAGGTGAAGCAGATGGCAGACAGAGGAACCAAGAGACATAATGATCCAGATTAGGAGGCCTCGGGAAGCCAAGGGAGTGGGGGCCATGATGCAGGCACCCAGGGCCCCCCCCCACCGTGTTTTCAAGAGGAACCAGAGACCTGGGTTTTTATGTAAACTCTCCCAATTTTAAAGGTTACAAGGGCAAGCCCGTCTCCTCCATTGCTCAAAGCTCCCCTCCCTGCCAGGCCTCCCGCTTTCTCTGGTCACGCATCAGCACTCCTGCCCCGCCCCAAAGCACCCAGCTCCTCCTGGTTTCCATGGCCTGGGTGTGCCCTGGGCAGCAACTGGCAGGAGGTGTGGGGAGTCCACTGCCCAGGACCCTGGAGCCAGTGGGTGGTGGCTGCTGATGCCCTAGCTGAGACCAGGGGCCCAGTGTCCTGAAGTTGGCCTTGCGGGGGTGCACACCTGGAGCCCAATCCCCTGCCCCAGACCCACTGCGCACACATCTGGGGACTGGCCTGGAAGAGGTGGGGGGCGAGCAAAGGAAAGGCAGCCTGGGGGCTCTGAAGGGGCTTTCCCAGTTTTGTCCCCCAGCTCTGAGAGGTCCCTGAGGAAGCTCCAGGGGAGCTCGGGACCAACTCTGCCATGGGACAGTTTCCGTTCTGGGAGCTAGAGTTCCCAGGGGCAAATCCTGGCTCTGCTCCTTCCTAGCCCGGTGACCTTGGACAGCTCCCCTCACCTTTCTGGGCCTCAGTGTCCCTACCTGTACACTGGGAACCACAGCAGCAGCCATCCCACAGGGTAGGGTTGACAATGACAAGTGTCTGGCATGCAGGGCAGCTCTCCGTGGCCTGTTCTGTGTGGGCAGCTGCCGGGCCCTCTCGAGTGAGCGCCCGCTGGGCGCGTCCCGCCATCTGTGTTTTCTCAGGCCTCTGAGCCCCAGGGCCAGCTCATTATTTGGGCTCTGGGCCCTGGCAGCTGGGAGGACTTAGGCTTCTGAAGGGCCCAGGGTCCTGGTGGCAGCTGTCACGTCTTGGGGGACAGCCAGGCCATCCCTCTGGCTCCCAGAGGAGCACCAGGAAGCACCCCACCCCAGGGGACCGCCCCCTGCACCCCCTGCCCCCCAGCTCTGGCCACCTCAGGCTCATTCTCAAACCGAGCGCTCCAGTCAGCCCCCGCGGGGAGGGTGGGTCACGGCCTGGAGATGAGTGTGCCAGGGACCAGCTCAGGCTTTGGAGAATCAGCGCTGGCCACCTTGGGGCCAGAACCTGGAATGCGCAGGCTTAGCGGCCAGCTACAGCCCAGGGGAGGGGCCTCCCACCTTGCAGACCCCTGGGGGCAGAGGCCCACCGGAGGCGACCCTCAGACGGTGTGCCGCTGGCTGTGGCACCTGCTACCTTTTCCCCTTGGATCCCAAGGCTTCCGCGTAGGCGCAGAAGCTGCGGGCAGAGTGCTCTGTGCCCTCTGTCCTGCCTCTGGTGACCAGCTGTCCCGGAGCCCGGAGCGCCCGAGTGCTGGGGCTTCCTGGACCCTCCCGCCCTGGAGGGGACCGAGCAGGGAGCAGCAGCAGGCCCAGGGGCAGGCCTCTCTGAGCGAGCAGGGACAGCTGCAGGCTGCCAACCCCTGCGGGCCCTGTGTCCCAGCGCCCTCATGTCAGGACAGCTCCCGCGTCCCAGGCCCGGCGGCGGTCCGGGGGGCGCTGGGCTGGAGCAGGGCGGGCAGAGGGGCCACAAGACCCCGGGGCGCTTCTCCGCCAGGCCCGCGGACCCACGTGCGGTGCGTGCCCCCCGCGGCCAGGGAGGGTCGCTGGGCCTGGGCGGGGCGCGAGCGGCGCATTTGCATGGCCCCGCCCCGCGGCGGTGGCGGTGGCGGTGGCGGCGGCGGGAGGCGGGGCGCCGGGCTGGGGATGTCGCCGCGGCCGCCAGGGAGAGGGTTCGGGTCTGGGTCGCGCTCGGCTGCGCGGGAAGCGGGACGGCCCGGGGCGCGGCGGCCGCGGCGGCAGCGCACTGAGCGCCACCCGCCATGTCCAGGAAGAAGACCCCCAGGAGCAAGGGGGCCGGTGCGCCCGCCGCCTCCGCGCTGCCCGCCGCCAACGGGCCCCGGCCGGCGCGCCCCAGGACTGCGCGCCCCGGCCCCGACGCGCCGCCCAACGGGCCCTTGCAGCCCAGCCGGCCCTCCCTTGGCGGCGGCGGCGACTTCTACGACGTCGCCTTCAAGGTGAGCCGGGCACCCCCCAGGCGAGAGCAGCAGGTGGCGCCGGGTCCGAGCCAAGAGAGGAGGGGTTCCGGGAGGGGGTGCAGGGCCCGCGGACCCTCGGCGCGGAGCCGGTCCGGGCGGCACCCCGCAGCTAGAAGTGCTGGCGCGGGCATCGCACGCGCACACACAGCTGCCAAGCCCAGGTTTGGGGGGATTCAACAGCTGGCAGGGCCTGTCCCCTACCCCCAGCTGGCAGGGCCACACAAGAGGTCCCGCAGACATCAGTGCCTGGCAGCGCCCCCTCCCTGCGCCCTAATGCCCTAGCCCGGACCTGCGCCCCAGTCCCATTCCCATATGCCGCCTTCGCTCACCCCCACGGTCTGTGGCTCTTCCCTTTTATTGGAGGGGGGAAGAGGCTAGGAAGGGGTTTGCCAGTTGGGTGGGCAGCGCTTGGAGCCTCCCCAGACCGAGGCAGAGGTGCGCGAATGGGGGTTCAGTAGGACCATCTTTGAGTTTGGGCTCATTTGGCAGCAGGTCGGGGGAGGGGAGGCCTGCCTGCTGTCCCTGCCCACAGACTCAGCCCAGGCCCCTCCTCAGGTCAAGATCTGACCCTGGTTTGGCAAATTCCTCCCAAGCCTTGCTGGGATTTGTGTCCCTGCTGGGATTTGGAGAAGCCCCCTGGCACAGAGGCCATCAGAAGTCTTAGAAGGTCCCCAGCTGCCACCCCCATCAGCTCTGCTCCCCATTGGTCCCCAGATGCTCCCCTCCCAGATCAAGCGTGGTGTCCGTGGCAGGGAGGGTAGGCAGAGTCCTGGGCGGAGGCAGCCGACCTCACCCCCCAGCAATGGAGATGGACCACTGCTCGGAAGAGAGGGGACCAAGCCTTCCAGAGGCATAAGCTGGGCATCCAGGCCAGTGGGGACTGTGGCTGCCATCTCCCCCAGGCCCTGCTGACCTTGCAGGCCTGGGATACTGCCCTCCAGTCCTGCCCCTGAGCCACAGTCCCTCTCTGGCCAGGCCAGCTCAGCCTGACACCTCTGACTGTCCTGCCTGCCCCAGGTCATGCTGGTTGGGGACTCGGGCGTGGGGAAGACCTGCCTGCTTGTGCGCTTCAAGGATGGTGCTTTCCTGGCGGGGACCTTCATCTCCACTGTGGGCATCGACTTCCGGGTGAGAGTGCAGGCTGATGTCGCGAGCCTTGGCCAGGCCCAACCAGGCCCTGGGCCCCACGTCAACTCACTGCATCCCCCCAGTACTGCTGGGAAGCTGGTGGTACCGATGGGCTCGTAGCTGGGCCACTCAGATCCCGGGGCGAGGGCAGTTGAGGTGGGAAACCTTAGCCCCCAAGCTGAGTGGCTGCACCTGACCAGCAGAGATAGTTCCCGTGTCGGTGGCTGGCTCTACCTAGGGGACTGTGTCCTGTGCTGGTGCCCCCAGGGTGGTGACACTGGTAACTCAACACCCATGTCCACTCAGGAGGCCAGTACTGTGGCCCTGCTGTACAGGGGAGGTCCTGAGGCTGTCGGAGGTGCCAGGTGGCCTGCCCATGTCCTACAAAACAGGTGGCTCTGGTGCTGGAGCAGATACACCATCCAGGACCTGGGGAGGAGGGCTTCCAGGGCTTGCTTGGGGGAGAGGTCCCTGCCCTCGGGTGAGGAGATGCCCCCCATCCTAAGCAGGGGCCTGCGGGGCTCTGGCACCAGGGCCCCCCACCTCTGCCCACCCGTCTGAATGCCACGTGCTGAGGTGCTGGTGTGTTCTCAGCAAATCTTGGATTTGCATTTTCTCACCCTTTAATTAGACCCAGTTAGCAGGCGGCTGGGAGGGAGGCCCATTCCAGGGACAGGAAGGGGGGGGAATCCCTCCAGTCTGGGGAGCCATTCTCTATCCTGTTGTGAGGGTCCAGCCTCCCTCAAGTCCTCTAGGATGAGTCAGAGTTGAGGTGCCAGAAGGGGTCAGGGTGGGCCAGAGGGTGGTGGTCCTTTGTTTTGGTGCCCCCTTTCCCACCTCCCTCTTAGCTCTTGGGCAGGAGGTGAGGCCGTGTGGTTTGCACCCTGCTCAGGGTGCCAGGGAAGGCGAGATGTCGTCTCCAGCCGCCTCCCCAGCCCGGCAGATGGCTGTGCCTGGTTCCCCGGAGACCCAGAAGCACTCTGACAGCAGGAGCTTGCAGAGAGGGAGGTGGGGTGCCCTCCAGCCACCCAGGGTCTCAGGCTGTGGTTTGAAGCCCCCACCCCCACCCCAGCAGATGGGACTGGGGTTGGGCCACTTCCTGTCTCCCATGAGTCCTCAGCCAAGAGGGCCCGGCTGGGGAATACTGCCAGCAAGCACGCACGAACAAGCAGACCCACCGGGCACAGGCCCAGCCCTTGCGGAGCTGACATCCTAGTGGGGAGAGTCTGTTAAATTAGAACATACACTTTTAGCCAGATGGTTCTCAATGCTTTGCATATAATAGTTCATTAAGTTACTGGAGCAGCCAATGTGATTGGCACCCTGGTCATCCCCATTTGCAGATGGGGAAACTGAGGCAGTGTTAGCAAAAGGCCTGGGGTCATACTATGGGTGACTTCAAATCTGTGCGGGTGGCTCCAAGCAGGAGCAGCACATATAGAGCAAGCGAGGACGTGGGGGTGGGCAGAGGCTGCACTCGGCGCAGGGGAGGGGCGTGCTGGGGTTGGAAAGTGGGCACCGGGGAGCCGGCTGGGGCGGGGACGAGGAGGGCAGCCAGGGCTGGGCTGGGCTGGGAGACAGGGGAAGGGGCTGGGCTCCAGAGGTCCTGGGGCACAGGGAGGAGAAGGAGAGCCTCCAGGTGGGCAGAGGAACATGCTGGCCCAGAACTGGAGATAACTGGCCATGGTCCATCACCAGGGTGGCCATCTGAGAGGGAGGGGCCCTGGGCACCCTCTGTGCATGGGGCCACCAGGAGGGCTGGGTGGCCCAAAGAGCACTTGGGTTTTAGGCGGTGTGTGACCTTCAGGCAGGACGGAAGGTGGTCAGAACAGAAGCAGGTGGTGTGGGGGGGTGGGCAAGCAATAGCTCAAGAATGACTTTGGGGACTTAGCCAGGGGCAGGGCCCCCGACCCTCAGACTCCTATCAACGGACCTGAGCTCAGAGCTGGCTCCACACCACTCTCCCCGCCCCACCCTTGGGAGCCGGGCCAGAGGCTGGCGCTAGGCCCTCGCTGGAGCTGGCTGGTTCTGTTTCAGAACAAAGTTCTGGACGTGGATGGCGTGAAGGTGAAGCTGCAGGTGAGGTGTCTGGGAGGGCAAGCTGGGGGCAGGGGACATCAGGGAGAGGCTGGGCGGCCTGACAGGTGCCTGTTGCTGCAGATCTGGGACACAGCTGGCCAGGAGCGGTTCCGCAGCGTCACGCACGCCTACTATCGGGACGCTCATGGTGAGCCCGCGGATGCATGGCCTGACCCCCAGGGAGTTGGGACGGTGGTCTGTGGGTGCCCTGCTTGGAGGGGGTATCTGAGCACGAGGGGGTGGGCAACAGGGGATGTCCTCACTGCCCCTCTGCTCCCAGCACTGCTGCTGCTCTATGATGTCACCAGCAAGGCCTCCTTTGACAACATCCAGGTCAGTGGCCTCCTTCCTGGTAGGGCCTGACCCACCCCCAACCTCCTCCAGGCACAGGGCGTGAGGGTCCCTTCTGGGATGGAGGTGGCTCAGGTTGAGTATGGGCCAAGGTGGTCCCGGGTGACAATCCAACTTTTTGAAGTGTCTCCTTGGGTAAGGTGTCGGTAAGGGGGGTGCCTCTGCCTGACACACGGGGGGCCCTTCTGGAGACAGGCAGAGGCTGTGGGGCACGGGCAGGGCGTGCAGGGGCACCAGCCTCTCCCCCTACAGGCCTGGCTGACCGAGATCCAGGAGTATGCCCAGCACAACGTGGTGCTCATGCTGCTGGGGAACAAGGTGGGAGGCCTGCCCTGTCCTCCCCACCCCAGCCCCACCGAGCAAAGGTGGGGGGGCAGGTGGCAAGCCACGGGCCGGCTATCATCAAGACCTCTGTGCCCGGGCCAGGTGGACTCTGCCCACGAGCATGTGGTGAAGAGGGAAGACGGGGAGAAGTTGGCCAAGGTGAGTCAGGGGAGGGTGGGTGGCGAGGAGGGTGCCCCTGAGGCTGTGGAGCCCGGGATGTCCCCACCACGCCAGGCCATCACCCGGCTGGCAGCGGCTGCTTGCAGGAGTATGGGCTGCCGTTCATGGAGACCAGTGCCAAGACAGGCCTCAACGTGGACTTGGCCTTCACGGGCATAGCAAAGTAAGTCCCAGGAGTCACCAGAAAGGCCAAGCCCAGGGTCGGAACCCTCTCGTTGGGGTACAGGAGCCCACGCTGTTTTGTCACCCTTGCTCCGTAGGGAGTTGAAGCAGCGCTCCATGAAGGCTCCCGGAGAGCCCCACTTCCGGCTGCATGATTACGTGAAGAGGGAGGGCCGAGGGGACTCCTGCTGCCGCCTCTGAACCTGGCTGAGCTCAGTCCCAGCCTCAGAAGGCTGGACAGGTCTACAGGCCTTCTGACCTTGTCACCCAGTGGCCAATCCCATGGCATCCATTTCTAGGACCCCAGGCCAAACCTTGCCCCTTCTCCTCCCAGCAGCAGTCTGTCTCCAGGCTTCCGAGGGGCAGTGTGGCTCCACAGCCTCCCTCCACTGGCGTGGCCTTAATGGCTTGCCCTCAAGGCCGTCACGTTAAAAAGGTCTTCTGCATGGGAGGGGGCGTGGCACCAAGTGCAGACCTGGCCACGGCACTCTGCTGCTCCCTCCTGGGCACACCCAGCGATGTGGCTGGGCCCCGGGCTGGCGCCACGTGTTCAAAGCCTAACCCCTCAGAAAAGCCATGTCTTCACCTGCGCTCAGCAGCTCAGGCAGAGGAAGGACTTTGGCCCACGCCTGGGACAGAGGCCTTCACCGCTGATCACGTTGTGCATTTGTGTGCCCTGGGAGCCACTTGCTCCCAGCCCACCCAATAGGAGGCTCCGGTTCACCAAACATCAACAGGGTCTTCTCATGTGACCTTGGAAGACACGTGTAGCTTTGTGATACTGGGAACAGCATGTGAGAAATCACTGAAATGTCAGGAAAGTAGGACTGCCAACCCCGCCTGCCGACCGGGGCTCCAGCTCTGCAGGCCACGGCAGCAGGCCCAGCCGCCCCAGGTCTGCGATCGCCACGCACGCCCACCTTGCGCTGCAGCTGTCGAGCTGGGCTTTCCGTTGCAAGCCTGTTTCCAGTCCTTGTGAATAAAGGTGTGTTTTCTGAAGCATCTGTCTCATCCGTTGAAGGGAATGCCATTCCCCTGTCATCCGTGGCAGCTTCAAACCCCGGCGGTCCATGGGGGGCACACGGGACCCTCGGTGGTTAGTGTCCACTTCCCTCCACAAATCCCACACCAGGGAAAGCAGCATTCAAAGGTCCGTTACTGAAGAGCTCGAGACACTGTGGAGCAAAGGCATAAAAATGATCTTTTGGCTTCGTAAGCAGCCATGGAGGGCACAGTCCCTGGGAACTTGCGTTTTCACACCTCTGTCCTTTTTCCGTGACTGCTCCAGACAGGCGCCAGCCCTCTGCCGCGCCAGAATGCAAAAATGATAGAGCAGTAAAAGAACCAACTTGTGGAGTCTGTCTCGGTGTTCCCTGGTCCCCAGGGCCAAAGAATGGGTACCATCACCACGTCGATGCCGGGTCAGTCACATCCGCACACAAGCAACTCACACAAGCAGCTTTACAAAGTGAAAGTACGTTCCAGAGAGGAGCAGGTCTGCTCCGTGCAGAGACCCTGAACGTAACGCAGTTTCTCCTTTTTACGTTGCTTCCCCAATTTTATGCTAAGCTGGGAGTGGGACATTCATTTTCTGAGAAAGGGTGGAGAGTTCTAGGAATTGCTACCTTCCCACTTTTTGTCCTTGTATGGCTGGCTCCAGAACTGTCGTGGTGGCAGGTGAAAGGGGACAGATCTCACACACAGGCTACGTGGCAGCAACAGGGCTGGTTTATTCACTCAGGTGTGAGTGGGCTGAATCCGAAAAGTCAGCCCAGAAAGGGGTTTTGTGAGGGTTTTTACCAGCGGGGGAGAGCCGACCCCTCCCACCTGCCGCGTTCAGTTCTTTGTTTCTGGGTAGAACGCCAAGCTCTTGATCCGTATCGCCGCTGTGGCCAGGCCAGGTGGTGGCTGCTGTAAAGTTCCTGATCCACATCCCCGCTGTGGTCTAGCCGGATACGTGCGGGGGCGTCCGGGTTGGGTGGGTGACTTTCCGCCACGTGCCGTTAATGTAGCAATCACGGCGGGAGTGGCCGGGCTCAGTACCCGCTGCTCTGCCTATCATTCCTGCCTTTTATTTTTATTACTTTATGGCATGGCGCGGGGTTTCTCCAAGACTGTGTGTTGGGGCAGCGTGGGCGCCAGAGAGGCGGGCGCTGGGGAGACGGGGTCCGCTGGCACAGGAAGAGGAGACGGCCAGGGAGGAGAAAGCACTGAGCATAAGCTTTATCAGTGATGATGGTGAGGACAGTTTTGTGAATCAAGCGCATGACGAGTTGTACAAGGAGGGGAGCAACGGCTACTCGATCCAAAGTATTATTAGCGGGATGAGAAGGGGCCATAACCAGGTTTCCAGTTGAGACCACAGGGAGGACATCCAATTGGAGCATAATTATCTCAAGCTTTCACGGAGTTTTGCACTTTGTCTAGATTATTTTGGATGTGTCCTGTGTTATTGATACAGTAGCAACACTCTTCCCCTAGGAAGGTACAAGTCCCCCCACTGGTCAGTCAGGAGACCAAGGACTCGACCTGGTTGGTGAGAGCTGTCAGGGCCTCTGGGGTGTGCTGTGATGTTTGCTGCTGAAGGTACAACGCGGCGTCCCCACAAGGCCAGAGGCTGCCAGGAGAGGGAGCCCCGTACTGGCAATGACCCCCACGGCTCGTTTTTGGCGCAGGAGAGGAAGAAACAGGGGGGTTGGCAAGGAATATCAGGGTGCAGCGCCGTTTCCCCAGGAGTGGCGACTGAGGTGTTGCATGAAGTCAATGTGGGTGGCGAGAGCCCGGCAGTTATGTCACTGCTGTGTAGGGGTAGCTGGCTGCTGAGTTTGACTTTAACAGAAAGTCTTGGGTTGCCACATTGTGCCGGCGGGAATACGATGGATCTTCATCATTGGGGGGGGGGTTCAGGGAGCAGATCACACGAAGGGGGCTAAGGTGAAGCCTGAGGCTGACCTTGGTTGGGTGGTCTACGAACTCCAGGAAGGAGCACAGTGAGGAGGATTTTGAGAGATAAGGGAGAAATGAGAGGGTGGTGGGGTGGACTTGGCAAAAGGCCGCTGTAGCCATAGGGGGTGTCCCACCTAGGAGGTTGTATTTTGTAGGTTAAAAGGGGGTTTTGCGGTTTTATATGGAGAGCTACAGGTGAGGATGGGAGGTGGAGGGGGACCTCTTGGTCAGATCGGTTTTATAATGATGGCATGGCTGCACACGGGGGATGATAAATTGCCTGAAAAAGGTCCAGAATGGGTTGAGTAACTTTCAAAGCAAATTAGCGCAGGGCCGGAGAGTTGGGCCGCGTGACAATGCCAGGCGAGCTCTCGACGCCAGCTCTGGCTGACGGGGACAGATTGTCTTTAATCTGTTGAGCAGTTTTTGTGGGGAGGGGCATGCAGGGTAAGATTCATTTAGGGCTGTGTGAGGGAGGAAGGTGAAGTTTAAGGTCATCCAGAATTGGAAGGGGAGAGGTGTGGCCTGGAGGGTCTTGTAGCCATCTGTGCACAAGTAGCAGGTGGACAAATTAAGGAGATGGGCCGTGGACTGAAGAGCGGCTGCTGAAGCAGTCTGGGGTTTGGCAGCAGAGAGCGGGCACAGACAGAGGTTAGAGAGGAGGCAGCGTGAGCACAGGAACCAGTGAAAGGAAAGAACGAGACTTCCTCTGAGCAACAGTCCTGCAAGTTCCCCGCCAGCACAGGCCCCTGATCCAGTCAAGGCCATCGATGTCTAGTGCTTGGGCTCAAACCACATTAGATTCCGGCAAATGTCAATCAGGAAGGCTTGGAATCTTGGCGACAGGAAAGGAGAGCTCATGAAGGTTATTCTAGGGTTTTTGAGTTTTAGGGAGGTTGGGGAGAGAGAGTACTTGTGATTTCCACCCGGGATGGTTGGGCTGAGGCTTGGCCGGGCCAGAGATTCAGCTGAGATCGGTGGACCCAGCGGTCCGGTTTTCCCAGGTGGGCTGCAGTGGGAGCGTTGAAAAGGACCCGAAAGGGGCTGTCCCACCTCAGCCTGAGAGGACGCGGAGTGAGGTCTTTTACTAGAACTAGTTTTCCGGCCAGGTCGCCCTTCACGTCGGGATGATGGGATGAGATTGGCAGCTCTTCGGAATGTGACATCCCGAGTGATCTGACTGATAAAGGTAGGCCCATTGTCTGACTGGATTGAGGACGGAGTCCAAAACGGGGGACAACATCCTGGAGAAGGGTGCTGATGCTGTCTACTGCCTTCCCAGTGCTGGTGGGGAATGCTTCAACCCACCTGGTTAGAGTGTCTGTCCTGACTCGGAGATATTTAAGTTTGTGGATGGGGGCATATGAGTGAAGTCGATTTGCCAGTCCTGGCCGGGTGAAAAACCACAGGCTCTGCCGGGTGTGGTGGCTCACGCCTGTAATCCTAGCACTCTGGGAGGCCAAGGTGGGAGGATCGTTTGAGCTCAGGAGTTCGAGACCAGCCTGAGCAAGAGCGAGACCCTGTCTCTACTAAAAATAGAAAGAAATTATATGGACAACTAAAAATTTACAGAAAAAAATTGGCCGGGCATAGTGGCGCACGCCTGTAGTCCCAGCTACTCGGGAGGCTGAGGCAGGAGGATCGCTTGAGCCCAGGAGTTTGAGGTTGCTGTGAACTAGGCTGACACCATGGCACTCTAGCCCAGGCAACAGAGTGAGACTGTCTCAAAACAAACAAACAAACAAACAAAACCACCACGGGCTTGGTGGGTAGGAAAAGGCGGAGGGCAAAGAGCTCCCGGGGCAGAGGAGGACTGACAGATCAGGCACTGGGAAGTGATTGTTAAGTGTGTTTTCCAGGCTGGGAAAGAAATGAGAGGTTGCAGTAGGCAGCTAAGAGATTTGTAACCAATGTGAAAGGAGTCATGGAGGTTTGACAGGATGGTGTTTGCTTATGAAGCAGGAAGTATGAGGCAGCCGTGGTTGAGAAACCAGCTGTCACGGGCGGGGAGGTGTTGGTATTTTTTATTTTCAGAGCTGGAATAGGATGGGGGAGACAGGCAGGGAGAGGAAATGGCCCTGAAGCATCCGGGCAGCCGGGGGTGCTGTGAGACCAGCAAACTGGTTGCCCGGCTTACAGGATCTGAGGATTTCTGGTGTCCTTTGCAATGTGCGGATTCCTGCTTCTTTAGGAAGAGTGGCAGCGTGAAGGAGTTTGGGGATGTAAGGGCCATTGATAATAGGACTTCCCCGTGTGGTACGGAAACCACGTTCAGCCCAGACAGCGGCATGGCGGTGAGGATGTGATAAGCATATTTAGCATCAGCCTATGTGCTGATTCTCTTGCCACGGGCTAAGGTTAGGGCATGGGTTAAGGAGATGAGTTCAGCTTGTTGTGAGTGGTGGTGGGTGACAGAGCGGCAGCTTCGATGACAGAGTTTTGAGACAACAGCGTAGCTGGCTTGGGAAGGGGATAGGTGGGTTCCTTTAAAGGAGCTACCATGCATAGGACCAGGTGAGTCAGGGAGTGAAGAGGGAAAACAGAAACACGAGGAAAGGGTGACAGAGCGAGCTAGAAAGTTCAGAGCCATCGTGTGTATCAGGGAATCGTGAGGGTTGGGAGACACATTGCTGGGTTGAAATCAGGGCCAGGCTTCAGGGTTAAGACGGGGGTTTCACAAAACAGAGCAAAGAGTTGTAGGAGTCCAGGGGCAGTAAGGAAGGAGGAGAGAAAAGAGGAAGTTATTAAGTTCAGAGGACTACAGGAGGAGTACATGGTTAGGGGGCATGGAGAGTAATTTTAAAGGCTTCTAGTATCAGGGTAGCAGATGCTGCTGCAGCCCGCAGGCAAGCTGGCCATCCCTGGACGGTAAGATCTAGCTGATCTGAGAGGAAGGCACGGAGCGAGGACCCCGGGCGGGTCCTGAGTAAAGACACCCAGGGCACACCGCCGTCTTTCAGAATAAAAGGGCTGAGAGGGGTCAGGCAGGGTTAAAGAGGGTGCTGCGTAGGTGTTGGAAGGATTGTAGGGAAAGGAGTTTGGGTCAATGGGTTTGCAGAGATTTCCTTTTGTTAATTTATATAAAGGCCTGAAGAGCAGTGAAAAACCAGGTATCCAAAGTCTGAAACAGTTGACTAGTCCAAGGAACGAGGGGAGATCCTGTTTTGTGGAGGGAGGGGGCAGGCATTGCATTTCCTGGAGTTTTGCCAAAGGGAGCAATTTTTGGTTTCCTTGGAGGATGACGCCTAGATAGGAAACTGTGGGCTGGGATATTTGTGCTTTGGAAGGAGAAACTGTAGCCTTTAGAGAAAAGATGTTGGAGGAGCAAGACAGTGTCTGCCTGTGAAAGAGAGGGAGGGACTGCGCGAGAGATCGTCAGGGTACCGGAAGAGTGCTGACGAGCAGGGCTTGTCCGAGGTCAGATCTGAAGACAGTGCTTGGCTAAAATAACAAGGGCTCTCTCTGAAACCCCAGGGAAGCACCGTGCAGGAAGTGGCTGGGAAAAAGTGGTGGTGGGGTCAGTCCACGTAAAAGCAAAGAGAGGCTGGGACTCACGGTGTAGAGGGATGGAGAAAAATGCATCCTTGACATCGAGGACTGTGTAGTGAGCGGTTTCGGGTGGGATGGTCGAGAGAACAGCGTAAGGGCAGGAACCACTGATGAATGGGCTGTACTACAGAGATGATGAGATGGAGGTCCTGGGCAAGTCTGCACAATCCGTTTGGCTTCCTGACAGGCAGGACAGGAGTGCTGTAAGAAGATGAAATGGGTCAGAGGAGGCCGTGGCAGAGAAGTTTGGTTATGGTGGGTTTTAGGCCCAATAGAGAGGGGAGGGGATTGGACATTGACGTTGAGCAGGGTATAGGTGATTAGGTTTTAAGCAGATTTTCATGGGAAGATGGTGTGCAGCAGAGGATTGGAAACCTCCCATATCTGGAGGTTAACAGCAGGGACATCTGGCACTGGGGCCGTGGGACCAGGAATGGAAGGTGAAGTTAGAAAGGCGGGCAGGGGTGGGGAGACAGCTGGGGTGTAAAGCGTAGTGGACGGTTTTGTTAAAATATCCCTCCGTAATGATGAACAGGGCACACGGCGATAACCAGAAATGTGGGTGAAAAGGAGTGAGGACCCAGGTGACACCAAAGGACCGGGGTTTGGAGGGGTTGAGAAAGTCGGCCATCAATGCCCACATGGTAATTTTAGATCTAGTTAGAGGCTTATCATAAGAAGGCAGGGGAGTGCGTGGCCCTGTATCAATTAAAAATGGAACGGACTTACCCTCCACTGTCACTTACCCGGGGCTCAGCATCCGAGATGGTCCACAGGCCTGCTGGGCTTCGTGGCACCATCAGTCTTCAGGCGCCAGTCTGCGGAAATCCGGACACAGCTGCTGCGGGCCCTTAAGTTCAGCCTCGATGTGGGCTGCCTCTGTGTGACTCGGGCGTCCAGGGCAGTCAGACTTCCAGTGAGGGCCTCCCCAGGCTGGGCACGGCCAGGGCGGAGCTCCGGGCTGGGGACACTTCCTAGCGCAGTGGCCACTTTGGCCACATTTGAAACATGGGCCTGGCAGACTCTGGAATCCTGGACGAGGCTTAATAGTCTTTTTGGCACCCCTGGTTTTGGGTTGTCTGATGGCGAAGGGAAGCATTTGGAGTCCAGTTAATCTGTTTACAGGCCACTTCCTCCCTGTTGTTAAAAGACCTTAAAGGCCACCTCTGTAAGATCCCACTGTGGGGTCTGGGGGCCAAGGTCTAGCTTTTGGGGTTTCTTTTTAATGTCAGGAGCAGACTGGGAAATGAAATGCATTCTGAGAATTAGTTGGCCACCGGGACCCTCCGGGTCCACAGAGAATTTCTGCACGGCCAGAACTAATCGCTCCCAGAATTGGGCAGGATTCTCATCTCGGGTTTGGGTTGTTTCTCTTAATTTGTTATAACTGATGGCTTTATGTGCCACCGCCTTTTTTAGTCCTTCTATCAGAAAGGCAATGGTGATCTCGGCGCCTGAGATCTGGGGAACTGTGCTGACACTCCCAATGGGGGTCCTCCTGGAACAGCAGGGCATGGGGTGGGGGGGCCTCAGGGAGGGCAAGATCGTCAGCGTGTGACTGGGCATTAGCCCACACTCAGTCACGTTCATCAGAACTGAGAGGAGAGGATGATGGAAAGATCATGCCACGTGAGATCATGATTGGCAAAGGTCTTGAAATTCTTGAATAAATTTAGTGGAATCTGCCGAGAGAACAACTAAGCGCCGAACCTGGGAGAGGTCCGTGAGAGAAAAGGGAACGTGGACGCAAACGATTCCTTCTGCCCCAGCAACCCTGTGAAGGGGGAGTTGATGACTAGGACCAAATCAGGCACCTGAGTGTGAGGAGTGAGTCGGTGCAGGGGGATGAGGAGGTTGAGGAGCGTGTGGAGGGGGCTACGTGATCTGAGGGTTGAGCAGGTCTGGGTCTGATTGAGGGAGGACAGGCAGAAGAAAGGAAGATCGGAGAAGGGTGGCAGTGAGAGAGGGAGGGCAGTGAGTGGACAGCAAAGAAAGCCTGGACATCGGAACCTTGGATCAGGATCACTTGCCTGAATGTTGGCAAAAGTTATCAAGATCTTGGAGAATAGAGGCCAAAGGTCCCAATTTCGGCCCACTGTGACACATTATCTAATTTATGTTAAGACCAGGCTATGTTACAAAAGACGAGATGTTTGGGCTTAAGGTCAGGATAAAGTCGGAGGGGCTTCAGAGTGGAGAGAACACAGGCCAGAGAACAAGAAAAGGGGACAGAGAGCAGTAAATTTCCGATTATTGGGGGAAGGAAAAAGATGAGAAGAAAAGAAGGACCACACACAGCGCAGCCCTGAGGAAACACAGGCGGCATCCCCACCTGTGATCCTGGGCTGAAAAACCGCTGTTAGGCGTGGGGACGCGGCCCCGCCACTGGTCAAACAGAAAGGGGAAGACCGTCTTCCCTTGAGGAAGCCATGAAAAACACCGGAGTCTGAGACACACGGTAAAAGGGGTGGCCCAGTGAGGAAAGGAAAAGAGGAAGTGAAAGGAATTGACCTTAACGCAAAGCCGAGACCAGATTCCGAGGAGGTGAGATGCTGCCGCACCGGCTGATGGGTCTGAGGCAGATGTCGGTGAGAAGCGTCCTTGAAGGGTCAGGACAGGAGCTGACCTTCCGGAGAAGGGGCTGCCATCCCAGGTTTTGGCACCAAATGAAAGAGGAATGACCCAAAGGACAGATCTCACACACAGGCTACGTGGCAGCAACAGGGCTGGTTTATTCACTCAAGTGCGACTGGGCTGAATCCGAAGAGAGTCAGCCCAGAAAGCGGTTTTGTGAGGATTTTTATAAGCGGGGGAGAGCTGACCCCCCTCCCACCTTCCCTGTTCAGTTCTCTGTTATTTCTGGGTAGAACACCAAACTCTTGACCCATAGTTGTTGTGGCCAGGCCAGGTGGTGGCTGACGTAAAGTTCCTGATCCACATCACCGCTGTGGTTTAGCCAGATATGTTCCCGGTTGGGCAGGTGACTTTCCGCCACGTGCAGTTAATGTAGGGCAATCATGGCGGGAGTGGCCGGGCTCAGTAACTACTGCTCTGCCTATCACCAGGAACTGTGATTTTTACTATGCTAATGAGACAAAGTTTACTTTTTATCATAAATTCCTGGCATCTGTGCATGTCCCCTGTCGGGAAAGGTCCCTATCCTCAAGTTCCTGCTGTTATGGTTTCTCTCCTATTTTACTGGTTCTGACCCCTTGGCCCCTCCCATTGTCGCCTCCCCTGCCGCCTGGATGCCCCTAGTCCTACCTAACAAACTCACCACCGCTGCTTTATTTCTAAGCAGTTCAGACAGACACAGCGCTTGCCTTACCACCAGGCCCTCCTGCCTGCTGGGCCTCTGGATTGAGGTTGATTTAGATTCAAGATCTGCTGCCGGCTCACGACGGCCCTGAAAGTCAAACAGCACCGAAATGTAGACAGAAGCCTTCTCTTCCCCATTTCAGGTAAGACCCGTTTTCACTCCCAGACCCTCCCCATCAAAGGTGCGCACCACAAGCCTCAGTCTTGCAAAATAATCAGACTGCACGTGCAGTTTTCATACGAGGTGTCAGAAATTAAAGCAATTCATCACAGGCTCGGAGCTACAGCGGGGAAACCAGGCCTGGCCCAGTCTTACCTGCAGGGCGCTGAAGGTCTGAAACTCGGGAAGAGACGTTGGAACTCTCAGGGCCAAGGCGAGCTCAGCCCAGGGCTCTTGTCCAGCAGCCTTGCAGGGTACGGGCTTCCCTCGAAACCCCTCTGGGAGTCCCGCTGCTCCTTGAAGTGTGGAAAACGAGGACAAAAACTGACAGCACACGCCCGCGACCTGAATCTCGAAAGAACGAGCGCGCGCGAGTCTCAAGCCTTTATAGAAAGAATCTCACCCCTGTGATTGGGCAATCCTGGCGGAAGTGCCCGCCTTCCCTTGCCGCGGATACGCTCCGCTCTCTACAGCGTTGTTTCCACCAATCGTGCTGTGGCATTTCTTTTGGGAGGCGGTCTCTCAGACGGCGACCCGAAGCTCCTCCCTTTTGCAGAGCTCTTTGAGCCTAACTATGAACGACGGATAGACACAGCCAATCAGACTCCGAACTGCAACATAGAGTGATTCTGAAGCCGCCAATCCCGCCCCGCGGCGACAGGGCCGCCGGAAGTCGTAGTTTCTGAAGCGCCGCGCGTGAGGCAGCCGCCCGGGCCTCGCGAGCCATAGAACTACAAGTCCCGGCGGGCGCAGCGCCCGAGCGCTTCCGGCTCGCGCGTCTGTCCCTTTCCCGGCCGGCTGTCTAGGGGGCACCATGAAGCGGGAGGGTGGCGCTGCCGCTCCGGGGCGGCCGCGGGCGGGTGAGTGTCCGTGCGGCGCGCCCGGATCGGGGATCGCGCCTCGAGGCCGCGCGATGGGGTTCAGCGGGCGCGTCGGGGCCCTGCCGGGGCGGGGAGGGAGGCTTGCCTGGGGGGCGGGGCTGGACGTCCGGGGTCTCTGTGTCGGTCAGTCTGTCGGCTCGTCCGTCGCTCGCTCCTTCCCTCTTTCTCTCATTCTTTGTTCGTTCTTTCTTCCTGCATTTACTGAGCGCCGCCTGGGTGCCAGGCACGGTTCCAGGCGCCGGGAGACTGCGGAGAACACGATCCCAGGTCTCGTAAGCTCATCGTCTGATGCAGGGTTGCTCACCCTCCGCGCTCTTGACAGATCCTGCCGGGTCATTCTTTGCTGCGAGGGTCTGTGCGTGCATTGTAGGATGTTGAGCCCCATCCGTGGCTCTACCCACTGGATACCAGTCAACACACCCCCCTGCCGTTGTGACAACAAAAATGCCTGCAGACATTGGCAGATGTCTCCTGGTCTAGAGAAATGGCGTGGAGGGACTGACAATGGCCAGACGAAATCCCAAGGAGCAGTGAGAGGTGCTATGACAGAAACAGGGTGCTGAGAAAGCGAGGGGGTGGCAGCGCTACTGTTAGCCAAAGACCCGATGGAGAAGCAGCCAATCCTGGGATGTTGCGGGAAGAGTATTCCAGGCAGAGGGAGCGAGACATACAAAGGCCTGGGTGAGAAAGGCCTTAGCATACCCCAGCGAGTATCGCGAAGTGGTGCAGTTGAGAGAGGAAGTCGATGAGGCCAGGGCAGCTTCACGGGGTGCAGGGTGGGGATTTCATGGTGCTGACAAGCAGGCTGTTGGAGGACTTGAAGCACAGGAGAGGCGGGAGCAGATCTAGGTCTAGTAGACAGCCTTGTCTCGCGTGGAGATCGACTTGGGGGTTCAGTGGGGAAGCAGGAGAGGATGAGAAGGCTGGGCCAACTTCTTAGCCCCCATTGGGGTCCGGCTGTCCAGGCACGTTGTCCTGAGCCAGGCCAGGGTGGTCAGTGGGGGCTGGGGTCCAGGTGTGGGTCCTTTTGGGTCCCATGCTGCTCTTAGGGAGCGGGGTGGGATTGCACCCTGGTTGTTGCCTCACTTCTGTAGGAGCGCCATGCTGCCTGGCCTATCTGCTCACCTTTCTCACCACCCCTCAGACCCCTCCCAGGGGACACACAAGCCCTCTCTCTGTGGGCTGCCTGCCCCCAGCCTTCCCCAGGGTTGCAGCCTCCCCCTTCCCAGACCCCTTCCCTGAGGGCCTGTGTGGCAGGCACTGCCTCTCTGAGGTGAATGCCTACTTGCACTGCTCTGCGCATTCATGTTTCTCCGCAGAAGCCCTGGTCCCCGTGTCCCAAGGTTCCTGCACCCTATAGCTACAGTCTCCGGGAAGCCAGACTCTCCCTCTGAGGGGAGCAGGGACATGGGCAGCCTAGCTGAGAGAGGTGACTGGCCAGGAAGGAGGGGCCTGGAGTAGGTGCCCCAACCTGAGAGGTTCCTGTGACTTAACTTCCACTGTGTGTAAGTGTCAAGATATTTCTGGGACTGGGTGGAAAAGATCAGGGTCTTCAGCACCCACTGAAAAGTCCCTCAGGGAGAGTGAATGGAGATTGGTGGGGTGTCGACCCTCTGTCTGCCTGCTTCCCCCCCAGGCTCCTAGCTCCTCCAGGGTCAGATTTGTGTTTAGCTGTCAGTGTGCCCCACTCTCCAGCACAAGGCCTGGCCCCCAGTGGCATGACCCTTGGCCACCTGGCTGGATGAAGGAGTGAATGGGCTGGGGAGTGGGAAGAAGATGCAGCCGCGGGGTCTGCTGGCCTGGGGGTACCGGCAGTGCGCACGCTGCATGCGGCTGCTCCCGGGCTTGATGTGGGGCCACGCAGTGCACGGTGGGGCTCCTGGGTTTGTGGCAGCAGTGGAGGACGTAGAAAGAATGGGGCTTGGCCAGTCGGTATGACCTCTTGCTGGTGGCGTGTCCCTGGGTGGGCTTCCTGGCCTTTCTCAGCCTCCAGCTTTGGCTCTCACGGAGGAGCTGCTGTTGGTGGAGCTCTCCCACTCGACCCGTGTGTCGTCTTCCTGGTCCCTTCCAGATGTGAGTCTGTCTCTACTCCGTGTTATGAGAAACCCAAGGCCCAGAGTCACACGGCTGTTAAAGGGCGGCAGTGGGATTTGAACCAGGTCTGTCTGGTGCCTGTGGCCTTGGCCACTATGCCATACTGTCTCCA
Organism: Lemur catta; assembly: GCF_020740605.2. Lineage (NCBI taxonomy): Eukaryota > Metazoa > Chordata > Mammalia > Primates > Lemuridae > Lemur > Lemur catta. The sequence continues at coordinate 1,707,968 of NC_059129.1, forward strand.
TGACAGACACCTGTGTGAAGTGCCAGCATATGCCCAGCCCCGAGAGCTGCTGGCTCTGAATCTGGGTCCCCACCAGCCTGGCCTTACCAGTGGGTGGGCACCCAGGACTTCACCAGGCCCTCTGACTGGCTCACGCAGGAGGGACCCTTGGAAAGGGACCCACCAACCCCTTGGCTTTTGAAAGGTGTTCCCAGGGTCCCCATTGTGCTGGTCCCAGAGCAGGAGAGGTGTGGATGCTCCCTGGAGGAGGGTGCAGCCAGGTGGGGCAGATGAAGGAGGAAGGTGGGCACAGGAGCAAGCTTCCCGGTCGTGTCCCTGTAGCTGGGTGCTGAGACAGGATAGATGCCATTTCTTCCTGTGCCCCAGAATGCTCTCCCTTTTCTGTATCTGGCCAGCCTTTTCCTCCAGGAAGCCCTCTAGACTTCCCCCACACTGGGCCAGGTCCCCATACCATAGACAGCCATGAGAGGTGACTTGATGGTGGCCCCTAAGGGGCAATGGGGCAGCGTGAAGTGGGGTTAGAGCCCGGCCCTCCCTCCAGCAGAGGGAGCTGTGGGTACTGGAGCAGCGTGGCCAGGCTGGAGAGGCCAGAGCTGGGTGGGGGTGCAAGGAGGCAGAATCCTGGGGAGAGGAAGCCAGTTAGGAGGCCTCTGAGAAGTTGGGGCTGTGGGCGCAGAGAGCAGGGAGAGGTGAGGTGAGGGCGGAGGCCCGGGCTGGGTGCTGGGAGGGAAGGGAGGCTGAGCAGGCCTCTGGCTGGGGCCTGCTGAGGTTCCAAGGGGGAGCCCCAGGGGCCCCCACCGTCACACCCTGGCTGTTTGGGATGGAAAAGACGAGCTAAGGGGACGTCAGAGGAAGTGCGTGTGGCTTTGCTATGGCAACCAGGCCTGTTTCTATAGGATTTGGCTGCTTGGGCCTGAGCCAGGGGGCTGAGGCAGGGGCTGACCCAGGGTCCGGGTGGTCTTGGGTGCCTGGGGCCAGCTCTGTGATCCCAGGGGCCGTGCCTGGAGCTCTGGCTGCAGTCCAGCCAGTCGGCCACACACAGCTCTGTGGCAGGCGGGGCTGAGGCGTCTCAGCGGCACCAGGCTCCTCCCAGGGCAGTGGCAGGCTGATGGGTGCACCGCCCCCTTGCTGGCTCAGCACCGCAGTTCAGGGGACACCCCAACCTGGCTGCCTGGGGTTGCTGGAGGAGCTGCCTGAGGCTGAAACGTCCCAGCAGGGAGCTGCTCCTGGAGACCCTCTTTGCCCCAACTGCAACAGGGCCCACCTGGCGGCTCACTCCACTGGCCCAGACCCCCTCTGGGCGTGTCAAGGGGGAAGCAGGGTGGGGGCCTATGTCCCAGCAGATCCCGTGCTCCATCTGGGCCTCCGGCTCCCTCCTACGAGGGGTGGGGAGGGCTCCTGAGGTGTTCACAGGAGGGGCTGTGTTGGAGCAGAGGGACTGAGGCACCCCCAAAGGCGGGGATCACGAGGTCCAGTGCCTCACTGGACCGTGAGCAACCCCAGGGCCCCGGGAACCCCTTGGATGTGGGGGGACAAAGACCCCTGGGCCTCAACCCCATCCTCAGGTGAGGTGGGTGGGGGCCACATAGGGAACCACAGAGGAAGGCCAGCCCTGCTTGCTCACAGCTCAGCCAGCCCTCCTCGCCCCGCAGGGCCCTGTGTGTCCCGCGGTCCCCCATGAGGACTGGCCTCACACCAGGTGCACAAACCGCTTTCCTCCTAACCTTTACTCTTTAAAAGATAGAATCCCCTGGTCCCCGGAGCACCTACCCCTGGCTCTGGGGACAGGCAGGCGGTGGGGACTTGGAAGGGAGGGACAGAGAGGTGATGGGGAAAACCCTTTCTCAGTCCCCGCCCCCCCCCCCACAGCCGGCCCCTCGCGGCTTTTCCCAGTTTGGGACAAGGGCACTCATCCTGTGGAAGGTGGCTTGCTCCCAGCACCGAGAACGGGAGGGCAGGAGAGGCCAGGCTTCTGGGGCGCAGGGAACCGCCGGGAATTCTTGCTGTGGTCCTGCCCAGGGGCCTCGGTAGACGGCAGGGTGTGGACGAGGCGCTCCCACTCTGGGGGCTGGGGCGTAACACCCCCGCCCAGCCCCTCTGCCTCCCAGTGGCGGGGGTGCTTGGGTTTGGCCTACAGGCCACTCTCCCCGTGCGGGCCTGGTCTAGAGGACTTGGGGAAGCAGACTGTTATTGCAAAAGTCAGCCCCCGTGGGACTGGGCTGAGGGGAGGCTTCGGGCATCTTGCTCAATTCCGAGGTGCTAAGGATGGATCTCCGTGTCCCAGGCTGGGCACAGATGGGTGCTGGACTCCAGCCCGGGATCCTGCCCACCCCTGGGTCCCAGGCTGGGGCTGAACACTGAACCCCAGGCCAAGCAGGGAAGGAGGGAGGGGGACATTCTCGGTCTTGTACGTCCCCCAACCTGGTGGCGCGCGTGTGTGCGTGTGTGTGTGTGTGTGTGTGTGTGTGTGTGTGTGTGTGTGTGTGTGTCTGTCTGTCTGTCTGTCACTGCGGGCCTGGCCGCTATTGGCCAGCCGGGACTTTCCAGCTGATTTGCATGTTGCCCTGCGTGCCTTTCTGTTTACCTCACTTCAGAGTGAGGGGGAAGCCAGACGCTTGCTCTCCCAGACTGTGAGCAGCAGGCGCTCGGGGCTGGCAGGCTGGCCCTGGTCCCCGGGGAAGTGCCTGCTGGGATCCCAGCCGCCTGGGCCCCTGGTGTCACTCACTGGGGCTCTCAGCTGGCCTTGCAGCCCTGGAAGCTTGCAGTGGAGGGAACAGATGGGTTTGTAAAATCCAGGTCAGTGTCTCCCAGCAGCCTGCCTGCGAGCCCCCACCCCTCCCCGTGTCGCAGTGGCGGAGCCGCCTCGGCTTCCCCACCAGGGCTGTACCTTTTGTGCTGACGGTGAGTCCTGGAGTCCTCAGGTTCAGGCTGTCTGGGCCTCTCCTGGTTGGGGTGTCCTCACCCCAAGCAGGATACAAGCCGAGCCCCTGGCTGCTCTCAGACCTTCTGCTTACCGAGGAGACCTGCGGCGCTGCTGGGAAGTTGGGGAGCAGACAGGTGGGGGGTTGGAGCAGGGCTTCCGGCCAAGCCACGTTCACACCTCTGCCCCGAGGCTGCCTGTCAGCCCGGCTGCAGGTGGTGGCACTGCCTCTCCCCCAGGAGGACAGATCCCCGGAGAGCCCAGTCTGGGACACACAGCCAAGCCCCTCGAGTTACACCGGGTCTGTGGGTATCGGATGGGGCGGCCTGTGTTTGGACCCTGTCCCAGCTCCTAGCTGAGGCTGGGGCTGTGGGAGGCAGGAGGTGGGAGCCGTGGAGCCTGGCTGTGCACTGGCAAGCCAACCGGGGACTGGGGCGCAGGAGGAGAGGGGCTTTGGCCAAGCTCTTGGGACCCCTGCCCGCCGTCTACTCTGACCTAGAGGGCACTCAGAGTGAGGCTGGCTGTCTCAGGGCAGTGCCGAGTCACCCCCGATCTGTGAGATGTCGGGCTGAGGACTGAGGCCCAAAGGCTGAGTGGATCCACGGCCGGGCAGGTGGCATTGCAAGGGGAAGGCAGAGCCTGGACAGCCCAGGAGCCCTTGCAGGGGATGCCAGGGCTCCCTGCCGACACATAGACCAGGCTGGGGAGCCACTGCAGGGCCCAGATCACACTGCACGGCCATGGTGTAGGTGACAAGTGCCATCCTGAAGGTGTGCGTGCAGGACAGACGCCACCAGAGGGGCCAGGTCAGGAGGGCCTGCCAGGGAAGGTGCAGGAACCAGCTGGACTCCTTGTGGGTTGGAGCAGAGACCATCTCTGCCACCTTCTTGGCATGCGCCAGACTCGGCAGGTGTCCCACCGACCTTCTAGCAGCTTATTTTCTCTCCTGTCCCTTGGGGCCTTGGCCCACAGCCAGGCCACCCCGAGGTGAGACCAGAGCCACCAGGGTGGGCTCCCTGCTGCTGCACTGCCCCAGGGAGCAAGCTTGTTCTGAAGGCCCCACCCTGGGGCCAGAGTCCTGGCCGGGAGGACTGCCTGCAGGGAGCTCAGCTTCATGGGGGCCTGGCTTGCAGACTGCTGGGGGCACCTGCTGACAGAGCCCAGTGCCCCCACGGGTGTGCGCTGGGCTGCTAGGGCAGGTGTTGTTCCTGCAGTGGACAGCTCCATCCCCAAGATCTTTCCCGAATGTGACCTGCTGCTTGGTCCTTTCTTCTCTAATCTTCTACTTGTCCCACAGGCGCCCCTGGGCCTGGCCAGCATTCCCGGGGCCCACCTAGCCCTTCCGCTGGGGAGGGTGATCCCCACCTGCCTCCCCTGCCACCCCGGCCCAGAGCCCCGCTGGGCACACCTGGGGTGTGGTGGCGCGACAGGCTCCCGAGTGGGCGCAGCTCTCCCCCGTGGTCTGCTTGTCATGAGGCTCCTACTTCACCCCCTGGCTCTCTCTGGGGTGTGGCCAGGGCGCCACTGGCCGGCTGGGCCCTGACAGCACCTGCTGTGGCAGGAACTCACTTCTCTCGCCTGGGCTGGTCCCCATGTGACGGTTCCGCTGTGTGTGCCGCGCCCTGGGCTAACCCAATGGGCTGGCAGAGACACTCCCCAGGGCCCAGCCTTGGCCCCAGGGACATGTGGCCTGTGGAGGGGTGGGCCCGGAAGTGACTGGCTGTGACTCAGGACCCAGAGCAGCAGCCAGAGCCAGGTGGGGGTCTCCCCACCTCTGGGGCAGGTTGGCCGGGCTCTTCAGAAGGGCAGAGCCCTGAGCGATGGTAGCACCGCGGGTAGCTGCCCCTGTAGGCTGGCCTGCCTGCGCCCGGGGCCTGCGCACAGCTGGGGTGGAGAGGTGGAGGGGACTGTGCCCACGGTGGACCTGTCCAAGTTGGTCCTGGCGGTGGAAAGAGGCTGCAGTGTGCCCTGTGGGACTGGACAGGGCAGGCCTGCCGCATGCAGCAGCCTGGTGACAGATGGGGACCTGGGCCGCCATCTTTAAAGCCCCTCACTTGTGCTCCACCCACAGGGGATGCTGCCCAAGGACCCTAGATGCCTCTCTAGAGCATGAGCTCGGGCAAGAGTGCCCGCTACAACCGCTTCTCCGGGGGGCCTACCAACCTTCCCACTCCAGACATCACCACCGGGGTAAGGGGGTACCCCAAGGGTAAGGGTCTGCCCTCTACACAGCCCACATAGCCGGGGCCCCCAGCACGCTCCAGTAACTCGATGCCAACTGCAGAGCTTCCAGAGCAGACCCCGTCCTACCCAGGGCGTCCCGCGGGGGGGAGCTGTTCCGAGTCTGTGTTGCTGGTGTGTCCGTGCATGAGCACACACCTGGGCCTGTCAGTGTGTGCGCATGTGGACGCGTGCCCACACTTGCGTGTCTTTATTCTCTCCCGGGACAAGGTCAAGTATCCTCCATTCTCTCTCCAGACCAGAATGGAAACGACCTTTGGACCCGCCTTTTCGGCCGTCACCACCATCACTAAAGGTGAGCCTATGAACCGAGGCCAGTCCTGGCTGCGAGGAATCGGGGCACCCCTACCCCCGGCCTGCCAAGGCCTGAAGGCCAGTTCCTGGTGGGGCAGCCGCTGGTGCTGGGCTCTGGGCACTGGTGTCAGCCTCCCAGCCGCTGTCCTTGCTGCCCCCCACCCCGCACCCCTCCCCCTCTGGGCGGGACTCAGCTGCCCAGGACTCCCGCGCTCAGCCTCACTGCGCGCATGTCCCTCCGCCTTGGCACTTCCCTGCCTCTCTGTCCCACCTTGCCTGTCCCCTCTCCAGGGAGGCTGCCCTGACTTCCCAGCACCACCACACACGCCCGGCCCCGCCCCAGCCTCCTGGCCAGCTCCCAAAGGGTCGCAGGTCCTCTCTAAGGAGACGCACAGCCCCCTTCCCAGAGGAACGAGGGTGCGTGGCCCCTCTCAGGGCCCTCAGGGCTGGGGGTTCTAGGGCAGAGTTTGTCCTTTGCCTTTTTGGCACTCTGCCCCTTGTAGAGGGACACCAGCTGCTAATTAGTTTTTAATTATTTCCCCTGGTTTCCGCCGGCTGCACCTGGCCGTGGGGTTGAGGCCTCCGAGTGCACCTGCTCACAGCAGCACCGCTTCGCTGCTGGCGGCCCCTCAGGGGCTCTCAAAGTGCCCCCCGTTTTTCTCATGGTTTTTTTTTTTTTTTGAAGATAAAGTATGACACCCCCATCCAAACCCCCAAGAAATGGTTCCCTGACTTCCCCGGTCCTTTTAGAGACCACAGAGCACGTGTCACAACAGTTGAGAGTGCCCCGCACAGAGAAGGACGTGGGCCCGCGGCACCCCCAACCAGGTGCCAGGGACGGGCCAGAACCAGGTGCTGAGGCACTGACATGGCCTCTCCTGGCCCCTCCCATCAAGATGGGGAAACTGAAGCCCAGTCCCAGGGCAGCTAGTTAAAGTCTGGATCTTGAACCCAGGCCTTTGGGGCTGGTCGTTGTGACATCTGAACCTGAGGCCGGTGACAGCCACCCCAGGGCTTCTGGTTGGGCTGGGGGGGGGGGGGCGCGGTGAGCCTCCTGGCCTGCTGCTGCTGCCTACAAGACTGAGGAGGTGGCCCTCCCTGGCTCCCACGAGGACAGCTGACCACCAGCCCCAGGTGGCACCTCAGCACCTTCCCTAGAGGAGGCCAGAAGGCTGTGGCCAGGTCCTTGTTACGGCTGTGGCAGCAGCTCTCTCTGTGAACCGAGGCTTTCAGAGAACTCACCTGGGCCGGGCATGGTGGCTCACGCCTGTAATCCTAGCACTCTGGGAGGCCGAGGCGGGTGGATGGTTTGAGCTCAGGAGTTCCAGACCAGCCTGAGCAAGAGCAAGACCCCATTTCTACTAAAAAAATAGAAAGAAATTAGCTGGACAACTAAAAATATATAGAAAAAATTAGCCGGGCATGGTGGCACATGCCTGTAGTCCCAGCTACTCGGGAGGCTGAGGCAGGAGGATCGCTTGAGCCCAGGAGTCTGAGGTTGCTGTGAGCTAGGCTGACGCCAGGGCACTCTAGCCCGGGCAACAGAGCCAGACTCTGTCTCAAAAAAAAAAAAAAAAAAGAGAGAGAGAACTCACCTAGCAGAGTTACCTTGAGGGTCAAACAAAAGTGTCCTCAGCTCCTGCCAAGTGACCTTAGGTGTAATTATGCAGAGTTGGCCGTGTGCCCCGGCTGGGCGGAGCAGCCCGGGGCCAGGCTAGGGTGACAGGAACCTTGTAGAAGCTCTGGAAAAAGACCCCTCTGGGGATTAGGTGGCGCTGGGCGCCAGGAGCTCCCGGCTCAGCCCTGGGAGTGCCCAGGGGGGCCCAGGCCCTACAGCTGCCCTCAAGGCACCGGTTTGACCTGGGGCGGCAACCCAGCTTCCTGCCTGTGCCTCCGCACCCTCTCCACCCTGCCGGGGCCCTGGGAAGGGTTGAGAGCCATAGGTGGCCCCCGGGGCCTGATGTGCAGCCAGGCCCTGCCCCGCCTCACTGCACATTCCCCTGGGGAGACCCCCGCCCACCCGGCGCAGTCAGGCCCCTGCAGTAGCCCTCGCTCATGGTGCCCTGCCCCCCTTGTCTTGGCAGCTGATGGGACCAGCACGTACAAGCAGCACCGCAGGACGCCCTCCTCCTCCAGCACCCTCGCCTACTCCCCACGGGACGAGGAGGACAGCATGGTAGGTCCCCACCCCCAGGAGCAGTCACCTCTGATGAGCCTCAGGTCCCCGGAGGAGCTGACAGTGAGCTGGTGAGGCAGAGGGGACAGCACGTGTGGGCACCCTGAGGCCTGAGCACACGTGGTGAGTCCACGAGACTAAAACAAGGCCCCTGTGGCTGGACCGTGGGTGGCAAGGGACAGCCAGTGAAGGTGGCTGGGCTGGGGGACGTGGTGCCTGAAGGCCAGGATGAGGCGTGTTTGGCCCCATCTTAAGAGGGGTGGGAGCCACAGAAGGTTCAATCAGGAGGGTAATAAAAGCTTCCTCTGCTGCTGAGTGGAGAGTGAGTGGGGTTGCAGGGTAGAGGCAGGAGTCCAGGGAGGTCTTGACGAGGGAGACAGGCCATGGCAGGTGGGGAAAGGTGAGTGGTCCCAAGCCATGGGGTCAGCGGGGGCAACAGGGACCTTGTGAGGCCTGTACCAAGTGCTGGGGGCAGCTGGAGGACTCCCTGGTGCTGCTCTGCAGAGTGAGGAAGGGTCTCGGGGTCATGGTGGCCATTCCTGCCAGTCTCGTCATTGGTGCTCACTGCTGGGCGCTGGGCCTGACCAAGGAATGGGCCAACCTCGGCCAGACTGGGCTCCTGGGCGTGGAGGACCAGCCCAGCCTCGGGGCAGGGGCACAGCTCACTTCCACGTCACCACACCGCGGCCGGGCTTCCTCTCGGGTGTGGTGGTCCCTCTAACTGACCCGGCTCGCTGTCCAGTGCTCCTAGTCTTTCTGGGACCGAGGCTTCTCCTCATGCCGAGTCGCCAGGCCTTGTCTCTTTTCTTTTTCAATAAAAAGGAAAAACGTTCTTAAACAAACACACTCTGCACGAGGCCCTGAGGACAAGTTGACCACCCTGTTCCCTGAGGCCTCAGCAGTATGGGTCACAGGTGGCCCCCTGCCTGCCTCCTCCACCCCCCAGGCCTGGCCCCCGTTGGCCCCTGCGCTCAGGAGGGGGCCCCGTGCCAGCCCCTGCCAGGTCCCACTCTTGCCCTCTGGCTCCGTCGCTGCGGGCATGTTTGACTCACTTCCTCTGACTTTCCCTGCTGTCCTCACGTGGAGTTTCCATGCAGGTGGGCCACCCAGGACGCTGAAGGGTGGTGGGCACCGCCCTGGTGAGGCACGTGGGACACAGTGCCCTCCTCTGCCAGCCTGGGGACACCCGACCCTGGGACTGGCTGTGCCTCTGTGCCCCGCGGGTTTCACACCTGTGCTGCTGGGGAGGATGGGTCATTCCCACCTCTGCTGCCGGCTGGTGGGGGACCTATAGTGTGGCTTCTTCCTAGGGCTGCTGTCAGAGCAGCAGGGGAGGGGCTATGGGGAGCAAGAGCTCTTGGAAACTTCTGGAAGCTTCCAGGCCTAGAGGAGAGGAAGGGACAGTGCCTGCTCCTCCCCCAGGACTCCCCAGTTGGTGGCCCCAGGCCCAGGCCGGCATCTGTGGCCCTCACCTGCTCTCAAGAGGCCCAGCCGGGGTTTGGTGGGGGCCCCGCTCTGCCTTCACCCTGAGCCTCCCTGGCTGGGTCTGGTGTCCCCTGGCCAGGGAGGCCAGGCAGCCGCTCCCTGCCAGCCTCCGCTCCCTGCCAGCCTCTGCTCCCTGCCAGCCTCCGCTCCCTGCCAGCCTCCGTTCCCTTCCATGCAATGGTCCGGGGCCTTCGGCTGCCCCAGGATTGGCTGGTGGAGGTGCCCCTCTGTGGCCCACATTCCCTCACGGGAAGCAGGAAGCAGCCTGAGCGTGTCCTCGTAGAATTGAATAGCAGGAAGTCTCTCCGTTTACACAAAGAAAGTTGGCAGACGTGAGCGGGCAGCCCAACGCCAGGGGCCGCGGCCAGCCCCGGCAGGCAGGCGGGCGCCCACACACACCCGTGGCCCTGTGGGCAGCCAGAGAGCCTGCTAGGACGGGGGTGGCCCTGGGGGCACCGCTGCCCTCCAGGTTCCACAAGCCTTGGTCCCCGTCCTCCCCGCACCCCGCCCAGACCCCACGCTGAGACCCTGAAGGACCACCTCTCTCTGCGCAGCCCCCCATCAGCACCCCCCGCCGCTCCGACTCGGCCATCTCCGTCCGCTCCCTGCACTCCGAGTCCAGCATGTCCCTGCGCTCCACGTTCTCCCTGCCTGAGGAAGAGGAGGAGCCGGTAGGTATGGGGGCTCGGTGCGGACGGCCTTTGGGGCCCGTCGCTGTGCTGCGGCCTTGCTGGCAGCAAGAGGCAGATCGGGCTGGGTCAGGACTGAGGGGCCAGGCGGGTCCCCCAGGCACGTCCCCCCACCCCCCACCCCAGGGACAAGCCGTGGGAGTCAGCGGGGCTCAGGTCGGCCTCTCCAGTCTTCCTCGTGGGAGGAGGGCAGTGGGGGTGGGCCAGGACTGGGCAGCTAGATGCAGTCCTCCCTACTTGGCTCTCAAGGACCCCTCGGCTTCAGCAGGCCCCTCTCAGGACAGGCCCCTGTCCCTGGAGGCCAGCCCTGGGCCTGCAGGGGCAGGGGCCAGGCGCCTGGTGGTGGCATGGCCCAGGGGGGCCTTGCTGCCGTGCTAGCACCCCAGGCCCACACTCCCCTGCCCTGCCCTGCCGTTCTCAGGAGCCGCTGGTGTTTGCCGAGCAGCCCTCGGTGAAGCTGTGCTGCCAGCTCTGCTGCAGCGTGTTCAAGGACCCCGTGATCACCACGTGTGGGGTGAGCCTGCCGTCCGACCCGCCGACCCCTCCCGCCACCCGCCCAGCCCAAGGCTGCGGGAAGCAGCCCCCACAGCGCACCCTGGAGCCCTCAGAGGCCCGGAGGGCTGCGGGCCCCTCGCATGTGGCCCTGTGGCCTTGGTCACAGGCCTGCTCTGGCTGCCCAGCTGGTGTCTCCGGCAGTGGGCTCGGGGCAGGGCTGAGGCCCTGGGCTGCCGCTGGCTGTCGACTTGGGCTGAGGAAGACTCTGCAGCCATCCCCCAAGTCCGCCCTTTGTCCCCACAGCACACATTCTGTAGAAGATGCGCCTTGAAGTCAGGTAGGTGCTGCCCCCAGTGCAGGCCTGGCCACCGTTTTCCCCAGCTGGGCAGGGAGGTCCTGGCACTGTCCCCTGGGCTGCCTAGCAGAGGCCAGTGTCTGGGCTAGTCCGGCTTCTTCTGGGTGGGGGTGCTGGGGGCTACTGGGGGCACTTGGCTGAGGTTAACCTCCTTGAGCAGCACAGGGGACCCCGCACTCTGGGGTCAGTGCCACTCTCTGCGGAGGCCGTCCTCACTGTGAGGCCACGTCCTCCTGCACCAGCACCTGTTCCCACGGGTGCCGCGCCCCAGGCAGGCTGCCGCGCACTCTGCCCTCCGGTCCTCCCGGCCCCGCCCAGGCTTTTCCGGGCTCAGCTGAGAAGCTCCGTCAGCACCTGCTCTTCCTTCTTGGTGGCCCAGCTGTGCCCCTGTTCCATGCCGGGCGCCTCAGAGGGGCAGACAGAGGGTAGATCGGGCACCTGATAGCAGCTCGTGTCTACCCAGGTGGGGGACTGTGTTCCAGGCCTGCTGCTGCTCCCCCACCGGGACTCAGTTTCCCACTGGGCAGAGCTGTCCCCACTAGGCAAAGCTGCCAGGGGACGGCGTGGCCAGGCAGGCTGTGGGGGGTCAGCATGTCCTCCTTTCCCAGAGAAGTGTCCCGTGGACAACGCCAAGCTGACAGTGGTGGTGAACAACATCGCCGTGGCCGAGCAGATCGGGGAGCTCTTCATCCACTGCCGGCACGGCTGCCGTGCGGCAGGCGGTGGGAAGCCCACCGTCTTCGAGGTGGACCCCCGAGGGTGCCCCTTCACCATCAAGCTCAGCGCCCGGAAGTAAGTGCCCCTCCCGACCCCAGCCCCTGGGGGTTGCTGGGCAGCTTTGCCTCTCTGGGAGCCCCATTGTGGGGCCCCAGCTCAGTCCCTGCCGTGTCTCGCCCTCTCACAGGGACCACGAGGGCAGCTGTGACTACAGGCCCGTGCGGTGCCCCAACAACCCCAGCTGTCCCCCCCTACTCAAGATGAACCTGGAGGCTCACCTCAAGGAGTGCGAGCACATCAAGTGTCCCCACTCCAAGTACGGGTGAGTGGGCGGGCGGCTGGGTGGCCCAGTCCCTCCTGGAGCCGCCTGGGTGCTGGTCCCCAGGGAGCTGGGTCTTAGCTGGGAGCCACACCTGTAATCCTCACCAGAGAGCCCTGAGCCTCCAGGAAATGCAGATTGGGGAGCTGGGGGCGTCAGGGAAGGCAAGAGCAAGGGCATTCCCACGGTGGGCCCGGGGTGGAGTCCAGCAAATGGGCAGGTTGAGGGAGGAGAGGAGGCAGGAACTGGTCCTTCAGCTGTTACCCCCAGGGAGGAAGTAGCCCTTGAAGAGGTTTGCGCAGGGTGACATGGTTGCCTTTCACTTGTTAAGTGGCCCGCTGGTTGCTAGGTGGGAAAGACAGACAGGCAGGTGTGGGTGAGGGAAGCTGGGCCTGGGGTGCAGTGGGCACAAGAGTGGAACATTCTAGGGGGGAATCACTGGGGTCAGGGAGGCACAGGTAGGGGTCCTGCCAGGCAGGCAGGTGGGCAGCCGTCCTGTCACTGCAGGTGCACGTTCATCGGAAACCAGGACACTTATGAGACACACCTGGAGACGTGCCGCTTCGAGGGTCTGAAGGAGTTCCTGCAGCAGACAGACGACCGCTTCCATGAGATGCATGTGGCGCTGGCCCAGAAGGACCAAGAGATCGCCTTCCTGCGCTCCATGCTGGGCAAGCTCTCGGAGAAGATCGATCAACTGGAGAAGAGCCTCGAGCTCAAGTTTGGTGAGGGCTGGCCCAGAGGTGTGGGGACACGGCACCTCCTCCCGGCCCCAGTGACACCCTGTCTTCTGCCACTCAGATGTCCTGGATGAAAACCAGAGCAAGCTCAGCGAGGACCTCATGGAGTTCCGGAGGGACGCGTCCATGTTGAACGTGAGTGGGCAGGGGCTGTGGGTGGGGCTGGGGAGGGGAGACCTAGGAGGCAGTCTGCAGGCAGGGAACGGCCCTCAGCTTGGGCCCCAGCAGGGAGCCTCCCCCGTCCTTTGCCCCTCCTAGTCAGGATTAGGGGAGGGTTGCGCTGCCCTGCCCCAGGCCCAGGGGCAGTGGGCCCTGAAGAGGCTGCACTGGAAGCTGCGGCAGCTCCACCCACCTGCCCTTCACTCTGTTCTTGGTTTTGCAGGACGAGCTGTCCCACATCAATGCGCGGCTGAACATGGGCATCCTAGGATGTGAGTACGGGCCCCTCGGCTCCACCGGCCACCCCTGAGGCCCCCACTGGGTCCCTCAGCAGCTTCTCCTATCTCTCTGCAGCCTACGACCCTCAGCAGATCTTCAAGTGCAAAGGAACCTTCGTGGGCCACCAGGGCCCCGTTTGGTGTCTCTGCGTCTACTCCATGGGTGACCTGCTTTTCAGCGGCTCCTCTGACAAGACCATCAAGGTGGGTGGAGTCCTGCGGCCTGGCCGTGCTGGGTGGGCACTGCATGCCAGCTTCTGCCAGCTGCAGCCTGCCCCCAGGCGAGCCTTCTCTCCAATGGCTTTCTTCCTTTCTTACCATGCTGCCCCTTGGCACTGGGCTGACCCTGCTGGGGCCTGTTTTGGTCCTGGTCTCTACAGGTGTGGGACACATGTACCACCTACAAGTGCCAGAAGACACTGGAGGGCCATGATGGCATCGTGCTGGCTCTCTGCATCCAGGGGTGAGTCCAGGTGCATGTATGGCCACTCCTCACAGGGACAGGAGCCACCATGCTGCTGCAGCCCGTGGGCTGTGAGCTCAAGCCTGCATGGCCATGTGTCCGGCCAACCTGTGGGGCACCCTCTACCCTGAGCAGCACTGGCTCGCTGGGTAGGTAGCAGGAGGTGGGCTCCTGTGTGGGTCTTCTCTAAAGCCTGGAGCAGCCAGCCTCCCAGCAGAGCCTGGCCCTGGCCCTGGCCCTCAGGTGCCCAGAGAACAGAGGTGTACGACATTAGGGGCAGAGGCAGGTACTCAGCTGTCACTTGTCTGCAGCCAGAGCCCTGGCACAGCTCTGGGCATGGAGCCATGGAGTAGCCACCCTGGCTATGTGGGAGTCAGAGTGTGTGTGTACATGCGTGTGCGTGTGTGTGGGAGGGAGGGAGAGAGATGCTTGCTTACAGGAAGCAGCAGCTTGACTGCCAGCAGCCGACCTTGGGATTTATTCAGCGCTAACAGTCGGGTAATTACCTCCCAGCTCCTGTCAAATGCTCTCCAGGCAGGGACCAGAGGCTGGGCTGCCCCTTCCAAGGTTCCAGTGTGGAGACAGGAAAACAGGTTGGGGCTCCGGGAAACTGCACTGGGCCAAGCTGCGGGTTCCTGATGCCCAGGAGGACCTCGTCCTTGGCTAGGGCAGTGTCAGCAAGGACGGCAGCTTCTCCTGCCTTGACACGTTGGTCTTGTTCCCCAGGTGCAAACTCTATAGCGGCTCTGCGGACTGCACCATCATTGTGAGTGGGGCCGTGGGCAGGCGAGCCGGAGGGGGCACCCCGGGCACGCACTTCTCCCTGCCCCGGGCTCTGGGCTCTGAGGCTTCCCGTCCTCCCCTGCCAGGTGTGGGACGTCCAGAACCTGCAGAAGGTGAACACCATCCGGGCCCATGACAACCCAGTGTGCACCCTGGTCTCTTCCCACAACATGCTCTTCAGTGGCTCCCTGAAGGCCATCAAGGTATGGCGAGGGGTGCCTGTGGGTGCAGCTGCCGAGGCGTCCGATGCCCGCTCAGCCCACACTCACGGCCATCGTGCAGGTCTGGGACATCGTGGGCACTGAGCTGAAGCTGAAGAAGGAGCTCACAGGCCTCAACCACTGGGTGCGAGCCCTGGTGGCCGCCCAGAGCTACCTGTATAGTGGCTCCTACCAGACAATCAAGGTGCGCCCGAACCACACCCTGCCCGCTGGGGCTCTGCCCTCCCTGCCCTCCCTGGTACACACCCTGGGTGGGCAGGTGGGCTGCCCTGTGCTATTTTAGCCCCAGAGGCCCTGGAGGTGAGGCACCTGGCCTGGGACCAAGTGGCCCCCACTTACCCATAGATCTGGGACATCCGAACCCTCGACTGCATCCACGTCCTGCAAACGTCTGGCGGCAGCGTCTACTCTATCGCTGTGACAAATCACCACATTGTCTGTGGCACCTACGAGAACCTCATCCATGTAAGAGTTGGCCACCTGGGGGCAGGGCCAGACTCTGGGCCCGTCTCCCCCACGCTGTTGTGTCTCTGACCTGCCTGTGCCCACCCTCCCAGGTGTGGGACATTGAGTCCAAGGAGCAGGTTCGGACCCTGACTGGCCACGTGGGCACGGTGTATGCCCTGGCAGTCATCTCCACACCAGATCAGACCAAAGTCTTCAGTGCATCCTACGACCGGTCCCTCAGGGTGCGCGCTGGCCCAGGTGGTGGGAGGCTCAGAGGGTGGGTGCCCAGGCTCAAGTGGGTCCTCACATCACTCGTGTCCCCCCAGGTCTGGAGTATGGACAACATGATCTGCACGCAGACCTTGCTGCGCCACCAGGGTAGTGTCACCGCGCTGGCCGTGTCAAGGGGCCGGCTCTTCTCAGGGGCTGTGGATAGCACCGTGAAGGTCAGTGTCTGTGGCTTGGGCCACCCAAAGGGGTCGTACAGAACAGCAGGGGAGGGGGAAGGGTGGTGAGGAGCTAGCAGGCCCAGGCAAGTGGCAGTGGAGAGCAGGTGTGGACCTCAGGTGTCGTTGGGGTAGGATGGCCACAGGGCACCTGAATGAAACATCCCTTTCTTTGCAGGTTTGGACTTGCTAACAGGATCCAGGCCAGGCCTTGGCTGCTTCTGGGCCTGCCCTGGACCTGTCTGAGCCAGGCTGGCCACATGGGCTGGTCTCGGGGGTCTCTGCTTGCCCTGTGGGGACAGGTGGACAGGCTCAGGCAGCCAGCCAGTGCCCTCCCTGCCCTGTGCTCAGCCTTGTCCTTGCTGCTGCCAGGACAATGCCCAGGCCCCTCTCTCTGGGTGCCAGGTACGACGCTCGCCCGGCCCACCGTCTGTCCCCACCCCAGATGGACTGTGCGGGCCTTTTTACTCACCTTTTCTACTGTTTTTAGACTGTATATAGATTTGATTACTTTCCGATTGAAATAAAAGCTGCACAGACTGTGGCGGTGAGTGAGGTCAGGTCCTTGGGGTAAGGGGGCTGTGTGTGGCCTTGAGAAGATTGGTGTGCACTGGCACCAGCAGTGAGGATGAGGGACGCTGGGGACAGACCACAGAGCAGTTGCTTTGGTTGAGCCCAGGACTGCGGCCCCTCTGGGGACCTCCACGCCTGGAGGAGGTTCTGCACACTGTGGCCCTGGCTTCCAGCCCTGCTCCCCATTTCCCCAACACACGCACTCCCAAAAAGTGAGCCAGGCAGCTCTGTTTTCTGCTGTTTATTGACAGCCGACAGCAGCTCCCTGCCCCGACCCCCCTCCCCACCTGCTGGAGCCCCAGCTGGGCCACCCACTGAAGAGAGGCCGGCTGGGCATCCGGGCACATCCACTGTCAGGGAAGTGCTGGGTGTGACACCTGGAAGGGGCCCCGCACGCCCAGATGCCCCCTCAGCCAGCTCCCTCCACCCGCCCCGCACCACAATCGCTGGTTTTCGGCGTTTTTTTTAATTCTTTTTTTAAAGAAATGTCAAAGTAGTGCCCAACACTTGTGGATCAGCAAACACGAGAGAGGAGACCAGTCAGTACTTCTTGGAGAGGGAGAAAAAGAGACAGGAGGGGAAGAGAAGGCGGGAACAACCACACGACACAGCCTTGGACCATGAGTAGAAGTGTCCTTACAACTTGGGTGGGGTGGGCTCGCTGCCCATGTGGGTCCAGCGCGGGGCCCAGGGGGAGGGTTGGGCACACCCTCGCACACGAGCCTCGAGCCACATGGAGCCTGGCACGCATGCCCCTGCACCCACGCTGCCGTCACTTGGTCGACACGCCCACGTTCACCACATTGCACGCACAGCGCACCTCGCACCAGCACCCCCAGGACGCAGCCACACCCAGGAGGACACAGCCCATCAGCGAGCAAGGCACATCCTTTGAGTTCTTCGGACGAGGAGAAATTACGAGAGAGAAGAGCAGAGGAGAGACCCTGGGTGGAGGACCCACCCTCCCTGGACCCCAGCCTCCTGTTTGTGCTAGTGGGCCGGGGGCCTGGCCACTCGGGCGCAGGGAGGGAAGCGCGGACAGACAGATGGCCTGGGCCTCTAACAGCTTTTGTCTCAAGCTAGACTCCAGTGTCCTTTCTGTTGGTAAATGGTTTTCTATAGAATCAATAATATTTCTTTCTTTAAATATATATTTGTTAAAGTTATACCTTTTAGTTTCTCTGGGGAAATCTGCGTCAGCTCATTCCCAATAAATTAATACTCTTGATAGCTTATATTCTGGGGGGTGCAGTGGGGCAGGGGGTCCTGACCTTGGTCCCCGTCCCTTGTGCTGCGCCGGAGCAGCTGGCAGCGGCTCCCCAACGGGCAGTTCTGTGCTGGGCACAGGCCTGTGCTCTGCCCGGCCGGGGAGCGGCCGCGGCGCCCCCTCCCTCCTCTCCAGGGCGCCCGCAGCGGGCAGAGCCTGGCGCGGGGGCCCAGCAGTTATTGCACAGGAGCGGCAGGCGGGGCGGGCACGGGGCAGCGGCGTCCGCCCAGAGCCCTTGGGGCCCCCGGCCCAGGCCCAGGGGCAGGAGTTGTGCTTGTGCCGGCGCCGGCCGCCCGCCCGCCCGCGCCCAGACCTGGCATCCTGAGGTAAAGGTCAGTGTGAGGGGCGGCGGCCCTGGCGGCGCAGGCGGCCCGACGTGGCCGCGTCACTCCAGCATGGCGTCCAGCTGGTCGGCCAGGTCGTCGAACATGCTGCCAATGTCATCCAGGATGCTGCCCGTGCTCTTCTCCGCGGCGGAGGGGCTGCGGGCGGGCGCCGCGTGAGCGGGAAGGGCGGCGGCGACCACGCCTGGCCCCGCCCACCGGCCAAGTCCCGCCCCGCCCCGCCCCATCCTAACGGGGCGGCACCCAACCTCAACCCCGCCCACCACGTACAGGCCACGCCCCGCTCCCGGGATCCTAAAGGGCCGAGGCCCGCCCTCAACTCCGCCCCCCACATGCAGGCCCCCGCCCACTAGACCGAGTCCCGCCCCCCACGTGCCAGGCCGTCCCGCCCCACTCCCGGGTTCCTGACCGGCCGAGGCCCCGCCCCGATCGTGGGAGGAGTCGGCTGGCACGCGGCCCCGCCCCATCCCCGCCCACCGCGACTGGGTCCCGCCCTGCGCCCCGCCCCGCGCCTACCGCGAGCCCCGTCCGTCCTCCTGCCGGATCTTCTCCTCCACCGCCTGCAGCGCCGCGGCCAGGCACGCGCTCGTCTCCTCCAGCTTCTGCCGGGCGCTGTCCCCCGGCGAGGTGCCGTCGGGCGCGGCGGGGGCCCCGGCGGCGGCGGCGGCGGCAGCGGCGGCGGCGGCGCGCGGGGGCTTAGCGGGCACGTGCAGCGCGGGCGCGCTGGGGGACGGGGGCTTGGCGGGGCTGGCGCTCAGCGAGGGCGGCGTGCCGGCCGGCTTGGCGGCGGCGGCGGGCGGCTGGCGTGCCGGAGAAGGCGCGGGCGACGGGCTGGCGCTGCCTGCCGGCAGCCCCGCCACTGCCTTGGCCGGCTTGGGCGCCGTGGGCGGTGGCGGCGGTTTGGGAGACACAGGCGGCGGCGTGCCGTGGGCGCGCTTCACCTCTGCGGGAAGGACTGCGCTGGCACCGCGGCGGGCACGGACCGCGCCAGCTCCCGCACCCGGCCGAGGCCCCGCGGCCCCTCGGCCCCAGCCTCCCGTGGCCGCCAGGGGCCGCGCCCCCAGCTGCAAAGCTCGCTTCGCTGCTTCGGAATCCCCCTCCAGAGGTGGCCTGCTGCAGCCACACCGCTGGGTTGCCTGCATGCCTCAGGGCCTTTGCACCTCTGATCCTTCTGTCTGGAAACCTGTCCTCTCCCTTATGCGCCTGGGTCAGGGGAGGGCCATCCACCTTGCTCTAGCCCTAGGCTGGCAGGGTTGTCCAAAAGTGAGTGGATGAGAGGGTCTGGGGACACTTTCCCACCCTACCCCACCTGGACTTCCATCAAATCCAAAAAGAGGAAAAGCCCTCAGAGTAGAGAGATTGGACGGGGGTCCTGCCTCCCCTTCTTGGCCTGCACTTGCTGGCTCCATGGACCTACCTGGGCTGCCAGGGCCTGGCAGTGGCACCTTCTTGGAGGTGGGTGTGGGCGAGCCCTGGATCTTGGGCACCGGCTGAGCCAGGATAGGCTTGGGAGACACAGGCGGCTTGGCCGGCTTCCGGGCATCACTCTCCGGTTGGGGCAGTGGGGGCAGGTGCACCAGGTCCGTGGGCGGTGGCTCGGCAGGCGGGGGCGGTGGGGGCAGCTCCGGGGGGCCAGCCTGCTCCGAGGCTGGCAGGCGACGTGCAGTACCCGTGCCATTCTGGTACACAGACAGTGGGGGGGGCGGCTCAGGCCCGGCCTCCCGCTCCTTGGCCTTGGGCCTGCGCTTGACTGTGTCAGACTCAGTCAGGATGAACTTGACATTCTCCTGCTGGCTCTGCTTGGCCCGGATGCGCCTCTTGAGCGTGGCACTGGCCTCCACCCTGGTCAGGGGTGGGCCCTCAACACTTGCCTCACCCTTGACTGGACCTCGAGGCCGCTGCCGGCCAGCACCATCCTCCACAAAGTGGCCTTGATCTGCCGACTCCCCTGGCCCCCGACGAGCAGTGGCCAGAAGTCCAGTGACCGGCCCACTGAGCGTGCGGCGCCGGTTCACCACCTCCCCATCAGGCCCAATGGCCTCTTTATGCTTCACGGAGGCCAGCACCGTGGCCACCCGGCCTGGCTCTGGACTGGCAGGCTGCGGCATGGGGTGGCCCTCGGGAGGCCTGCGGGCAGCCCGGCCCCCACCCCCAATGGAGGACAGCTCAAGCATGGCCGCGATGCTCTTCACGCTGCCGGCACTGCCCGTGTCCACGCTGCCAGCTAGGTCGCTAGCCCGCCGGCGCTGTGCCCGGACCCCCAGCAGGCCATCTTCAGCCTCGGCGTCCGGCACCTGTTCATCGGCCAGGTTGGCACTGGCCATGGCTGAGCTGGAGCGCTTGGGTGGGGGCGGTGGGGGCCCCTTCTTGCGTGGCCGCACAGCGAACGACTGGCTGCGGTTGACATTCTTGTCGGTGCCAGCAGGTGCCCTCACCGAGTGGCTGCGGCCCACACGCCGCTGGACTGTGGCGTATGGCCCTGCGGCAGCAGGCACCAGCAGCTCGTCCCGCTCGGGCTCACTGTCAGATGCCGCGTAGCGATTCAGGCTGTGGGCGCGCTTCTTGGGCCGCCCTGGCTCGGTGTCAGCCTCGGGGGGCAGGCATAGTGTTGGCACAGCTGCCGGCACAGGCGGAGGTGCAAGCCCTGGGGCAGCTGGCCCCACCTCGCCCTCCACAGGCTGGGGCAGCACATAGGCAAAGCCACGGTGTGTGGGTGACTGTGGCAGGGAGCGAGGTGACATGGGTCGCTCCGTGGGTGGCAGCAGCTGTGGGGTGGGCTTCACCTTGGCCGTGGCTGGGGCTGGACCATGAGGTCCCCCAAGGGCCTGGGGAGAGCCTGGCCGGGCTTTGGTGGGCGTCTGCGGGGGTGTAAAGTGGCTGGCGCCCGGCAGGAGGACCTGCCGTGGCTTGCCAGGCACTGGGGGCACACTGGCCCTCTTGACACTGTGACCATGGCGGCCGGGCCGGGCCTCCTTGGGGGTGGTGCCGGGGGCTGGCCCCTCATCCAGCAGGTACTCCTGGCTTCGAGACATGGGGCTGCCCGGCCCAGGGGGCCCATCGCCCAGCAGCTCCTGGGAACTACTCATGTGCCGTGCCCGCCCACCCAGGCTGGGCTCCTGCCGCACAGTGGCCCTGGGGGTGGGTGGCAGGTGGTTGGGGGGTTTTTCGGCAGCAGCAGCAGTGGCCCCCTCGGCTGGGCCAGTCATGGCAGCCTGCAGCTCACCGCTAAGCTCACTGTCCTGGAAGGTGGTCATCTTAGGGGACTGGCAGTCGGCCGGTGCAGGCTCAGGCGGGGGTGGTGACTCAATGGCCATCACTTCCAGTGACTGGGGTGCCTTCCGGCGCAGGGGTCCCCCTTCATACTTGGCATATTCTGCCTTCTGCAGCTCCGCCAGTTTCCTCACTGCCAGCATCAGCTTCTTCTGGTGTCCTGAGCGGGCACAGGAGCAGGTCAGGTGGACCAGGAGCCGCAGGGGCTGGGGGTGGCCTGGGGGCCGGGGCCCTCACCCAGCTTGGTGATGCCGATCTCCTGCAGGTCCTCCCAGGTGATGTCGGTGATGAAGTCGATGTTCTCGTAGCCGTTTTCCACCAGCACTTTGTAGTACTGGGCCAGGCCGATCATGGACAGCCACACGGCCAGGTTAGCCTACGGAGCAGGGGACACAGAGGGGCAGCCCAAGCTGGCTGCCCACACCCTGCCCGCCCACTTGGGGCTGTTGGAGGAGGGGTGCTGGGCCAGCAGGATACAGACAGACAGAAGGACAAACGGACAGGCTGAGTTGTCATCATTGGAAACCTCACAGGCAAGCCTCGGCAGGAGCCCAAGGCCAGCGCCTCAGCATGGCCCCACACTCAAACACACACACGGGGACGGCCCCTCCTCAGGACGCCCTTTGAGAGGGTGGAAGCAAGCGCTTCCTTGCCCGGCCAGGCGGCTGTGGGCACAGCACCCTGAGGAGATTCACCCCACATGTCGTGGACACAGACATACGGCACCACACCAACTACGTGTATACATGCACACGCTGCACACTGCGCACCCAGCCACGCACGGGCACTGACATCCTGTCCCGCGTCACGCTCACACCTTCTCACTGTTTCCCCACCTGCATCAGACACTCAGCCACACCACACACTCGTGCAAATATCCACAGCAGTCCACCGAGAGCCACCAATCGCTCCCTGAGCGGCACCGAGGTGTCCACACTCCCAGCTGGACGTCACTCATGCACCCACACTTGGCACACTCAGTCACCCCAGGTGCACAGGGCAAGGCGAGGCCCACAGGACCCAGACGTGCTCCCAGGAGGTCCCCCGAGCCGCTGACTGAGTGGGGCAGGGCGGGGTGCGTGTGCACCAACTGTGAGTGCAGACCTGCCCGGCAACAGATCCAGGACCCTGAGGACCCTTTGGTGGCCACCGAGCACCTTTCCCGTCAGTGGACAGGACCCCGGAGTTCAGGTTGGGCCAGGCCCTGGGCCCACCTCTTCCAGGCCCAGACCCTATCCACCTGCCTGTAGTGACAGCACAGGCCAGCGTGTATAGGTATGGCTGGAAATGGAAGTGTCACCCGTCAGCACGGGCCACACGTGTGGTGGAGCATGTGCATGCTCATGCAGTTGTCAGCGGGTACCTGGAGGGCATTCAGTGCACACACGTGCTGGATGCGGTGGACGCAGGTCCCTGCCATCTCTGCATGCATGTGTGAGAGGCAGTGCTCAGGGGCTAGATGGCTGGGGGTCCCTGTATGGCAGCCTGTGTGCAATGGGGGTCTTTTTGGGCATCAGGGAGGTGGAGAGGGGGACTCTCTTGGCTGCAGGCTCCTCTGGCCCCTGCCCCTGCCCCAGGGAGTCTGGCGCCAGTGCCCAGGACGGACAAACAGAGGCTGTCCAGGTGGCTCACTGCTGGCGGCTCATCCTCCACTGTCCTGTCCCTGGAGCCCCAGAGGGGTGGGGAGCCAGTCTGTCTGTCTGTCTGTCTGCCCGTCCTGGGCCCAGCCTCTGGGGTGCAGGGGGCCTTACGGGCTTGTGCTCAGGCAGCCAGTCGGGCACATTCAGGCCACTGATCTCTGCCGTGATCTTCTTCCGGTGGCCCGGCTTGGTGACGCCGATGGCCGTGAGGTCCTAGGCAGAGGGGAGCCCATCAGCAGGAGGCCGGGCCTGTCTGTGGGACGCAGCTGGCAGGCAGCGTGCAGGAAGCTCACCTCGGGGGTCATGCGGCTGATGGTGGGCAGGTCGTAGCCGGCGCTGACGAAGTTGGGGGTGTAGAGCTGCAGCTGGAACGTGGCAAGCCACTGGCTGACGGCCTCAGCGCTCTGGAAGACACGAGGTACCCACTGCAGGCTCGCCCGCCCCAGGCCTGCACCCCAGCCACCTCACGCCTCCTTCTCTGCTTGGCTGGCAGGCCATGTAGCCACCGGGCACGCCGTCCGCAGGTCCTTCTGCAGCCAGGCCTGGCATGCCTGGCCCCGTGCTCCTCCATCGCGGTCCTGGGTGGGCCTTCCTCGAGTGTCCTCCAGCCCTTCTGCCTTCTGGGATCTCCACCAGGAGGGTCCAGTGCTGTCATGTCACGGCCTCCCTGACTTTCCCCTACCCCCCGTTCCTGCACCAGAGACCCCCCCACACCATCTCGGGGAGGCAGGCAGTGTGCCCCGTGTGAGGGGGCTCTGGGGAAAGGGGCCTCTGGCTGGGCTGCTCAGGGCTGTCCCCAGCTGCCTGGAAGGTGGCCTCTGTGCCCACAGGTGGGCACCTTGCTTCCTCCGCCCCGCAGGAGGACTCAGCCAGCAGCTCACGCCTCCCCAGCACCCGGGTGCACGCACACGCGGCCCACTTGCCCACGCACGCACTGTGCTGTCTCACACCTGTGCCCAGCTGACAGTCTCACCGCTGCACACGCACCCCACTCACTGCACGTGCCCTCCACAGCGTGCACACACCTAGGCACACACCAGCTCACACGTACTGCTTACATGATAGACGTCACCTGTACACACAGGAGTGTGCACACAACACACACACAGACTGACAGACAGAAGAACGGGCTCTGGCCTGGCAAGGCCCCTGGCCCTGCTGTGCCCGGGGCCAGGCCAGGCTGCCTGGGTGCCCATCAGACTGTCAGCCCCGCCACCCTCCCCGATGCCTGGCCCTGGACCCAGCCCGGCCCTGTACCTTGCCCTCTGACGCCGGCTCCAGCTTCTTTGTTGGCTGATCTCCGTGGACCTGCCCCGTGTGGGCCACTGGGGGCTGGGACCGGGCTGCACCTGGGGACGAGAGGGGTGGGGGGCAGGGGCTGTTCAGGGGCCTCTTCCCCACCGGGCAGAAGCAGCTGCAGCCTTCACTTACCTGTGGAGCCCTCTGGAGGCTTGACTGGGCTGTCCCCGGGGCTGGACTCGGACACGGACTTCTGGGAAAGCACCGTTGCCAAGAGCTATAACCCAGAAACACTCACTCACTGGCCTGCTCCAGGCCCTGGCCACCCTGGCCACCCACACTGGCCGCCACCCCACCCACCTTGACTCCCTCGGAGCCTGCATGCAGGGCATGGACCCCGCTGCCCCGGCCGCTGGCCACACTGCTCACACTGCCGCTTCGGTCCCCACCTGCCAGCAGGAGGGAGTAGGATGAGGCACCGGCCCCGCAGTGGTGCCCTGCAGAGTCCTGCCGCCCCAGCCCTCAGGGCCCCCAGCCCACCTGCAAAAGGCTTCCTTAGCACCCAGATCTCCTCTGGGGGCGCAGAGGGCCCCAAAGAGCCGCCTCCCTGGGGTGGGCTTTGTTCGGTGCCTGCTCGAGAACCTGTAGGCCAAGCAGAGTCTCCTGAGCCGTGGGCAGAGGGGAGGGGTGGGCAGAGGAGAGGCCAGCCCGTCCGCACCTCTGGGGGCCACACCGTGGCCGCCTCCTGCCCCAGCTGTCTGCAGGGAGCGGAGAGGCCCTTGGAAGGCCCCATCCACCTGGATGGCCATGGGTGCAGGCCCTGCCTCCTAACCAGCCGCCTCTTCCCTCTTGCACACCGTCACCTGCCATGTTTTTTGGCCCCGGAAACCACCCGTGCGTGGGCTCCACAGCCTGGGCCCTGGGGGCTGGCCACATGCCCCTGTTCCTGGCACTCACTCTGCCCCAGCTCACAGCCTCCCCTCCTCACTGCGCCGAGCCCCCTCTGGCCTCAGTGCCTGGAGCCTGGACTGCTCTGCCCATGGCCAGTTCCCCCGCCCCCCGCCAGGGCCCTCTCTGACCTCTGACCACCGTATCTAAAGCAGGCCTCTATCCACTCGCCCTGTGTCACTGGTTGGTACAGTTCCCTCTGTGTCACTGTCCCCACTCCCTCCCACCCCAGGGCAAGCTCCCTGAGAGCAGGAGCAGCGTCTAGGTCCCTGTCTGTCCCCAGTGGTCAGCTCAGAACCAGAACGTGGAGGGCACGTGTGTTTGTGGGATGAATGGAGGAATGGGTGTGCCTGGCCGCTGGCGAGGAGATGGCCAGTGGGCCACAATGCTGGACCCCTTTCTGGCCCCCAAGCCGAGGCTGACTGGCTCCTCCCTGCTGGCCCCCAGGTTGCGGTGGGACTTGCCTGCTCGCTTAACAATGGCCTCGCCCAGTGAGGACGGGAAGTAGCCCACCCGGTCATTGCCCGTCCGGTTGTCATGGATACAGCCCTTCCACCGGCCATCCGGATGCTGCTCAAGGACCTGGTCAGAAAGGTGGGGCCGTGCTCAGGGATGCTGCTCCACCGGGAGCCGTCTGGGCCACCTTTCTGAGCCTCCTGCCCGCCCGGCGCCCCCAGCTGCTGCGAGAGGGTGTTCTGGGTGAGCCTGCCCAGGCCTCGCCTGGCCCCGCTCCAGTGGCCCCAGGGCCGCCCTTACTGTGATGATGTCGCCGGCCTTCACATTGAGGCTGGTCAGGTCGTAATTGTTGCAGTAATCCTTGGTCGCCCGGACCTGCAGGGCTGCCGAGGCCTCTGGGGACAGAGGAGGTGGACCCTTGTCCCGAGAGCTGACCTCTCCAGGCCGGGCCCAGCCCCCACCCCACCCGGGCCCACCTCGCAACAGCTGCTTGATCTCCTTGCTGGCCTGGGACGTGGTAAACTGGTGCACGATGTCCAGGGCCGTCTGGCTGTAGGTGTTCCTCACGTGGGCGTTGATCCCGCTCTGTGTGTGCGACAGGGCGAGGCTGTCAGGAGCCTGCGCCGCCCACCTGGCCCAGCTCCTGCAGCCCCGACTCACGTCCAGCAGCAGCCGGACCACTTCTGTCTTCCCGCAGAGCGCGGCCTCGTGCAGGGCGGTGCCCGACTTGGTCTGGCGGTTAATGTCAATGCCGGCTTGGAGGAGGAGCCTGGTGGGGGTGAAGGTGGAGCGAATGGCAGGCCTTCCGACAGGAGTTCCCCCGCACCCCATACCAGGCCTCAATTCCTGGGTACCCCAACTGCCTGCTTGGGGATGAGGGCCGGCCGACCCTGCCCTGTGTCCCTGACTGCCACGGTGTCTGACTTACCCTGTGCTAACCCTTCACAGCTGGTATCTCCTGTAACCCTAGTGTTTGCACTGCTGGGACCCCCACCTTATGGGTGGAGAAACTGAAGCTCAGAGAATTTGGTGCCTCCGCGAGGTCACCCAGCAGTGGCAGGGCCGGGACACAGCTAGGCTCGTGGGCTGTAGCAGCCCCCTGCCCAGCCCCTCCAGCTCATTCTATACACGGGTGTCTGGAGGCCACACCAGAGGGCTGACCATGTCCCTATGGCTCCCTGGATGTTATCCCTGAGCCCAGGGTGCCACTAAACCCTAGGAATCGTGAGGCCGAGTCCCCTCCCCACCAGGGCTGTACCTGATAATGTCGATGTGACCATTCTTGGCTGCCAGGTGCAGGGGGCTGGTGCCGTTGGGGTCAGTGGTGTCCCCTGGCCGGGGCTCCAACAGCGCCGCACACATGTTGCTGCTTAGGAGCAGCTGGACTACCTTGAAGGAGGGGGCAGGGTAGGGGAGCCTTGGTCTGGGCCACCCCCACCCAGGCGAGGGGGCAGGCAGACTGAGCCCCACTCGGCTCCACAGGGAGACTCACCCCAACGCGGCCGAACTCGCAGGCCAGGTCCAAGGGCGTCTTCCCCGAGTTGTCCACCATGCACGGGTTGGACTGGTGCTGCAGCAGCATCTCCGACTGTGGGGGCCGAGGGCACAGTCAGGCCCACAGGCAGCCCCAGGCCCGAGCTTCCCCCCACCCCCACCCCCACGCGGGTCTCACCACGTCGTAGTGACCGTGCTGGGCCGCCAGATGCAGGGGAATGTGGCCCTCGTCAGACGGGATGTTCACGGCAGAGCCTGCCTTCAGCACCAGCTTCATGGGCTCCTTCCGGCCCTGCCAGGCCGCATAGTGCAATGGCCGCATGCCTGGGGGCAGGTGGGGGCTGTTGGGAGCTAACCCCTGACCCTGAACCCAATGCTGATCTCCAGAACACGGATTACACAAGGACCCTCCTCCACCCAGACCCAGACCCTGGGCTGAGCCCTCGGGTGAGGGACCACCAGGGCCTGCAGGGGCAGCCCCTGACTGCCCCACCCTGGGCTCCAGGCCTGGGCCAGGCTTGCCTTTGTTGTCCTTGATGTCCACAGCGGCCTGGGCTTCCAACAGCAGCGTGATCAGCTCCGTGTTGCCATTCAGGGCCGCGTGGTGCAGGGCAGAGAAGCTGACACAGGCAGAGGGCAAATGTTGGGGAGGACCCAGCACCCTGGCCCCCCAGGAGCCACCACCCCCTTCTAGGCTGGCACCACCCTGGCTGAGAACTCACCCATCTGGGTCCTGGAAGTTGACATTGATCTTCTTGGTGGAGCCCAGGAGCTCTGGGAGTGGAGAGGAACACGGTAAGGGGAGGCTCTGCCCAGCCTTTCCAGGCAGCCTGAGAGAAGGGGACTCATTCACTCAGCTCTGCCCTGCACTCGGCCCCGAGTGCCAACTGCCTGGGCCTTGGTTTCCCACTGCACTGAGATGGGGGCGATTCACAGGACCAACCAAGGACTCCGGTCTGTCCCCGCCTGGGGACAGGAGACGAGGCTGTGCACCCACACACACACACACACACACACGTGTGCACACACACTCCCTCCCTGGGGACGCTGACTGAGCACCTGCCAATGGTGGGAGGGAGAGAGCCGGCCCAATCTGTCTCTCAGAAGACCCAGATGGGGCCGGGGGTGGCCAGGGAGGCTGGAACACCCGGAAATGGGGGTATCTCTGGGGGAAGAGCTGCATCTCCACCACACGGCCACCCCACTGCCAGCTCTGGGCCACAGCCAGTGTGGGCTACCCATATAGCCAGGGCAGGGGGGAGGTAGGTGAGAAGCCAGTGACCCTGTGTGACCTCCTGCACACAGCCATCTTGGCCACAGGGCTCAGGCCACCTGAGCTCAAGGGGCCCAAGCCTGCCAGAGGGGCCTCCATCTCCCCTCGGGCCATCCCCCTTCCGGCCCCCACCGGCCGGCTGCCAGAGGACAGAAGCCCACCAATGCCCTCCCAGTGGGCGCAAGTCCACGTGGACTTGGGCCAACCCCCTGCCTGTCTGGGCCCTGGTTACATAACCCGTTTGTGGGTCAGTCACTCGGTGAGGGGGGGCGCACAGGACAGAAGCCCCTTTGTCCAGGCCCAGGACAGGGGTGGGGGTGGGGGTGGGAGCCCGAGGGCGGGAGTCAAGGCACAGAGGCTGCAGGGCTTGCCTGGTGACCCACAGCAACCCTGGTCTCAGCCTCCAGACGCAGGGTGTGGGTCCTCTAATGACCCATGAGGCCCACAAGGTCAGACGGGCCTGAGTTCAAGTCTCCGCTCTGCCACTCACCAGCCCCATGGCCTTGGCCACTGGCCTCCTCCCAAGCTGAGAAGGCCGTGCTAACGGGCAGCAGAGGCAGACAGCATTTCCAGACACGAAGCCCGTGGGGCCGGGCACCGCCAGGGCTCAGTGAGCGGCGATTGCTCATATCAGCTATGCGGAATCCCACCCCCACCTCCTGCAGCGAGGGGTTTCTCTTGCGCAGAGCCAAGGCGGCTCCACCGCGCCAGCAGCTCAGACACGTCCATTTCCACGTGTGGCAATGCCACCCTTCCCCTCTGCGGCCCAGGCCGAAGCTGTGGATCCAGCATGCTCTCCTGCACGTCTGTATCTCGTCCCTCCGTGATCCCCCCTGGCTCTGCCTTCGAGATGCTCTCAGCACGCTCGGAACCCTTTTCACCGCCTCTCACCACTGCCACCGCCACCAGGCCGGGCCGGGCCAGCATCGCTCACCAGATCACTGCCACCACCTCCCCACAGCATCCCTATGTCCTCCCTCACCCCTAGGTCTAACCTCGGTGCCCAGCAGTCTTAGGGGGGGCCCTATCAGAACATGTGTCGGATCCTGCCACTCCTCTCCCGAAGACCCTCCAGTAGCCAGTCTCGCTGAAGGGGGCAGGGGGGAGGCCGAGGGAGGACAATGACACTGCACAACGGGGCCCTCCTGCCCTCGCCCTGACCTCTTTGCCCACTCTCTCATCACCCCTGCTCCAGCCACACAGGCCTCCTTGACGCTTCTCCAACATACAGGCTGCCCCTGCCGCAGGGCCTTTGCATGTGCTGGGGGGGGGCTGCTCTTCCCCTACGGATCCCCACAACTCCCTCCCTCACGTCCGCTGTTACCCATCGGCAAGGCCTCCCCATCCAAGATGGCCCCCCATCCCATGTCTGCCATGTTGCTGTGTCCTTCACGACCACCGACCACATCACACCTCACTGATTTCGTTCCTCACCCGCCTCCACCACTAAACTGTAAGCGCCAAGAGGACACGGGCTCGAATCTACAGTGCTCGTTGCGGAGTCCTCGCTGGCTAAAGCAGTGCCTGGTGTGCATGGGAGGCGCTCAGTAAACCAGAGACTGAACCGGCAGCTTCGTCCCCCACTCTGTCCACCTGCCAGGGCCGGCCTCACGGGAGTGCGACTGTGCAGCTGCCCAGAAGGCCCCACAACTGCTCGGTTGCTGTGTTGTCACCATCTTGAAATTCTTAATTTTGGGACAAGTAGCCCAGCATTTTCATTCTGCACGGAACCCTACGAATTACGTAGCTGGGCCTGCACGGTCCCTGTCCCTTGCCATTGGCTAAAGGGAGCACAGACATCACTGCCTCTCCCCCAGGATGTTCCCCCAGGAACACTGCACCCCACCCTTCCCAGCTCCAGTGCAGCCAACCCTGGCATCTCCACTAAGACAGGCCAGCCCAGGCCCTCTCCTCCCCACACAGTGGGCCCCACAGCCAGGCCCACCTGCTCACTCAGCCACACCTACAGGGGCTGAGATTTCAGGGGGGCAGGGGTCAAGGAACAGAAAGTGACACCTGTGGGGGATGGGGAGTCTCCATCAGGAAGGGGACCACCCCCATGAGGAGGGGCAGCACCTCACCAAGTCACCTCATCCCTCTTTCTGCCCTGGGTCTCTTGTCAAAGAACCAAGTAGCTGAAATTGGATGGGGGCAGCTTGAAGTCTTGGGACACCCTCCCCCAATTCCTGTGAGGGACACTGGGTGGCCAGGAAGGTCCCGGAACTGAAGCGGGCCTGGGGCTGGAGAGGCTGCCCCCTCTGAGGCAGGTTCTCTGGATGAGCAAGGGCAGAGCCGGCTGGAGGGGGCAGATGGGGACCGGGCTGGAGGTCTAGGAGCCTCTCCCAGAAGCCACCTTTCCCTCCCTGCGAGGTCACTAAGCCCCAGGGGTGCCATGTGAGTCGGAGCACACAGAGCTGAGCGCCCCCTGCCTATTACCCAGCCCTTCACTGCTCCCTGACACCAGCCCCACCTTTGGGGTCAGGTCCAAACTCCAGGCTGCAAGGAACTTAGTGGGCTAAGGTGAGAGGATGGCAGGCACCAGCCCTCAGTGTGCAAGGAATTCCTCCAGGGCATCCTCAGGCTTCCTGGAAGGGGACACCGGGCCCTCCCCGCCAGCAGGAGGCCACCCCTGCCCCAGCATTCTCCCTCCAGAGCACAGTCTCTTCTTCCCTCAAGGACAACTGCTAAGCGTGCATGTGCACACAGGGGAGGCTCCCTTCAAGGCGGGATGACAGAGCCTGGGGTGACAGAGCCTGGGGTGACACTAGAGTGGTGGGAGGAGGGAAGAGGCCAGGCACCAGGAGGGGACCATGAAAGCAAGGGTCACAGGAACACCTCTGGGCTCAGAGGCCTGGAGAACACTGCTGGACACCCCCCACCTCGTGGCCCAAACTCCAGCTGTACTTTGCTGAATCAAAATACATCTTACTCCAAAGCAGGCCAGCGTTGCCATGACAACGAAGCTAATTCATGGAGGGATTTCTCCATCTGATTTATTGCACCCGCCCCTGTGAGTCAGAGAGTACAGACACTGGGGCCAGGGCAGGTGTCTCCCCTGCCCCAGAGGCCAGACAGGCAGAGGCAGAGACCCCAGCAGAGGTAAAGGCCCCCATGCCCCTCAAATGGCCTGAATAGAAGGGAGGAGGGACCCCCAAATCTGAGGTCTCTACTTGCCTAGTTCCGGGCCTGGGCCATCTAGGGGAGCAGTCGTAGTTGGCACTTACTGAGAACTTACTAAGTACCAGAGCCTCACGTGCACCCTCTCGCTGTCCTCACAACACTGCTGCGAGGCAAACGTCCCATCCTACAGATGGGGAGACTGAGGCCCAGAGAGCCAAGCTGTCTGTACCCAAGGTCACAGGACCACTAGGTGGAAGCCTTTGCCATGCCTCTGTCTCTCTCTGATGAGGCGCCTCTTCCTGGAAGCCCTCCCTTTCTGAACCCTAAGGGTCTGAGCCAGCCCAGGGCCAGCCTGCCCGCCTGCAAGGCACCAGTGTCCCTCTCTCTTGCTGCACAGAGTGGACAGGGGCTGGCTAGGCAGGGTGCTAGGGGTGGGGGTCCTCCTGCCCTCCCCCAGGAGCTGGTCCCAGTGCCCAGCAGCGTAGTGGAGAAAGGGGAGGGGCCTTCCAGCTACAGTCTATGGGGGTGGGGTGGGGAGTGAGGGTGCCCAGACCCCACGTGCTGACCTGCAGAGCCCTGCCCATGCCCGCACAGGTGCCGTGACACACTGACACGGTCATACGTGCGCAGCCGCACACACGGCTGGTCCACACGCCCATCCATCCATCTCCCGCGGCCCCCAGGGAGGTTCTGGCTGAGCTGGGATGAGTGCTGGGATCAGGGCTCCAAGCTCCTAGCCCTTCCCTGGGGCCCCCACAGCGCAAGCTTGGGATGGCCAGTGGGCCCCTCCCTCACAGCCCCCTTTACCAGCAGGAAAGCCCAAGGGGACCAGGGTCTGGTGGAGCCTGCCAGAGAAGTGGGCCCACAGCCTTGCCCAGGGCTGCCCCTGCCTGGGCGACCTTGGGCCTCTGCTCCAGGAGTAAATGGCCCCCCATCAGCCATGCGGGGGGTGGGGGCGCAGCCACACCCCCAGCGTGGTCCTGTCCCCCCTTCCCTGCGAAGCCTGTTATTAAACATGGGGCGGGGTGGGGGGAGCAGGCACTGTCAGGGCCCTGGTCACCGCTTGCCGCCACGGCCCCCTCCCTCTCTCCACGGTGTGCGTGTGGGGGGCATCCTCCTCGCCCTTTAAAGGCCCATCAGAGACCTCCAGCTGTCAGCCCGCAGCCTGGGAAGGGAGGGGACGGAGGCAGGGAAGGAGGGATGCGAACGCCCGCGGCCGGGGAGGCGGGTGCAGTCAGGACCCCGCCGGGGGCTGGGGTGACGGCCGGGGGCTCGGGGCAGCCCCTCCTCCCGTGCTGGGGGCAGGGGGGGCGCTGACCGAGGGTCTCGGCGCCGCTGGCCCCGCCCCGCCCCCGGGGACCCGGCAGCATCCTTCCCTGCCCTGCGCCCGGAGGGGTGGGGGGCTCGGCGCGAGAGGTGGGCCCCGAGCGCGCCCCCCGGACTCACTGGCCTTCCCGGGCCGCGGCCTCTGCAGCAGCCTCTGCGCGGTCCCCACGTCCTCCGCCTTCACCGCCTGCACCAGCTCCTGCTCCTTCCCCATGGCGCGGCCGGGCCGCAGCGACGCGGCTGCGCTCCGTGCGCTCGCTCGCGCGGCTCAGACGCGGCGGCCCCGCGGCCCCGGCCGCATCCCCTCCCCGTCCCGCCGCCTGCCGCCCCTTCGCCCTCCTCGGGCTCCGGCTCGGGCTCCGGCTCCCGGCGCGGAGGGGGCGGGGAGCGCGTCACGGGCGGGGGGCGGCCCGGGGGCGGGGGCCGGCGGCGGCGGGCGCGGGGCGGGGGCGCGGCACCTGGCGCCGCCTCCCGGACGCCTGGGTCCCCGCGGCCGCTGACCTCCGTCGGCCCGCGCCGGCCGCGCGCCCGGCTCCGTGGCTCCGCCCCGCGCCGGCCCTCCCCGGAGACGCCCCCTCCCCACGTGCGGGCCGCGCGGCCCGGCTCGGCCTCTGCGGACACGGCGGCCCGGCGCCCGCCTGGGGCCCGGACGCGGCGGCAGCGCGGGGCTGAGAGGAAGAGCCTTCCGGGGGCTGCGGACCCGAGCGGGGACGGATTGCCCGGGCAGGGGGCGGGCGGGGGCCGGCACCGAGAGACCCGGGCGCCAGTGGCCGTGGTTCCCGTGGGAGGTGTGGAGGGGCCGTGAAGAGGAATCTCCCAGTAATGAATTCGGTGTCAGGGAACCCGCACTCCCTCCCCCCACTTCACCTCCTTCCCTGCAGCCCCTGGCTCCTCTCCACAAATAATGCGGGGACAGCTTCCCCCACCCTGTCTGGACCCAGCCCCAGGGCAGCTCCCACATCCACCACCGGAGGGGCCTCAGCTCCCCCGACCCCAGCACTACCCACCCCAAGCCAGCGCCCACCCTGGTTCTCTCCAGCCTCCACCGGGGGGTTCTGGGGCCCCAGGCAGGACAGTTTTGGCTAACAGATGCTGACTCTGCCCCACCCCCTACAGAAGTGTCACCCTCTGACCTCCTGCCTAAAGAAGGACTGGGACACTCCAGGCCTGTAGCATTCTAGAGACAGACCAGTTGGGGTCTGAGTCCTGGCCCAGGCTCTGTTTCCTCATTTGCAGAGAGGGTCAAGGCTGTTGAGAGAATTTGGTGAGGGTGGCACAGATGATGGGTGGCCTGACCCCTGCTCCCTGTGGCACCAACCATCAAGCAGGTCCAGGAGGTGCGGAAGGGGAAGCGTAGCCACAGGGGTCCTGGGATCACAAGGGCAGCTGGCCATTCCCTTTGTGGGGTCTCCCATGAGGTTAGGGAGCAAGCCTAGGTCTTCTGGCATGTGCTGGGCTCCCAGGGGGGGTCCCTAAATGCAAGGGCCCTCCCAACCCTTACAGTGACTGATTCCTGGGCACCTGCTCAGGCCAGGCACTGTGCTGGTCACTTTATAGATGAGGTTGGACTTACTGTCCTCATTTTAAAGATGAAACTGAAGCTCAGAGAAGCGAAGTGGATCATCTGATGTCCCAGAGTCTCGAGGTCATGAGTTTGGACTTTGAACCCATGTTGGCCTCTGGGCTTCTCTCAGTTCATCCTCTTATCAGTTTTGTGATCATGAGCTGGTCACTTTGTCTTTCCAAGTCTGTGTCCCCCACAGGAAGATGAGAGTAAGCATTAGGTTCCTGGAGGATTCACCGTGATGGTATCCCCAAAGCACTTCGCAGCAGGATTTAGTACGTGCTCAATAAATGGCTGCTGTAGATACTGTGATATTCTCAGGTTTCTCTGCCTGGGTGCTTGGCATCTTTGTATCCACAGAGTCTGGCAGTGTGACTAGCATACAGGAGGAACTACAAAAAAATAAAAATAAGAAGACAGCTACCATCATTACTCTTATTTACGTTTTGGGCTTGTCAAGGTAAACCATGCTGACTTGTGCCTAACATTTGCAGGGCCTGGAGCAAGAATACAGAGGCCCGCACGCTGAATGTTTGTTTGTTTTTTTTTTTTGAGACAGAATCTCACTCTGTTGCCCAGGCTAGAGTGCTGTGGCGTCAGCCTAGCTCACAGCAACCTCAAACTCCTGGGCTCAAGCGATCCTCCTGCCTCAGCCTCCTGAGTAGCTGGGACTACAGGCATGTGCCACCATGCCCCGCTAATTTTTTTCTATATATTTTTAGCTGTCCAGATTATTTCCTTCTATTTTTAGTAGAGATGGGGTCTCGCTCTTGCTCAAGCTGGTTTCGAACTCTTGAGCTCGAATGATCCGCCCGCCTCGGCCTCCCAGAGTGCTAGGATTACAGGCGCGAGCAATCAGCGCCCGGCCACACTGAATGTTTGAATTTTTTTTTTTTTTTTTAAGAGACAGGGTCTCTTCCTCTCTGTCATCCAGGCTGGAGCACAGTGGTGGGATCACAGCTCAGTGCAGTCTCCAACTCCTGGGCTCAAGCGATCCTCCTGCCTCAGCCTCCCGAGTAGTTTGGGTTACAGGTGCGCACCGCCACACCTGGCTAATTACTTTGGTGGTGTTTTCCTTTTTCTTTGGGATGGGTCTTCCCACGTTGCCCAGGCTGGTCCCGAAAATCCAATTCTCCTGCCTGTGCCTCCTAAAGTGCTGGCATTACAGACATGAACCACTGCACCCAGCCTGAATACTTAAATGTTATAAATCATGCCAATAACCTGTAAAATAAAACATGTCCTATCCTCCTACCATGACAAATATACCTCCATCTTGACCTGAAAGTCCAAGTTCAAATTTAGAATTCTTGGATTCCTTTAGATAAAAAACTGACCCTTGCCTGCGGCTGCCCACGTCTTCTCTGCCTAGCTCCAGCACCATCCACAGCCCACAACCGGCCCCCCTTAGTTCTCAGACCTAGGGGTGTGCACCCCACTGTGTGGCCCACCTTCAGGAGGACAGACCTGGGAAGAGGGCTGCACAGATTCTGGGGGTGGGCCTAGGGCCCTTTGGGCAGGGAATTCTGGGGTCCCAGGCATGTACTCAGAGTGTGGTCTAGAAGCACCTAGGCTTCAAGTGGGCTCCTGGTCATGGCCCCAGAGGTTCCTGGCCCTCGGGGTGGAGTGTGGCATAAGGAGGCCAGAGCCTTCCCCTTCTAGGTTAAACTAATGCCCAGGAAAAGTCAGGAAGCCCCAGATCCAATACTGCCAACCAGTGACCTTGGACAAGTTCCTAACTCTCAACTGTCTTATCTGTTAAATGGGCCAGCAGGTCTGCCTGCAGCCCAGGGCTGATAGGAAAGTCTGCATGAAAACAGAGATGTGCATCTGCCTGGGGAGGACCCCCCAGGCTGGGGACTAGGGCGGCCCAGTAGGCAGCTGCTCTGGCTAGGGGATGAAGATGCAGAGGCGTGGGACTCGGGCAACCCTCCAGGAAGTCAGGCTGGGGGTGGGGGGTGGGGGGTGCCGCTGAGCCAGCAGAATTGCCTAGGCTCAGCCTGGAGTGGAGCTGGCGGCAGCTTCACCGCAGCCCGGGCTGGCCTCCTTCCCAGATGCACGGCGTTGGCTGGCCAGCCGCAGCCCCTTCCTCTGCCCACCAGCTGTGTGGCTGCTCAGGTGCTCTTGGGTGTCCCTCCCAACCCCCCTAAGGCCCTGGTGCCTGGCCCTTTATGTGTAAAATGGAGATGATGAACATGCCCTCCCCGTGGGGTGCTGGAAGCACGAATCATATGTTAGCTGCCATGGTTTCTATCATTCCTGTGGGTGCCACCTCTGTACAGCACTTAGCTAGTGTCTGGTACATTGCAGAGGATCAGAAACCACACACTCCTGCCCAGCAGAGATGCTGGAGCTACTTAGGAGGATGGGGGCCTTGCCCAGTGCATCAGCACCCTGAGGCCTGGGACACCTGCAGCCTCCCAAGAGCTGTTCCCCTGCCCTCAGCCTCCATCCAGAGGCCCCACAGAAAAGGCAAGCAGCTCAGGGTGCTGGGGACAGGCAGGAGCCTATACACCTGGCCAAGCCTGCCTCAGCCCACCCTTCTCTCCTGCCCTTAGGTTCCCTCACGGGTTTAGTGGTCTCCAGCCTGCAAAGGCTGGTGTTCTCGGGGCTCCTCTCCCAGCCTTGCAACCCCATGTATCCATCTGCTATTCCCCAAGCTGCCTCTGAGCCAGGCGTGGGGCCAGCCTCAGGGACCTCCTGTCCACTTTGAGAGGAAGATGAAGAGGACATGTGAGTTTCCAGGGCTGCCCAGGGAGGAATCCCCCTGGCCAGAGGGGGAAAGATCAGGAGAGAGTTGAGCCCACACGATGGGGCCTGGCCTAGAGCTGGGCGAAACCTGGGTCCTACCATCTTCCAGTCGTATGCTCTTGGATACATGGTTCTACGTCTTTGAGCCTCCATTTCCTCGTCTCTAAAATAGGGTGGTTCTTCCTCAGCAGAGTCGTTGTAAGGCCTCGATGCATAATGCAGGTAAAATGCTCATCCCAGTTTGGCGGTTCCTGTGAAAGTTGAACACGGAGTTGCCATGTGACCCAGCAATTCCACTCCTAGTATATGCCCAAGAGAAATGAAAACACACGCTCAGATGCTGGCACTGAGTGTTCTTGGCAGCATTAGTCACAATAGCCAAAAAGGAAGAAAAAAGAAATATCCATGGAAGGATGAATGGATGAATCAAATGTGGTTTGCCCGCACAGAAGAATATTATTTAGCTACAAAAAGGAATGAAACACTCAAAAACATTATGCTGAGTGAAACAAGCCAGATGAAAAAGACCATATATTGTATGATTTAATTTATACAAACTGCCCAGAATAGGCAAATGTGTAGAGACAGAAAGCAGATTAGTGGTTGCCAGGGGCTGGGCTGGGGAACGGAGGATGGGAGTGCCTTTTGGGTCGATGAAAATGTTCTGGAACCAGATAGAGGTCTGGTTGCACAGATGGGTGCACACACTGTGAGTTTACTAAGTGCCCCTGAATTGTTCACTTTAAACGGTTAATTTTATGTTATGTGAATTTCATCTCAATGAAAACAAAAACACCCAGCACAAAATCCCACACAGAATAAGACCTCAAAATGCTATTACTTGTAGTTCCAGCTACTTGGGAGGCTGAAGTGGGAGGTTTGCTTGAGCCCAGGAGTTTGAGACCAGCCTGAGCAACACAGTAAGATGTTTCTACCAAAAAAAAAAAAAAAAGAAAGAAAGAAAAAAAAAGCTATTAAAGGTGCTGAAAACCAAGAGTTTGGCAGGGAAAGGAGTAGAGGGAAAAGCATCTCAGGAACAGGCAAGGACTCAAAGAGGAGGATGTGTCTCCTCTGGCTGGAACACATGACTCAAGGAGAGACAGAGGAAGCCACAGCTCCAGCAGGGGCCAGACCCAGGAGTCTGGAGGGTGATGGAGACCCTTGAAGGCTTCTAATGGGGTGGTAAGATCAGACTTAGGTTTTTGTTCTGTTGCCTGCGCTAGAGTGTGGTGGCGTGATCGCAGCTCACTGCAGCCTTGAACTCCTGGGCTCAAGTGATCCTCCCGCCTTGGCCACCCAAAGTGCTGGGATTATAGGCATGAGACATTGCATGCAGCCCAGACCTAGGTTTTCCTAAAAGACCATTCTGTAATTCAGAGGACAGCCTGGAGGGGGCAAAAGTAAGTGGGTGGGGCAAGTGAGGAGACTGTTTTGGGAGTGGGAGCCCAGAGCCAGGGCGGTGGAAAGAAAAGGACAGGCAGGCAGGCAAGCCAGAGGTAGAATCCTGGCTGATGGGAAAGGAAGGGTGAGGGAAGGGTGCGTCCACATCTGGCCCAGCTGTAACACAAGAGGGGACACAGCACACAGAAGGGGAAGCAGTCAGTGATGACATGTCTTGGCCGTGGAAGGTGGTGGTGTTGGTGGGGCATTCAAGGAACAGTAATAAGGAGCTGGATGTACTTCAAAAGCGAAGGCTCTGGAAACCACCTGAGCTGGAGACAGGGTGGAAAGACCCCAGAGCAGGGAGGCTATTGGAAGCCATGGAGCTGGTGGCCCTCAGCCTCCAGGTCTAGCATGGGGTACAGAGAGAGGTCTCTGGAGGGCTGGCAGGAAAAGAGATCCAGTGCCAGGCAAGAGGGTAGGAGATGGGAGATTTTAAGGCGTGGTGCTGTCAACCACTGCACAGACGTGTCAAGATGTGGGAGGAGAAGTATCCACTGGGTTTAGCAAAGTGAGATTGCCAGTGACCTTGAAGGGTTTTCATTGGAGAGCTCGGGGTAAGAGGCAGATCGAAGGGGTTGAGGAATGAGTGGGCAGTGAGGAAGGGAGCTAGCAAGGCAGTGAGGACGGCTCTTCCAAGGAGAGAGTTTGGGATTGTTTTGTGGTGTTTAAAGGCTACGAGGCAGGAAAGAGGAAGGAGGGTTCCTGGGACCCAGGGCCCGGGTGGGTGGCAAGGGACTTGGTGTGGCGGGAGGAAAGGAGGGGGTGCAGGCCTGATTATAAGCGCGGTGGGAAGACACCGTGGGAGAGCCCATCTCAGGGGTAAGACCGCCTATGGAAGTGCACGATGAGTGTCTGTGGTTCCGAGGGGTTCCTGGGCTGAGGGGGGTGTCCCCAGGGTCTGACTGGGGCTAGACAGGCCCTGGCCTTGGGGTGACAGATACAGCAAATAAAACTACATGATAAGCAAGTAACTTTTTTAGTATAAGTATGTCCCACGCAATGTTTGGGAGATACTCACACTAAAAGAATTATTCATTGCTTATCTGAAATTCCAGTCCTGTGCTTGACCTGTCAACCCTAGCCGGTGGAGTAGGAGGTAGGTAGGGTGTGAGGACCGCGCCACCCCGCCTGGGGGTCCAAGCCTGGAAAATGGGCAGCCGTGTCAGAAGGGGTGGTGCCGAGTGGGGAGAAGGCTGGGGACAAAACCGCTGCCTTCGCCCACCCCGCAGCGGCCTCCAGGTCCAGGAGCCCCCAGTTCCAGAACTTTGGTCTCGTCCCACTCACCCCCGCCCGCACATGGTCTCGCCCTAGAGGCCCATCGATAACTCTATGCTCGGCCTCGGCTTCTATCGACTCGCTCCGGCTCCCCTCGCCGTCCTGGGCCACGGCACAGCGCGGAGCCGCCCGTAAGGTATGGAGGCCGCGGGGCGAGGGTCGGGAAGCAGCTGCTGGGCGGCGGGGGGAGCGCGGCCGGGACAGGCTGGCCGGCAGGACGGAGCCAGGGCGGTCGGCGGAGCACAGGAGAGCTCGGGGGTCCGGCCAGACAGCGCCCCCAACCAGGGCCCGCCGCCGGCCTGCTACGCATGCGCAGCCGCAGCGCGCGGCCGTCCCCGGGCCCGCCCGCCGCCCTGCGCACGCGCGGCCCGCCCCTGCGGCAGAGTGGGCCCGGGCGCGACCGCCCCCTGCCGGCCGTGGGGGGGGGCGGGGAACCGAGCACGCGCCGGAGCCCGGAGCTGCCCCTCACGGGTTGTCACGCGTGTCCCTGAACCTATCAGCGCTGTTTCCGCGTCTCTAAATGCACAATAATAGCCATCTGTCAGCACCTAGTGGATCTGTAATCCACTTAGTACCTAGAAGGTGCCTCTGCTTCCCCTCTCTCCTCTCT
This sequence comes from Lemur catta, assembly GCF_020740605.2. Taxonomy (NCBI): domain Eukaryota; kingdom Metazoa; phylum Chordata; class Mammalia; order Primates; family Lemuridae; genus Lemur; species Lemur catta. The sequence goes on from NC_059129.1 coordinate 1,747,789, forward strand.
AGTCGCTCTGACCTGTGACCCCTGCCGGTCCGATCACGGGCCCTGTGCAGCCTCAGTCTCCCTAACAGCCACACCATGAACACCTCGCCAGGCACCGTGGGCAGTGACCCGGTCATTTTGGCCACTGCGGGCTATGACCACACCGTGCGTTTCTGGCAGGCTCACAGCGGGATCTGCACCCGCACCGTGCAGCACCAGGACTCCGTATCCTCCACCCAGCGGGCGGGCAGGGTGGTGCTGGCAGGACGCCGGGTGGAGGTAAAACAGCGTGGGAAGGGTGCAGCCGCTTGGGCCAGATCTCGGAGGCCCTGAGGGCCTCCTTTCCCCCGCCATCCTCCTTAACAGACCCAGCAGGTGAATGCATTGGAAATCACGCCAGACCGCAGCATGATTGCTGCTGCAGGTACCCGTGACCCTTGACCTCTGACCCCGACCTCTGGTGGGCCGAGCTGGGCACAGCCAAGCTTCAGTTCAGCCTGTCCCCCTAGGTTACCAGCATATCCGCATGTATGATCTCAACTCCAATAATCCCAACCCTATCATCAGCTACGACGGCGTCAACAAGAACATTGCGTCTGTGGGCTTCCACGAGGACGGCCGCTGGATGTACACGGGTGGGGAGGACTGCACGGCCAGGATCTGGGACCTCAGGTGTGGGGTGCTGGGCAGGAGGGGCCTGCTGCCTGGCGGTGGGGGTGGGCCAGGCCGGGAGACTGTGTCTAGTCAGGTTGTCTCCAAGCAGAGGCTGAGACAGGAAGCTTTGTGTGGCTGATTTATTGCAGGAAGTGAGGAAAGCAGGACAGAGTGACTTGCTTCAAAGAGCTAGTCCTGCCTCCAGGCCAGGGACCAGCCTGTTCCTCCCCTTCAGTCAGTCACTGGCTTCAGGCTGGCCCCTGGAGGGGAGGGCGGAAGCTCCCAGGAGCTTCCTACAAGGCATGTCTCATCAGCAGAGGGACAAGGATAATCCACCAGGGAGAGGTCATCCAGGTGGGGCAGCAACAGCACCCGCCACAGATGGTGTGTGGTCCCACCCCCACCCCCACCCTGCAGGTCCCGGAACCTGCAGTGTCAGCGGATCTTCCAGGTGAACGCGCCCATTAACTGTGTGTGCCTGCACCCCAACCAGGTGAGCGGTACTTTCGAGGCCAGCACCCTGGGCCTCTGGAGGGCAGGGGTCCTGCCTGCCTCACCTCCCCTGCACCCCAGGCAGAGCTCATCGTGGGTGACCAAAGTGGAGCTATCCACATCTGGGACTTGAAAACAGACCACAATGAGCAGCTGATCCCTGAGCCTGAGGTCTCCATCACGTCTGCCCACATCGACCCCGATGCCAGCTACATGGCAGCGGTCAATAGCACCGTGAGTCCCTGTGGTGGGTGCAGGTCAGCACGCAGCCCCTTAGCTCCTGCAGATGGGCTTATTCCCTTGGGCCCCTCCCTCCCCCCATAAGCTTGCTTTTCCCCCTCCTGGGCTCCAACACCCACACAGCCACCAGAGAGCCTCGGTGTCGCTACTGATGCCACTCTGCACCCTGCCTTAGCTCATACAGCAGGCGGCGGTCACTTCAGTCTCCAGAGCCCCTCTCAAGTCTGTCCACTTCCCTCTTCTCTCCCTGTTGCCTCCTGGTCCAGGTCACCCTTATCTCCCCCTGACAGTAGACACACTCTCTCTGTGGCCTCCCTTCCTCCTCTTTGATCTCTCCTGGCCCCTGATCCATTCTCCCTTGGCCACCGGAGTGTCCTTCAGCAACACTGGCTAGACTGCTTCTCCTGGGGGACCCGAGATGCCCGGCTCCTGACCACAGCTGTGGGATGCTGTGGCTCGGCCCCTGCTCCCCTCTCCAGCCTCATCTTCTCCCATTAACTTTGTTGCCATCCCAGTGCATCACCACCCCCCATGTCCCCACACTTCCCCCCTTCAGTCTCCATCTGTGCTGTCCCCTCTGTCGGGTGCCTTTGCCCCATCCTTCTTCACATTCTTGTTGGCCAGCAACATCCTCCAGGAGGACATATGCAAGTTCTTGGCCAGATGTGGCCTCCTGCACTTAGCTGGCTGATGTGGCCCTAGCCTGGGGCCAGGCCTCCCAGGTGCCTCCTACAGGTGGGACCAGAGGTGCCCGCCTGTGTGCCCCTGAGCACAGCCAGCCCCCAGTGTTGGAGTCCCCAGGGCATCCTTCCCTGAGTCTCAGGCCAAGGCCAGGCTCCCTGTGACTGCCTCCTACCCTGTAGGGAAACTGCTATGTCTGGAATCTGACTGGGGGCATTGGTGACGAGGTGACTCAGCTTATCCCCAAGACCAAGATCCCTGCCCACACACGCTACGCTCTGCAGTGCCGCTTCAGCCCCGACTCCACGTGCGTCAGGGCTTGGTGGCCTAGGAGAGGTCCTGCCTGGGGCTGGGGGCTTGATGGGTCGGGGCCTACCTGGTGCATGGCATGGGGGTGCAGGGTGGGAGGCTATTGCTCGACACCCCACACTTGCCCCCAGGCTCCTTGCCACCTGCTCAGCCGACCAGACGTGCAAGATTTGGAGGACATCCAACTTCTCCCTGATGACAGAGCTGAGCATCAGGAGCGGTAACCCTGGGGAGTCGTCCCGGGGCTGGATGTGGGGCTGTGCCTTCTCGGGGGACTCCCAGTATATCGTCACTGGTAAGCCCAGCCCTCCTACCTCCCCCACCCCTGCCCACCCTGCTCAGGCCTCCGGGGCCAGCCTGCCACGGCTGCTGCTCCTCCTCCGCCTCAGGCGGCCCAGCCCAGCCTGGCCTGCGCCCTGAGCTGCTGTCCGGCCCTCCCTTCAGCCTCCTCGGACAACCTGGCCCGGCTCTGGTGCGTGGAGACTGGCGAGATCAAGAGGGAGTATGGAGGCCACCAGAAGGCTGTCGTCTGCTTGGCCTTCAACGACAGCGTGCTGGGCTAGCCTGTGCCCCTCAGGACTGCAGGCAGCGGACCGCTGGCACTGCCTGGTGCAGGTGGCACCGGCTGGATGTACCTGTATAGCACCAGGTCAGAGTGAAACCCCATGGGCTAGCCTCGGCCCGCCCAGGCTAACCAGGCCTGACTGGCTCCCCTGGGCCAGCCCAGACTTGCAGGCTGCTCTGCCCTGGGCTCTCTCAGCCCCCAGTTGCTTATCTGGATGTGACAGGGTCCAGGAGGTGGCCTGAGCCAGGCTGCACGAGACTGGGCTGCGATGGCCTGCACTCCTCTCAGAAAGTCTGGACCCCCCGGGCTGGAGCTGCCTAGTGGGTTCTGAGGCTGGTGCCCCCCCAAGCCAGTGCTTTCCCCTCCCTTCCCCTCCCCACCCATGTCAGGTCCGGAGGCCACAGAGAACACCACCACAGCCAGGTGGAAGGGTTTATTAGTCCCTGCAGCAGCTGTCCTCGTCCTCCATGGTGCTGGTGACCCAGCCGGCCCACTAGACTGGGGACAGGGGCTGGGCTGGCCCAGGCCAGAGGGCTTAGTCTGGGAGGTAATAAAAGCAGACTGACACGCAGATGTTGCTTGGGAAGCAGATGTCGATGCAGAGATAGATCAACCGCTGCCTCTGGGGCCCTGGGGGGAGGGGGCTCCATGAATTCCCGAAGGGCTTCTCCCCCAAGCCCCCCAGACTGTCCGGAGGAGCCTCCCCACACAGCTGCCCTGACTCACCCTCTGCTCGACGGGCCCAGTAGATGGGGGTCTTTGCACAAAGGTGCTGCACCAAAGCCCCCACCCGGGCAGGGTCCACCTCATGGCTCCCTTGCACGGCCAGCAGCTCCTGGGCATAGTGGGTGTCCTGGCTGGGGGTGCGAGACCCTTGGGCCTGCAGAGAAGGGTCTGGTGGGCTGGGGATGGGGGCACCTCCCCTGCCTCTGGCTGATGGGGCCCATGCATCCCTGCCCCCACCTTGACGGTCCCTCCCTCAGCTGTTGTCAACAGCCCCAGCTAAGGGAAGATAGAGCTTTCTGTTCCCCTGAAACCAGAGCCCCAGCCTGCCCTGGCCCAGCCTGCACACAGGACCCTTTGTCTGGCCCCTGGCCCTGGGCTGAGCCCAGCGGGGGCTGCTCACCCTCGAGGTGTTCACCAGCAGCTGCAGGGTCTCCCGATCCCGGTCCTCCATCAGGCGGAGGAAGCAGGCCTGGTGCTCCTCGGGGCGGTAACAGATGCAGCCCTGGGGAGGCAGGGGCGTGAGGCAGGGCCACCCCAGACACCTGTGGTGGTGACCCCTCCCTGCCCACTCACGCTCTGCCCGTCGAACAGCACCACCCAGCTGCGGTTGCTCTGAGGTGGAGTCACTGTAATGGTTGCTGCGTTCAGGGCCATGTCCACCAGGATGGTTTGGTTGGACCGGGGTACCTGGGGGCTTGCGAGGGTCAGTCGCAGCATCTGCAGCAATGGCTGGGAGTGGGAAGTTGGAGTTCAGCTGGGCAGCCCCAACATACCCCTCAGCGCTGGGCTGTGGGGTTTCCGACATCCCTCGAACGGGCCCTCTGCCCCCAGCCCTGGCTCTCTGGAGGGCTGGGATGTGCTGGCCTCCCTTGCCGCTTCCCCTAGTCCCGAGGAGGGGCTCACCTTAGGAGTGCCCTGAGCGAAGCCAAGGAGCCCCCCAGCCACGGCCCCCACAGTGGCCAGTGCCAGCAGCAGCAGCAGCAGGCCAGCGGCTCTCCAGCCTCTGTGGCAGGGCTTGATCTTCACCTGGGGGCACGTTGGGGTCAGTGGGTCACTGGGGTTAGACACCAGGGAGCAGGCTTGCTCAGGGAAGGAAGGGGCAGAGGTAGGGTGGGCATTTCTGTCCCCTGCCCTGCCTGGGGCATCCCCTGGGTCCTTGCCCCAGAAGCGTGGGAGGCACTCACTGCTGCGGGCCTGGGCCCGGGGCTCTCGGTGCGGCAGCTCCCGTGCTCCATGCTGCAGCCCCTGCTGACAATGCGCCGATTGTCTGCAGCCCCTTGCCTGCCGCCTCGCCCAGGAAACCTCAGGACGCCTCTGATGAGCCAAACAACTGGACCCCTCCCCTCCTGACCCACCACCTCTTGCCCAGCTCCGGATCTGATGTCCAGGTCAGAGCCAGGACAGTCCCCTCCTCCCACCTGGGGGTGCCTGTCACCAGGCCTGGCTCTCCAGACACCTGGCCTGTGCAGACTGCAGAGCACGGGGTTTGGGAGGGTATAGGGCACAGCCACGTGGAAATCAAGTCCAGCCTGCTGACTGGAGGGCAGCCCAGGCCTGGGCAGGGCAACTTGATAAGTCTGGTTGGGACAGATTTAGTTTTCCCTGAAGAGGTGTCTAAGTCTCTCAGGTTACCTCTAGACTACCAGGGCCACACACAGGCCCTGGCACACAGCAAGCTGTCAATAAATGCCTGTTCAGTGAACAAGCGGTGTGGGTCTGTGCACCCCTAGCCACTCCCCTGCCCTCACCAACACAGGACGGGCGCCATGCAGAGCTCGTGCTGACAGCAGGCTCCGAGAGGCTGGACCACGCACCAGGACCATTAGGACAGCCTCGGTGTCCTCCCCAGGGCAGTTTCTAATTCAGCTCCGCTCACTGCCCTGCGCCTCTGGCCATCCAGCTGCTGCATGGCAGCCCACCGTGGGCATGCCTGCCTCCACCAGCTTCACCCTGGGGCCCTTTCCCTCTCCGCTTTCCGTTTTATCTTGCTTTTCCTGATTCTTTGGAACCTGTTCCTCTGTAATGGGTGTGAAATGGGGTGGACAGCATTCCAACTCTGAAACTGGAATCCCAGTCCAGCCTTCCACGTTTATCCCTCCCTGCTCCCACCTGCAGCTAGACAGCTGCCACTTCAGTGCAGCGCTAGTGCAAGACAAGAGCAAGGAATGCCCGAGTCATTGTAGGTTTAAGAGTTTAATGTGCATTCAGGGTCACATAGTGCAATGGCCCTTGTGGGCCGGAGACAGGGGACACACAAACTCCTGGGTGGTGGGCTGAAGAGGGAAGTGTCGCTGCCTGCCGCACCTGCCACGTGCTCCTGGTGTGGGTGACAACGCCCTGACAGGCCTGCTCAATATCCAGACCTACCTTGAGCCGACCTCGCAGAGCCAACGTCAGCACCACCAACCTCACAGGCGCGGCTGCCCTCATGTTGCCCTGTGGCACAGTCCAAACAGCCGGTCCCCCAGGCCTGGGAGGAACTGAAGGCTCAGGACACCCTTTATTGCTCTGGGAACCCTCCGTGAACAAGTGAAGGAGTGCTGTGACCATGGGGCTGGGAGAAGCCACTGGGTGCAGGGCAAGGCGCCGGGAAGGAGTCAGCCAAAAGGAACAGCTTCCCAGGCTCTGCTCTGCAAGTGCTGCTGAGTCTGCCTGTCAGGCCTGTTAAAGGTCTGCGGACTCAGGGAACAGGCAGAAAAGGGCAGAGCCCCTGCCAAGAACCCTGGGCTACCTGATGGCCCCGGCCAGTACTCCTGCGGGCCACCTACACAGGAATTTAGGGCCAAGGTGGGTGGCCCCAAGGGCCACTCGGCATCTAATCCCCGGCATCTAATCTTCGCCTTGCCCCAACCCAGGGTACGGGAGGACAGGAAGAGACTGGTTCATAAAAGGACTTCCTGTTCTTGGGACATCTCATTCCTCCCCCACCCAGAGCCCTGGGCAACAGGCATTCCTTGGCCAACAAGTGCTTTTAGCCCTGCTGCTGGCTGCAGGCCACGGAGGCTTCTTCAGTGGGATTTTCCCTATGAGACAGAGCACAGCTATTAATCAACACACTTAAAATTCAATTCCACCACTTGACAAAATTGTTCAAAAGTTAAAAAAGCAATTTTTGGTACCAACACTGCTTGGAGCTCCCTGCACAGCAGCCCAGAGTTCACTGAAGGCATCCATGCCCTCTTGGCCACTTAGCCAACACCACACTCAGTCCAAGTCACCTGGGTTTAAACTTGAGAGCGCTGAGGTTTAGCTGGCTGAGTTTACAGAACTGGGCAACTGTGCATGAGCAGCAGCAGCCCTGGATATCTAAAACGGAACAGACACTCAAGTGTGACATCAGAGCGGTTTTCAAAGAAGTAGGGGAGGGGAAAGGTCGCGAGTGCAGCACCCTGAAGCCCACACCCCAAGGGCAGGAAGACAACACCTGGGAGCAGCCCCCTCCTCCATTCCCACCCTGCAGTGAGGGGTGGGGATGCAGAAGGCTCTGCTACTGGACAGTCACACTGATGGGGCCTTGGTTCCGTCTCTGCAAGCTTCTCACAACAGTCACAATAATCAGCCTCTCCTCTCTGCCCTTCAAGGCAGTTGATCCCTGAGTGAATTTTCCAGCAAAATAAACAACAAACCATTCTAGACCCGCCTCAGCCCCGTTAGCAGGCCCCCAGGTGACCTAACTCCTAGGCAGATGCTGAGGCTGCCCTTGCCAACAACACTCAAGGCCCAGAACCTGCTCCCTCAATGCCCTCCAAGCTTAAAAGTGCATCTTAAAATACAAGCATCTCTAAACAAAATCGCCCCCAAAACGTTTACTTACAAGGTTAACAACCAATCCCTTTGCTTAACTCCAATTACACTCTGTGAAGCCACCTAGCTGAGCAGACGCTCAAGCCCCACCTATAAATTTGGGTAACTGATTTTCAATTTTTTTTTTTATTCTGGAGATTAAAGACACTGAATCTTTAACCTTGAAGGGCGGGCAAAAGGTCGGCTATGCTGTCAACATAGAAGTCAGGGATCATTTTCTTCTTAGACATGCAGTCACTTTCCTGATTACTCTTCACATCCCCTAGAGTGGAGACTCCAGTGAGGGTCAGGATGGTCTTCAGGCCACAGGTGACACCCAAGAGGATGTCTGTGTCCAGGCGGTCTCCCACCATGACGGTGCGCTCCGGGTTGATCCCGTACTCCTGGGACACGCAGTCGAAGATGAAGCGGCTGGGCTTCCCTATGATATCCGCCTGGCGCTGGGCCGCCATCTCCACGGCTCGGACCAGACAGCCGGTACCTGCGGGGCAGAGAGGAAGGGGAAGGGAGCGCCCGGCGTCAGAGGGGGCAGGGGGCCCGCCGTGTGGCCCCCAGCCGCCCGCCCCCAGGGCGCACGGACCCGCGATGAAGCGGCCATTCTCAAGCGGGAGCCGGTTGTCCATGTTGGTGCCCACGAGCAGGCAGCCGGGCTGCTGCAGGTAGCGCAGCGCCTTCGTGAGCTTCATATAGCTGAAGTGCGGGTCGAAGCCCACCACCACCGCGCGCACGTCCGGCTCGAGCGGCGCGTGCAGCCAGTCGCCCGGGCCGTCGCCTTGCAGCGGCTCGGGCCCCACGCCCACGCTGGCGACGCCCACGGCCTCCAGCTCCGCGGCCAGGGCCGGGCTGCCCAGCACGTAGGCCTTGGGCGCCGGCGCGCCGGCCAGGCGCTGGCGCAGGTAGAGCGCCGTGCAGTAGGCCGTGCCGAAGACCTCGAGGCCGGCGCCGGGCCCCGCCGGGCCGCCGAAGCCCAGGCGCCGCAGCTTCTCGGCGTAGGCCTCGCGGGTCTTGCTGCTGTTGTTGGTGATGAAGCCGAGGCGCTTGCCGCGGGCCCGCAGCGCCCTCAGGACTTCGGGCGCGCCGGGCACGGCCGTCTCGCCGCGCCACAGCACGCCGTCGCAGTCGAACAGCAGCGTGTCCACGTCGGCCAGCAGCGCCTGGGCCCGCTCGGCGCTCAGCCGCACGCAGCGGGCGTCGTCGCCGCCGGCCTCCGCCTCCGCCATGGCCGCCAGCCGCCCGCCGCCGCCACCGGCCGCCGCCGCCGGCCGCTCCTCACAGCCGCCCGCCGCGGCGCCCGCCCCGCCTCCGGCGCACTCATTGGCCCCGCGCCTCGCGCGCGTCTCCCATTGGCCGCTGCCTGCGCCAATCCGCCCCCGCCTCCTGCGGGCCGCTGGAACTCAGCGCCAACCGTCGCGGCCCGGGGCGGGGATGCGGGCGGCCATTGGCTGCCGGGCTCGGGGTGCGCCGGCGATTGGTTGGTGGGGCGCCAACCGGCATTCGGAGTGGAGCGCCCACTGCGGAAACGCTGCAGGGCGCTGGAGAGCCGGCGCGGGACGTAAGGTCGCGGCCTCTCGGAGGCGGCAGGGCAGCGCGCCCATTGGAGGCGAGTGGTCAGCTTAGGTGACGGAGGCCCTTGATTAAGTGACCGTGGGCCGGGCCGGCTGCTCATTGGCTGGCTCCTCTCGCGGGCGGGGCTCTCCGCAGGAGCGCGGGAGGGGCCGCGGGGCCGCGGGGGTCGGAGTCACGTCCGCACCTCGGCTGGGCCGCACCCGGGCCGGTGCCTGCGTCCTGGGCACGGTCAGGGCCCGACGTCGGCGCGGGGGCGGTTTGCCCTCCAGTTCTGGAGCCAGCCGAGGCCGCCCTCCGTAGCGGGCCGCGCGGTCTCGCCCCCAGTCCCTTGCAATAAGGCTCTCCCTGTCACGTGGGCCGATAATTACTGGGCAGTGGCATTAGGGTCTAAAAGGACACTGCCTATCATGTAGCACTCAGTTGGTCCCTGGAGTCACCGTCAATTATTAGGTATTAACTTTTATTGAGGTATAACACACAGTGAAGGGCGAAAGTCTTAAGTGTGGAGCCGGATGGAGTTTTTACATGTGGATATGTATAGCCCTGCGTAAACATAACCCGGATCAAGATATGAAATATTTCCAACACCCCAGAAAGTTCTCTCATTTCTTTTGGTCTCTGCTGGCCTGGGAACCCCGGGAGGACAGGGATCACTCGCTACAAGGGCAGGGCCTACAAAGTGTTACTGCAGGAGTGCACCTTCCTCGAGTCTTCATGCTTCGTTTTGGTGGTCGGGCTGGCCCTGGGAAGAACTGGATTTGACAAGAATCACAAACCCTGCGTTTACCATCCAGTTGATTAGATACAACGACCAGAGTAGGAAACCCTGATGAGGTCCGGGGGTGACTCAGCTCCTGCAATACTTGTCCGATTGCCTTGGTTTGCTGGGTACTCAGGAAGCATCCGGACAGCAACCACTGCCCCTCGCCTGCGTTAGCGTGTCAGAACCGCAGGATAGCCCTGAGAGGCAGGGATTATTAGTATCCCCATTTATAGATGAGGAAACTGAGCCACAGAGAGTCACCAACTGGACAATGCTGAGTTGGGATTAAACTCTGTCAACCCGGAAGCCAAGCTCTGCTGCATCTGGTTGGTTTTACATCCTCTGAGTGTGCTGCATGCCAGTAGGTGGTAGGGCCTGAGCTGGCATAGTGGGAGAGGTGGGATGGCCAGGAGTAAGAGAGAAGATGATTGTGGACAAGGTCATGGAGGAGGCTGGAAGGGACAGTGCCCTTTATGGGGGAGGTCTGACCATGGGTGGGAACAGGATGAGGTGGCCCTTCATCTGGATGGGAGAGGAACCTGCCACGATGTGATCCTGACACACAGGAGGCACACATACACCTGTGACTGGATGGCACTAGTATCTCCCCAAGTGAGGAACTCGTACCATCTGCGGAATGGGGGATGGTTTTAAGTGGTACAAGGACAGATAGTATTTATCTTAATAGTGTTGCATGGATTTACATTGTATTAGAAAATACAAGTAGCCATTTAATCCGTGTTTACACAGATGTTACAATGAACTAAGTGAAAAAGAGGGTCATTGAAAAAGGACTCAATTGGTAAAAAAAAGTGGATGCAGCCTAAATGTTCCACATGGGATTGGCTAAACAAAGTACATCCAACCAATGGAGATTGAGCAGATATTGTAAAGGGTTTTAGAGTTCCTGTCTAGGTATGGCCACAGAAAGTCAACACATGGTTCAGCTAGAGCCCAGGCTGAGGGCAGGGTAGGAGAGGGGCCATTTGGGGGAAGGGAGACTCCAGTCCTGCTGCCTGCTCCTGGCCACTCTGCCTTCCACTGCCCTGTCCAAGGCAGGGCCCAGAACTCACCTGGCAGGATGCCCTTTTCTGACCCCTGGAGAGTAACCAAACAGAAGCCCTGGCCCGGCCCTGACCCTCTATCCTGCAGGTCCACCCTGGGCCAGCCTCTCCTCATGTCCATCCACACCCAGGCCATCCTCTGCCTTCAGAATCCTTCCCCCCAATCGTAGTCATCGAATATGTGAGACTAGGTAATTTCTAAAAAACAAGAAATTTATTTCTTACAGTTCTTCAGGCTGGGAAGTCCAAGGTAGAGGGGCTGCATCTGGGGAGGCCACACTCTTGCTGGTGAGGACTCTGCAGAGTCCCCAGGCACGCAGGGCATCCCATGGGCATGAGAGAGGGGCAACCTGGCCTTCATAAGAGACCCACTGTGAAGATAACTGACCCATTCCTGAGATAACCCTTCACCCATTAATGGATTGATCCATTCACGAGGGTGGAACCTTCATGACCCAATCACCTCTTAAGAGGCCCACCTCTTAATACCATTACATTGGGGATTCAGTTTCCTCAGGAGTTTCGGAGGGGAGGAACATCCGTAGCACCCTCTATTCCTCTGGATGCCGGCTACTCTTACCCTCCAGCACAGGCTCAAGGGCAGTGACCTGGCCTCTGGGCTCACCTCCTCGCTGGCTTCACTTCACCCAGCTGTCTCCGGTCCCCCTCCCACTGGGAGCCCCCCAGATCCCTGTGCTCCGAGCCCAACCTGCTCTTCCTCCTGCTTGCCCCTCTCAGAGACCATCCACCCTGGATCCAGTGGCTTCCTGAGCCCCTCTCCTGCCTCTGCTGGGGCCCCAAGGTCTTTTTTCTGCTCAGCAGTCAGAGGGATCCCCCTGAAACACCAACCATGGTTCCCTCTGCTTAATCCCCTGCAGTGGCTCGGAACCTACCTGCAGAGAGCAGCCCCATCGTGACCCTGGCCTGACTGCCCATGGCTGTACCTGTTCTCGCACATCCCAGCTCCTGCCAAGGCAGAGGTCCCGTTTCCCAGCTGGGCAGCTCCAGCCTGGAGGCCACCTCTGTCCAGGTGCTCTTCCCTCTCCCTGCTGGGGGGCACGCTTCTCTCCTGGGCCCTCCTTGTGTCTGTGGTCCATCTTCCCTAGAGACTGGCCTTGCTGGAGGGGAGTGGGTCTGATGGCCCCGAGTCCCTGGCACCCAGCATCTGGCCGGCCCACAGAGAATAAGTGTGGAGGGAGGGCAAGCCATGTGGGTTCCCAGCCCACAGCTCTGGACAGACCTGTGCCCGTCTCGCCCCTGGGAAGTGTGCTATCAGTCTGGGCCTCAGCTTTTTCATCTTCAAAATGTGGATGACTATCTTAAATGAGCTACCCTGTGAAGGACTTAGTTTCAAACAGCTAATTAAGTATTACCTTATAGAAAAGAAATGGAACTTGCACATGAATGTTCACAGCAGCACCATTCACAATGGCCAGAAAGGTGGAAACGACTCAAATGTGATGAATGAATAAATAAAATGTGGTTTATCCCTACAATGGAATATTATTCAGTTATAATAATACTGAAGTCAAGCCAAGTACTGACACATACTGTATGGATGAACCTCGAAAACATTAGGCTGAGTGAGAGAAACCAGACACAAAATGTCAATAATTCCATTTATACGACACGTTCGCAATAGGTAAATTCATACGGACGGGCTGGTGGTCGCGGGGAGCAGGGGGAGAATGGGAAACGACTGCTTAACAGGGACAGGTTTCATTTTGGGATGATGAAAACACTCTGGAACTACACAGAGGTGGTGGTTGCACGACACTGTGGACGCCACTAATGGTAACGTCACTAATGGTAAATTTTTTACCTCAATTTTAAAAATACATAAAAGAATAAAAGGCTTCGCAAAGCCGCCCATGAGCGGCTCGGGTCCTCCCGAGACCCGGTAACCATCTGGAGAGGGGGTGAGGGGAGCAGCGGGCACCGCATCACTGGGGCCGTACCCCGGCTCCTTGGGGCGACCTCCCGCCCCGTCCGCTCCGGGGCCCGCCGCACCTGCGCTGGCTCCGGGGCCCGGGAGCCGCGCCCGCCCCGCCCCGCGATCGGCTCCGCCGTAACCACGCCCCTCCCCTGCCCCGCTCTCTGAGTGGGTCCCAGGCCACACCCCTCCCCAGGCCCCGCCTCTCCGCCTGTCTGTCAACTCCACTCTGGCCCCGCCCCGCCCTCCTCCCGTCGTTCCCTAGCTCCGGCCTCGGCGCGGCCCGTTGTTATGACGACACGGTCGTAAATCCGCCATCTTCCTGCGGCGCGTTGCGACATGGAGGGCGCGATGGCAGTGCGGGTGACGGCCGCTCATACGGCAGAAGCCCGGGCCGAAGCCGGGCGGGGAGCGGGCGAGGGCGGGGTCGCGGCGGGAGCGGCGGCGGCGGCGGCCTTGGCCCCCGGCGGCTTCCTCGGCTTCCCAGCGCCCTTCAGCGAGGAAGGTAACGGGGCCAGACCGGGCTGGGCGCGGCCGGGGTGGGGGCGGTTCAGCCTGGGCTGGCGGAGGCCTCAATGGCCCCAGCTGCGAGCGCGACAGACCCTCCCAGACCCAGGTTCCGCGCGGACCGCACGGGGCACTGCACAGCCCGCCACGAGCCCCCCAGGTTTTCTCTGACCCTCACGGCCTCGCCTGCGGGGCGCCCATCCCCCGCGCGCGCCCGGGTGCGTGTTCACGAGTACTCACAGGTGCCCAAGCCTCCGGGCTCTCCGTGTAGGCCTTCGCAGACGCCACCACCGCCAGCGCTGCCCCTTCAGGCCCTCGGCCCGGCCCCCCTCTGCCTCCTGTGCCGTGCGGGGCCCTTCCCTCCTCGGGCCCCCTCCCACTGCATCTGACCGGCCGCTAGGGCTCTGGCCCGGGTGGGGCTGGAGGCTCCGGGAAGGCGGGGCTCGAGTCTGTCCGTGGGGAGGCAGCAGAGCCCAGTGGAAGAGAGCTGGTGCCACTGCAGCCGGCCTGTGGGCTCCGTCGCAGACCTGCCACTTTCTAGCTCTTTGATCCTGGGAGGGTGACTACATCTCTCTGAGCCTCCATTTCCCCTTACAAAATGAGGTGGCGGCTGCAGCCCATAATATGCCCAGCACTTACTCTGCATCAGCGTTTTTCATTCTCAAATCAATCCTGAGAGGTGGGTGCTATTATTATCATTATTCCCCTTTGGGGGGATGAGGAAAATTGAGGTTCAGAGATGTGAACGTGACCGAGTCACTCAGCTAGTAAGTAGCAAGGACTGGACTGGATCCCAGGACTGTGAAGCTCCACAGCTCAGCCTCTCTGCTGTCTGGGCTCTGTATCTCGTAGGAGGATCGTGAGAATTAAAATAGAGTGTGCGTGTAAAGCCCCGAGAATGGTGTCGGACACACACTAAGGACTCATTCTTGGGGGCACTGATAGCTTTTGGAGATATCTTGATATCTTGGAGATATCAAGATAGCTTGGATCTCTACTCTCTGAGCTTGTCCCATGAGGCTGTAGAAGGGGTCAGACAGGAAGGGAAAGGTTGGCTAGTGGTACTGGAGTTAGGGTGGTCTTGTCTTTGTGCCCACAGGATTCATAGTCTGTGCATTTTTTTCTTGTCCCTTCCTATTCCAGCTTGGAGGGGGGCAGTGCCAACACGGAGAGGGGTCCCTCTGGAGGTTGCTGGGCTTGCCCATACCCTTGTTTTCAGTGACGTGGGCTGGGTGTGTCTTCTAATGGGGTAGGGGCTCCTTTGATGGCAATACCCTGGTGCCGAGTCAGATTTGGCAAGCGGGGCGGGAAGGTTAAGAGGGTGTTGGGCGCCTCAGTGCTTGGTTTGTGACTGTGAGCCATCGGGAGGGGAGCACGCTTTGTCAGGTGGCCTGTGGGCAAGTCAGAGCTGTGGTTTGGCCTTTTATTTGCTCATTACTTAAAAAAAAATTGACTAGGCTTCCCTGCACCAGGCTTGGGTTTGACCTTGATGTGGGACTGAATGTGAGGTGGTGGGAATTGGCAGACTTTTGTGGAAGCAGAAGGGACAGCTCCCCACCCCTTGGTGCAAACAGCAGGGCGTCTGGAGTAGACCCTCAGGTTCAGGTGCCGGCCTCAGCACTCAGCGGTTGGGTGACCTTGAAACTCAAATCATTTTTCTAGGATGGGAATAGTCATCTCCATTTCCCTAGGGTGCTGGCAGGATTTGGTGATGTCCCCAGTGAAGTGCTTGGCCCACAGTGGGGACTCAGCATGAAGTCTCTCCTGCAGGACGTGGAGCCAGCACGGTGATGATGAGGGGCTCAGGTGCAGTGGCCCTGGGGCATGGAACCCCTCTGGAAAGCTCCACCATTGGCGTCTATGTCTGAGCAGGGGTGCTGCCCATTGGGGAACCAGTGAAGCCCCAAATCAGTGAGAAGCATGGTCACAGCTCAGGGCCCTGCTGTGGGCATCAGCCTCCGAGCCCCCACTGTACCCTCTACACGCACTGGGTCAGCCCATTTTGCAGATGATGAAATGGACCTAGAGAGGCCACTGAGGTGCCTAAGGGCACATCCACACCCCAACAGTCTTAAATCCCAGTCCTCTACTGTCCCCAAACCTGCCCGGGGAATCCCTCTGCCTCCCAGTCTCTCTCCAGGTCCTCTCTCCCTCACTGCTAAAACAGAGGGTTTGGGCCTGACAGCCTCCGGGGATCCTGGCAACTCAGCATGTGGCCAGGGCCAAGCCCTGCTGGATGCTGCACTCCCTGGGTGGGTCTTGCTCCTGCAGAACTCCAGAGGATGGGGGCTCCACCCTAGGGTTCCCTGGTCCTGGGCCCCCACGTGTGTTATCCTCTGGGAGGGCTGGGGAAGGAACTCTGGTTCTGATGCCAGACTTGGGTGAGTTTGGTCTGAGGCTGGAGGGGAAGCCCAGGCCCTGCTGACAGCAGGCTCATTGCAGATGAGGACGATGTGCACAGATGTGGCCGCTGCCAGGCGGAGTTCACTGCTTTGGAAGACTTCGTTCAGCACAAGATTCAGAAGGCCTGCCAGCGGGCCCCTCCGGAGGCCCTGCCCGCCACCCCTGCCACCACCACACTGCTGGGCCAGGAGGTGAGCCCCCACCCCACTGCCGCCACATGCACAAGCCCCTCCCTGGGCTCACCTGACAGGAGGAGGAGGAGGCAGTGTGTCAGGACAGACCTGTGAGGCTGGTTCCTGGGGATACGTGGGCGGGCAGAGGGCAGGCATCTGGCTGTAGGTGATGGAAGGTCTGGGCTGTGTCCCTAAGGGCCCGATGTTGCTCTGGAGTGTCCTGGATTGCCTGGGGTGGCCCAGCCTTCTCAGCAGCCTCTGGCTGAAGCCTGTACAGTTAGGGGATTGGTGTCCCTTCTTTCTTGGAGTGTGGCGGTCTCTCTTGGGGGTATCATGGTGGCTTTTGTGTTTTTGGCACATAGTCCCACAAACAAAGCACGACCCTGTGGGTCCCCCCACTTTTGATAGAAATGGCCAACCTCGTTGACATGCCTGGGGCTGCACAGTCTTATAAATTCCGCAGCACCCTGCGTGGTGGGAGCTCTTGTATCCTCATCGTAGAGAATAGGAGAGGAGGCTCAGAGAGAAGTCAGGATCTTAGGCTACCAGCAAGGAGTGGCCCAGATGACATTGGAACCCAGGTCATCTCATTCTGACCCTGTACTTGCCCCTCCTAGAGGGGCTCTCTCCCCCAGGAAGGCCCAAGGGGCCTGGGACCCCTTGGCCGGGGCTGGTGGGTTGCCTGCTTCACCTTCATTCCCGCAAACTAGCCCGGCTCCATTCCAGAGTTGTTGGTCCCTCCCCGCAGATGTTCAGAGTTCCGGGTCAGCCCCTGGTGGCCAGAGACATTGGGGTGATGGGGTTGACCCCTGCCCTGGGTAGGAGGGACCAGGCTGGGAGTCAGGCTCCAAGCGGTGGTCCTCTGGGGGCAGAGAGCCCCGTCCCCAGTTCTGCGTGCCGTGGGCCCTCTCCTCCACAGCTCCATGCCCAGGGAGCCCAGGCCGCTTCTCTAGGAACTCTGGAGCCTACAGACAAGTCCCCTCTGTCCCCTGCTCCCCTTGGTAGGTGGTGCCGGCGGCAGCCGGCCCAGAGGAGCCCATCACCGTGGCCCACATCGTGGTGGAGGCAGCCTCTCTGGCAACGGACATTGGCCACGCACCGGACCTCGTTGGTAAGCCAGGCATGGCCACGGTTGGTGAGTCAGCTGTCCACGCATCGCTGACTTGATAGCCAGCTGTGGTCAGGGCCAGGGAATGGGGGCCCTCTGCTGCCTGTACCCTCCTCTCTACCAAAAGCAAGGCCTGGCCAGGAGGGGGCTGAGGGCTCTTGTGAGCCTTCCCCAGGGCACAGCCTGCAGGAGGGAGCACTGGGCACGAGGCCTTGCCAGGAACGGGGAACCAGGGCCTTCCTCAGTGTGTCCACGGTGGTCTGGGCAGCTCTGGGGCACACCCTGGCATCGGGAATCTTGGATTTGTGCTTAATCATGAGCTGGTTGCTCTCTCCTGTGTGTTTGCCCAAGCTGTCCCTGCCCTGGTCCTCCCAGAATCTTCCCCTCCTTCCTCCAGGAAGCACCCACCGGGGACACTCTAGGATGGCCCACTTGCCCCAGCAGTGGCTCTGGCGGGTGGGCGTGGGCAGACCGGGTAGCACCTGCTGCTCTTGCAGGGCCGTGACTCATTGCCTGACCTTAGCCTGCACCTCCCCAGAACCTCCTTACTCTGGTGCGGGGGTGGTGGTTGGTGCCCTGGTTTTCGCACAGCTTTTATGAGCATACAAGCCAAGCCTCTTTGATGGCTGTGTTTTAAGTTAAAGTGCCTCACTGATGTGCAGGGGAGAGGGGGTGTTGTGAGGTCTGGATTGGGTCAAGCTCTCCCTAATCGGGGACAGATGAGCATGCAGGGGGTACATTCAAAGGGCAGCCCAGGGCCTGGGCAGATGGGAGCCAGGGGCTGTCCCAGGGGTGGGGATGAGTGGCTGGGTGTGCACGTGCCGGGGACGGAAGCTGGGTTGGGCCTGATGTGGTGGGAAGTTGGGAAGGGCATGGCTGTTGCTGGGGCTGCCTGCTGGGCAGGGGCTGAGGCGGGTGAGTGGGCAGCTGGACAGGAACCAGGTCTGGGCAACAGGTCGAACTTGGCCTTGGGAAGCCCTGGGGAGCGGCTGTGGCGGGAAGAGGCTGGAGGAGCTGCGGTGGAGGCTAGCCTTGGGCTGGGAAGGGAGGCTGGGCACAGGCTGCTCTCTGGGAGGCAGCAGGAACACCAGTCTTGGTCTCTGTGCTGCTTTTCCCCTGGCATTCTTAGGACAAGGACACTCGTCTTGGTTAGGATAGGAGGGATAGGAACGTGCACGTGGGAGGTGAGGCGTGCTCCAGCCCTGGCAGGGCATTTGGTTTCTGGGGTGGCATCATTTGGGAGCCCACATTCCCTGGGCTCCGGCAGCTGCTCCAGGCCCCTTTCCTCCCACCCCGACCTCCAGCAGTTCCAGGTCTTGGCTCGGCATGGCAGTCCCTCCGGGCACTGCTCACCTGTGCCTCTCTTGCACCCTTGGGATTTCCCTTGGCAGGCACCTGGGTGCCCTAAGTGTGCCCCTTGGCCTCAGTGCTTGGGCTCAGAGGGGCAGGGCCAAGGGCTGGCCAGGACTCCTGCTGGCCTTGTGTGGAGACCAGCTGCCAGGGCGGGGCCAGGGCTGGACATACCCCCAGCCCCGGCCCTCCTGCCTCTCCCTTGGAGACAGATCGTGTCTCCTCTCTGCATCTGGGGCAGCCGCATCCTCCTCGCGTCCTCGCTGGCCAGAGGTCTCTGTCCTTTCGGAAGATTGTTTCTGGGACATTGAGCACATCAGCCAAGGCACGGGCAAGAGAGGCCCTTAATTCTTTCTGAGTCACGGCGCTTTCACTCTGTTTCAAGAGAATGGCTTGTCAAAACAAGACGCCAAGCCGACCCAGACGGTGTCTAAGAAGTGGTTTCACAGCTGTTTCCCACTTGTCATTTTTATGGGCAGAAAACATGAAGCGTGTTTACAGCCCAGCTTTGCACATTGTCAGACTTGCTCAGCACCCTGTGAGAAGTGCGAAGGCCCCACTTCCTTTCCTCAGACTGTCCCAGGTGTCTGGAGAGCGTTCACTCTCCCAGGCTGAGTGTGTCTAGTTTGCGGGGGGACGGGGCTCTGGCTGGGCCTGCCAGCAGCCTAGCAGTGTAACCCCCGGACACATTCCCTCTACACTGGAGCAGGACAGATGTCAGTGAGCCAGGCTGGCCCGACCACTGTCTGTGTACCAGGCACCTTGTCACCAGGACTTGTGTGTCTTCTTGGCTTAGGGGATGGGGCATCTGAGCTCCTGGTGGGTCTCCCTGCTGGACACGTTTCAGGGGAGTCGGGCACGGGGTTGTCTCCTGCTCTTTCAGGCTGACTGCGGAGCGGCTGAGCAGTTCCCTGGCTGCCTCCCAGAGCAGCACAGCCCATGTCCTGGGGCTGGGGCCCCAGCAGTCTCCCCGGGCAGGGATCCCATGGCAGAGTCTGGTGGGTCCCAAAGCTTAGGCTGACCTGCCTCTCCTCAGGTGGTGGGCACATCAAAGAGGTCATTGTGGGTGCTGAAGCAGAGCCAGGGGACAGTGAGATGGCGGAGGCCCCAGGCAGCCCCCACCGGCAGGCGCTGGGGCTTGCTGGGGAGGGTGAGCAGGCCCAGGTCAAGCTGCTGGTGAACAAGGACGGCCGCTACGTGTGCATGCTGTGCCGCAAGACCTTCAAGACGGTGAGTCGCGGGGGCCGGGCGGGCCAGGCCTCCTGCCTGCGCCCCCAGGGAGGTGCCTGAGCCTCGCTGCCCCTCCCCCACAGGGCAGCATCCTCAAGGCCCACATGGTCACCCACAGCAGCCGCAAGGACCACGAGTGCAAGCTCTGCGGGGCCTCCTTCCGCACCAAGGGCTCACTCATCCGGCACCACCGGCGGCACACGGGTGAGCCTGGCTGGGGCCTGAGGGCCAGAGCCACACAGCGCCCTGCTGGCTGGCTGGGGTGCCCTGGCTCCGGGTGTCTGCCTGGGGCTGACTCGGTGCTCTCCGCAGATGAGCGCCCCTACAAGTGCGCCAAATGTGGAAAGAGCTTCCGGGAGTCAGGTGCACTGACCCGGCATCTCAAGTCTCTTACCCCATGCACGGAAAAAATTCGCTTCAGCATGAGCAAGGATGTGGTTGTCGGCCAAGAGGACATGCCTGCAGGTCAGCAGGGTCGGGGTGGGCCCGGGGAGCCGGGGCTACCGTTCCCAGTCAGGGCTGCTGGCCCAGACCCCACTGGTGTGTGTGTGTGAAGGTTGTTTAAGGACTTTCTTGGCTCTGCCTTAAAGGGTCTGGAGCCTCTGCTGTGGGGACAGTTACATCATCATCGGTGACAAGTGAGCCTATGGAGACTTCGCCCGTGATTCATCTGGTGACAGATGCCAAGGGCACTGTCATCCACGAAGTCCATGTCCAGATGCAGGAGCTGCCGCTGGGCATGAAAGCCCTGGCCCCAGAGGTGCGAGCAGACTGGGGGACCCCCGTAGGGCTGCTCTGTCCTCTGCCCGCTCAGTACCAGGCTTTGTTCTGGGCTGTGTCTCCAGC
Organism: Lemur catta; assembly: GCF_020740605.2. NCBI lineage: Eukaryota > Metazoa > Chordata > Mammalia > Primates > Lemuridae > Lemur > Lemur catta. Next base: position 1,768,182 of record NC_059129.1, read on the forward strand.
AGGAACCCCTACCCTGCCCTCTGGACTGCCTCCTGGTGCTCAGTCTGGGTGCAGGGCAGGTAGGAGGTGGTGGCAGGGAAAGCTTGTCAGTAGACAGCACACCAGAGCGCAGCGCAGGGGTGAGGGAGGAGAGTGAGGTGGGCTACAGTGTGCCTGGCTGCCTGGCCAGCCTCCCTCCCTCCACTTGCCCCACAGCCCCCAGTCCCTGAAGAGCTTCCCTGTTCCGGCGAGGGCAGCCGTGAGAACCTGCTGCACCAGGCCATGCAGAACTCTGGCATCGTCCTCGAGCGGGTTGCTGGGGAGGAGGGGGCCCTGGATCCAGCCCCTCCCGCCGGGTCCAGTCCCCAGCCCTTGGGAGATGGCGCCCCGCAACTGCCGCTGCTGGAGGTGCAGCCGCTGGAGACAGTAGGTGCCTGCGCTGCCGGCTCACTCCCTCAGGGGCCAGACCCCGGAGGCCTGGTCACCCTGGGGGCTTGGTCACCATGCTCCTCACACTCTGTGGCAGAGAGTGGTGTCTCTTTCTGCTGTGACTTTGTCCACTGATCTGTTGCCTGTCTTCCCTGGGGCCACGAGGGAGCCTACCAGGGTGGGGCCAGTGGTCATGTCCTTGTTACTTCCGGGGCGCAGCCTGCAGTGGGTGCTGGAGGCCTGCCTGTGGTCCCCCAGCAGGTGGCCAGCGAGCCCTCAGCTGTGCCCAGGACACACCCGTGCCCTCAGTGCAGTGAGACCTTCCCGACAGCAGCCACCCTGGAGGCCCACAAGAGGGGCCATGCAGGTGGGTGGCAGGAGGGTGTGTGCCCGTGGGCAGTGGATGGCCTGTGGGCAGTGGGTGTCCAGGGTGGCCTGTGGGCAGGCAGCAGGTGGCCGAGTGGGCCCGAGGGTGGTGGACCGGGCCTGATGCAGCGTGTGGCTGCAGGGCCGAGGCCGTTCACCTGCATGCAGTGTGGCAAGGCTTTCCCCAAGGCCTACCTGCTCAAGAAGCACCAGGAGGTGCATGTGCACGAGCGCCGCTTCCGCTGTGGGGACTGTGGGAAGCTTTACAAGACCATCGCCCACGTGCGTGGCCACCGGCGCGTCCACTCAGATGAGCGACCCTACCCTTGTCCGGAGTGCGGCAAGCGCTACAAGACCAAGGTGGGCCTCTGGCCCCAGGACCCTGGTGCCGGCCCCCCTCCATCCTCTAGCTCCCCAGCCTTGGGGCCAGATGTGCCCTGTTCCCTGCCTACACTGTCCGTCCTTGTCCCCTGTCACCCCCAGCCTGCGCAGTCTCGGGCTTAGGCCCTCACTTGAACCTGGAGGTGGGTGGGGAGAGCACAGTCTGGTGGCTGAGGGCAGGCTGGTACTGACAGGGGGTCTCTACAGAATGCCCAGCAGGTGCACTTCCGGACACACCTGGAGGAGAAGCCTCACGTGTGCCAGTTCTGTAGCCGCGGCTTCCGGGAGAAGGGCTCGCTGGTGCGGCACGTGCGGCACCACACGGGCGAGAAGCCCTTCAAGTGCTACAAGTGCGGCCGTGGCTTTGCCGAGCACGGCACGCTCAACCGGCACCTGCGCACCAAAGGTCTGGGACACCGGGTGGCAGACAGCGGGAGGGGGCGAGGGGCCGGGACTCACCAAGTCTTGACGGAGCTCCCCCAACCGGCAGGGGGCTGCCTGCTGGAGGTGGAGGAGTTGCTGGTGTCTGAGGAGAGCCCCGCGGCGGCCACCACCGTCCTCGCAGAGGACCCCCACACGGTGTTAGTGGAGTTCTCGTCCGTGGTGGCGGACACCCAGGAGTACATCATTGAGGTGTGTGTAGGGCCGGTGGGCGGGGACAGGGCCCGGGGCAGCCAAGGCTGACCCCTGACTGTCCGCGCAGGCCACTGCAGACGATGCTGAGACCAGCGAAGCCACGGAGATCATCGAGGGCACCCAGACAGAGGTGAGGGGTGGCGTGAGGGGTGGGGTGGCCTGGCTCCCTTTCGCAGCCCCTTGGGCTGAGCCGTGGGCCCCCGCAGGTGGACAGCCACATCATGAAGGTGGTGCAACAGATCGTGCACCAGGCCAGCGCCGGGCATCAGATCATCGTGCAGAACGTCACCGTGGACCAGGAGGCGGGGCCGGTCCCAGAAGCGGCTGCTGCCGACACCATCACCATCGCCACCCCTGAGAGCCTGACGGAGCAGGTGGCCATGACACTGGCCTCAGCCATCAGTGAGGGCACTGTGCTCACGGCCCGAGCAGGTGCAAATGGCACTGAACAGGCCACAGTGACCATGGTGTCATCAGAGGACATTGAGATCCTGGAGCATGCGGGCGAGCTGGTCATTGCCTCGCCGGAGGGTCAGCTTGAGGTGCGGACCGTTGTTGTCTAGCATGGAGGCCTGCAGGTCCCTGCTGGCTGGAGCTGGGCCAAGGTTTCTGAGTGCCCTGCCTGTGCCTGCCTGGCCTGGTAGAGAAGATGGCACAGAATTCAGAGGTGCAGAGGAGAAGGGGAGTGTAATTACAGTTTTTGTTGCTTTACAATAAAACATGAAAACCTGCAGCTTGTGATGTTGCGGCAGTGACAGCCTGGGGCTGCCCACCACCTTTGCAGCTTCTTCTGGCAGCAGCACCTGCCTGCCTGGCCACCCCTAGACTCCGGTGCCTGTCCACCCCGCCCAGGGGCTCCTGCCAGCCCTGGCGGCGCCTTGGTGGCGCGTGGGTGTCGCTGGCATGTCGACAGGCAGCCTGCTGCTGCCCCGCCCAGCTGGACTCATGACCCCGGTTTCCTCAGGCCTGTCGGACGGTGGGCGGAGGGCGCTGCTGCCCAGCCTCCAGCCCTGGGGCTGCCATGGGGATGGATGGGCTGAACAGCCTTGGTTTTTTACCCCAAGGTGAGGATGTGTAGGAGCATCAGTGATGTTGGGCTGGACCCGGGCTGGTCTTTCCTGAGTGCCCTGCCTTAGTTTCCCTAGGGTGATGCCACTCAAGCAGGCAGATTCTGGTTGCCTGGCTTCTGGCTGATCCTCTATCAGCCCTGAGGCTGCTCTTGGGGGTCTGGCAGGGGCTTCTGGGGTGGTCCTGGGACCAGGCCTTGCCCAGATCACCTGCCCATTGCCCTCGGGGTCTCCATGGGAAGGGGAGCCAGGAATCCCAGCATCCAGCTCCATGGAGGGGGCGGGACCCAGCACAGCCAGCCCCTCCCTGGACCAGGGCCACAAATACCCGTGCCCTGGCGCCAGAGCTGCTTCCCGACCAAGTCCGGGCAGTTGGTCCTGCGCCTGGACGCACCCCCAGCCTGGACCGAGGATCCCCACTGGACCAGGCCCTCTGAGCCTGTGCTACTGCCTCAGCCACATCCCAGGTGAGTCTCGGGGCTGGGTTGAGCTGGGGGCTGGGGACTGGACGGGACCGGGATTCCTCTGTTGGGGCTTCAGTTTCCCCAGGCAGTGGCAGAACCCTAGAGGCCGAGAGCCCGGCGTGCTACCCTGGGGAGACCTGGAGAGCGCAGGCGGGAGGAGGATGCGCCTTGACACCCGCCAGCCCTACTGGGCAGGCGGGGGGGGGGGGGCGGGCGGGGGGAAGGGTCCGTGTGCCTGACTCTAGGTCCACGCTCACGCCGGCCGCCGTCTGTCCCTCCCAGCGCGCCCCCTCGGCGCCATGGGTGGGACACGGGTCCTGCTGGCCGCGCTCTGGGCGCTGGGGGCCGCCGGGGCCGCCGCGCTGCGCATCGGAGCCTTCAACATTCAGAGCTTCGGCGACAACAAAGTGTCGGACTCGGCCTGCGGCAGCGTCATCGCACAGGTGAGGCCAGGGGGCGGGGACGGAGCTTCGGGGCGGGGCCGCAGCTGTCTCGGGGTGACCGGCCGCGCATCACTCCGCACCTGCCGGCTCCTCCCCAGATCCTGGCTGGCTATGATGTCACGCTGGTGCAGGAGGTGCGAGACCCAGACCTGAGCGCCGTATCCGCGCTCATGGAGCAGATCAACAGGTGTGGCGGGCCGGGCTCCGCGTCGTAATCCCCGGCCGGGATGCCAGGCCTCTGCGCAGCGCCTTGACCCGGGGCCTGGCCCGTATCTCCGCAGCGTGTCCGAGCACCAGTACAGCTTTGTGAGCAGCGAGCCCCTGGGTCGGGACCAGTACAAAGAAATGTACCTGTTCGTCTACAGGTGAGGGGCGGGCCGAAGAGAGGGGGCGCGCCGGGCCGGAGGTGGCGGCTCAGCGCGACCACCTGTTCTCTGCTCCCAGGAAAGACACAGTGTCGGTCGTGGATACGTACCAGTACCCGGACCCCGAGGACGCCTTCAGCCGCGAACCTTTCGTGGTCAAGTTCTCAGCCCCGGGCTCAGGTGAGGCCGGCCCCGCCCCTCCCGTTCGCCCCACCCCTCCCGCCGGCCCCGCCCTGACGCCCCGCCCCCGCCCGCAGCCGCCGGGGAGCTGGTGTTGATCCCGCTGCACGCGGCGCCGCGCCACGCCGTGGCGGAGATCGACGCGCTCTACGACGTGTACCTGGACGTGATCGACAAGTGGGGCACCGACGTAAGCCCCGCGTCCGCCTTGGTCCCAGGGTCCCCGTAGGCGCGCCCTGGGGGTCTGGGCCATCGAGGGTGGGGCTGGGGCAGCCCCTCCGCGAGGGCTCTGACCCGGCTCCGCGGCGCCCGCAGGACATGCTGTTCCTGGGCGACTTCAACGCCGACTGCAGCTACGTGCGGGCGCAGGACTGGGCCGCCATCCGCCTGCGCAGCAGCGAGGTCTTCAAGTGGCTGATCCCCGACAGCGCTGACACCACGGTGGGCAACTCGGACTGCGCCTACGACCGCATCGTGGTGTGCGGCGCCCACCTGCGCAGGAGCCTGAAGCCCCAGTCCGCCGCGGTGCGCGACTTCCAGGAGGAATTCGGCCTGGACCAGACGCAGGCGAGTGCAGGGCGGCCCGCAGCTCTGGGGTTCCCAGGCCTTCCCGGTGCACGCAGGTGGGAGGGGCCAGCAAACCGCTACCGAGGGCCGGGCCCCACCTCAGCTCCCCCTGCACGGTTTACACCTGGTGCTCCCCTCCCTGCACCGGGGCTTCCATCCCGCCACCAGCGGAACAATTCTGGGAAGGCAGGGCGGTGTCCCTTTGCCTTCTCCCACAGGGGCCCCTCGTGGCCTCTGCCCCCACACTGGCAGCAGCAGGGGTGGACATTACTGGGCGCCTCCCCACAAGGGCAGTGGTTGTAGACACCCATCTGGCCCAACCGGGGGTGGAGGCAGCTTTCCAAGGTGGAGCCAGAGGAAGGACGGCTGCCCAGCAAGACCCCTGAGGCTCTGTCCCTTCTCCCTCCAGGCTCTCACCATCAGCGACCACTTTCCTGTGGAGGTGACCCTCAAGTCCCACTGACAGCCCTGAGGCCCAGTCAGGGCATGCCACCCACACTCTGGAATGCCCCCACAGTGGCTCTGTCAGGGTGGCAGCTACCCCCAGTGAAGCCACAGGGCAGGGTCTGCTGGGCATGGACAAGTGGCCATGGACACATTATGGGACCACTCAGAGCCTCAGTTTCCCCATCTGTGAGGCAGGCTACACCACCCACCTCAGGGTTGCTGGGAAGAGTCCCCATGGAGGGCACTGGCTACAGTGCTGGGCACACATCTGTGCTCAATAAATGAGCTGCTCTGAGCCAGGACCACACGCAGCTTGGCTCCAAGGCCTCCATGTCTTTCTCAGGACTCAGCCCTTCTGGGGCATGAGGCCTGGTACATGGTCCAAGGTCTGTTAGGGGACAGGGATAGCCTAACCTGCCCTTTCATGGCCTGGTGGGAATTGGCCACCTCTGGGAAGTTTCTGTTCTTTGTGTGAACTGTAACTGCCTCAAAGAACCTGTACTACGAGTACAGCTGGGAAAGTTACCGTGCCAATGCTCCCGCCAGCTTCCTGGGCCTTGGTGGATTTCAGAGCAAGTCTCCCCATGCCCACCCTGCAGCCCCTATTCCTGGGTCCTGCAGGGACCCTTGGGTACTTGTCTATACCTTGGGCCCTGTCTCACTCATCACTGCATGGAGGTCAGGGAGGCTGGCCCCATGTCCCAGCTGGTCAGCTCCCCTGGAACTTTTGGGGAGCCCCTCAGCAGTGGAGGGGCAGGTGGTTGGGGACTGTGTCCTTCTCAGAGAACTGCACGCCATGCCATGGCACAGCCCTTCAAGGGTACCTTCCTGTGTAGTGTCCTCCTCAGGAGCCCTGGGCTGGACAAGGACTCATCAGAGGGGCTCTGTGCTGAGGCCAGGCCATTACGGTCAGGGCCAAGCAGTCCTGTGGGCACACCATGTCACTGATGGGGTTTCTGGTTTTTGAAACATCTCATCTTTGGCAGAATTTGGGAACTGGCTTGAGTCATGGGAGGCAACACCTTCGCTTCAAGGGTTTGGCCAAGTGTGCTAAAATAAAACTTAGGATTCCAGGAGCGTAGCATGCTTCTTAACAAGCCATGCGTCCAGCATCCCTCTCAAGTTCCCCCGGTTGCTCTGAACCGCTGTCCACTGTCACCCAAATGAACAAGCACGTTCAGCGGGCTTTTCTTCAGGGGTCCTGTGTGGGTCAGGCCGAGACTACCAGGCCTTATGCCTCCAGCAAGCAGGCAGCTGAGGGCTGGGACAACCCAAGGAATTTATTTACACTTCTGCTTTGGGAGAAGGGCCACTCAGTGATGACCTTGCTGAGGTCCAGAATGGCCCCACCTGCCAGGTCATGATTCCCAAGTCAGGACACTCCTGACCCCTTGCTGCGAGCCAGGCAGGGAAGGCACTTGTGGGCGGCGGTGGGCCCCTGGGACACTGGGCTACAAGGAACAGGACTTTCTAAGAAGATTAGCAGAACAGAGCTAAAAGTACTTTAAAGTTGAAAAATACCTTAAGACCCTGTTGGGACCACAGGCCCCCAGAGGGGCACACGTGGCTAAAAGCCCTGTGGCAGGCCAGACGCTAGCCTTTCTTTTGTTTGAGCTTTTGTAAGTACGCCTGCAGGGTCTTCTGAATGGAGTCTCTGGAGATAAAGTTGACAAAATTCTGGATGTCGGCATCACGATGTTTGATCAGGCTGTCTGCCGTGGCCTTTCGCATCATGGCCTTGGTCAGCTGTCGAGCATGGTCTAAAGAAAATGGGTCCATTGGTGAAAACCCAGTTTTAGAGATAGTAGGATCATTCCCAAGCTTTCTATGCAAGTTCAGACTCTGGCAGGAAACAGTGTTTCTGCCCACTGACTTCTTTGAAAATCATACTAGATGATACCATAAAAATTGGTTTTGAGACAGGGTCTCACTGTCACCTGGGCTAGAGTGCAGTGGTGTCATGATAGCTCACAGCAACCTCAAACTCCTGGGCTCAAGCCATCCTCCTGCTTCAGCCTCCTGAATAGCTGGGACTACAGGTGTGAGCCACCACACCTGGCTAATTTTTCTATTTCTTTTGTAGAGATGGGGTCTTGCTCTTGCTTAGGCTGGTCTCTAACTCCTGGCCCCAAGTAATCCTCTGGCTTCCCAGAGTGCTAGTATTACAGGCGTGAGCCACCATGCCTAGCCCAAAATTGCTTTTTTAAAGTTATTTTCACATAATTATATTATTGAGACTATTTCCCATGTCACTAAATATGCTTTCACTGCATAATTAATGGCTGCAGGGTATTCAGTCATTTGTAGTGGGGTTGGCAAGTCCGGCTCCCCAAGGCTCTTGAGTTACGAATGGTTTTTACATTTTTGAATAGTTGAAAAATATCAAAAATATTTTGTGACATGTGAAAATTATGTGAAACTCACATTTCAGTCTACAAAGTCTTACTGGAACACGGTATGGTGTTCCACTGGAACACCACTGATTCCGTGTTCTGTGTGGTGGCATCCATGCTGCAGTGGCCCCCTGGCCACAGAGATCTTACCTACACAGCTGACGAGCTATCTGGCTCTTTTTAGATGGAGTTTGCTGGTCCCTGGTCTATATCATGATTGATATGACCAGTCCTACTTCCGCAACACAGACAAGCAGGTTTTCAGTTGTCTTCGTAGTAGGTTGAGAAGTGGACCCCAAAGGGACAGGTCCAAGTCCTAACCACCACTCCAGAACCTGTGAAGTATGACCTTATTTGGAAAGTCTCTGCAGATGTAATTGAGATCATCACTGGATTTGGGTAGGCCCTAAGTCCAATGGCAGGTGTCCTTATAAGGGAAGGGAGAGGGAGATCTGAGACGCAGACACGCACAGGGAGAACGCCACAAAAGGGTGGTGGCACACACTGGAGTGATGTGGCCACAAGCCAAGGAATGCCTGAGCCGCCAGAAGCTGGGAGAGGCAGGATGGATCCTCTCCTAGAGCCTTGGGAGGGATGTGGCCCTGCCCACACCTTGATTTTGGATCCCTGGTCTCCAGAACTGAGAACAAATTTCTGTGGTCTTAGCCACCCAGCATGCCGTGCTTTGCTATGCAGCCCAGGACTCCCACAGCCTGCGAGCACGCGGAGAACCTCTGGGTGTGGGAACGCTCTGGTCTCACCGGGCTCACAGGCCGAGGCCCGCCCCTGCGGCCCTCACCTGGAATGGCCATCCAGCGGGCCATCACTGAGAGCGCCGTGCTCTGCAGCTGGTCCTCGGGCACCACCTGGTCCACTATGCCCACCTGGAGGGCCTCGGCTGGCGGGAAGAGCAGCCCCAGCTGCAGGGCATGCTCCGAGGCTCGGTGCCCGATGGTGTTCACGAGGTTGTCTTTCAACCTGGGATGTAGACACCCACTCACCTGGTGGCTCTGGAGCTCCCAGGCAGGTAGGTCTGTTCCCCCAGAGCCAACCGCTGCATATGGGGGCAGCCCCTGGCCTTACCAGAAGGGGGCGACGATGCCCAGCTGGGTTTCCTGCAGTCCTATGACAAACTTGGGGTTGTCGGCTAGGACACGGACATCGCAGGTGAGGGCCATCAGGCAGCCTCCAGCGGGGCAGACCCCCTGCAGGGAGAGGCCAGACCACGGGGATGCTGCAGGTGCTGCCGGTCCCAATCGTAACCAGAGGGCTGGGTGTGAGGACGCCCGAGGAAGGGCACCCCCAGGCACTCCAGGGCTCTGCACCGACACTGTCTGGGCTGGGTGTCCGAGATGGGGAAAAGGACAGGGAAGGAACTGGCCCCTCAGGGCTCAGCAAGCGTCTGAGGCTCATCAGCCAAGGCCCTGATGACAGGGTCGTCAGCTCTCGCTCTTGGGGACCAGAATAATCACTCCTTTCTGCACCGTGTGGTGAGGGCAGGAAGCCGCCTTTCCTCTTACAGCTTCTGTCCAGTGCTGAAATGCTGCACAGCATTTAGCTAGCTGTCATTTCACATCATGGCCCCATGGGGCCCTGTACCACCCCAGCAGCCAATCCCACCAGGATGTCCTGGGAACTCCAAACCCACCCTGTGTTCTCCTGATGCACCCCCTTCCCCAAACAGACCCCCACCTCTGGTCTGCTGCTGCCGCGGCCTCTCATACCAGCCCTCCCCTCTGCCCAGCTCTGCCCTCTGTGAACCTCACCTGGGTTGTCACCGCCACCCCCTTGGAGAACACTGGCTCCCAGGGTCTCCCTGAAGCCAGGTCTGAGTGATGTTTCCCAGATGGGACCCGACCACCCACTTGCCCTGGCACAGCCTCTCACCAGGTCCGTGTGGACCGCAGGCCCGGTCCCCACCCACTGGACCTCTCTCTCCTCTGTGTGTCCGGCCCAGGCCATTTCCACACACACCCACCAGCCCACCTTCTCCACACGTCACGTGGTCTGCACTGGCACTTACCTGTGCACGTCTCAGGTCTCCCCAACTGCCCCCTTCCTCCTAAGAGCTTCTGAGGGCAGGACCAGGGTCTGCCTCTGCCCCCCGGCTGGCCCCCCCTGAGCCAGCGAGGCCCCGTGGGAGTGGGCACACTCACATTGATGGCAGCCACCAGCACCATGTTGGAGAGGAAGAGCCGCAGCCACAGCTCCTGCACTGCCTTCCAGTACTCGGTGTAGTGGGCTGGGTTCTGCCCGCACAACTCTGTCAGGTCCAGGCCAGCCGAGAAGACACCGGGGCAATCCTGGGGGAGTAGCCGGGGCCAGGAGCCCATCAGAGTCCACTGCCCAGCCAGCATCACACCACCAGGGCTGCGTCATGCTCACGAAGTGAGGATGATGCCCCTGCGGAGCCCAGAACTGGGGGCTCCAGAGACTCAGCCCAGACCTCCCCCAGACCCCGTTCCCCTCTACTTCCCAGCACACTCTTCCCTTTCCAGAGTCAAACCGGAAGAGAGAACAGGCAGGGCAAGCACTGCCCCAGGGACATGAATGCACCAGCTCTCTGCACAACTGCACGCGTTGCCTTCTGCACCCCCGGCTCTGCACACCCAGCTATCTGGCGGAGGACTTCAGGGGCACAGCGAAGCTTCCTGACAGAGTATGGAGGTGGTACGTGTTCTGATCCACCCCCAAAGGGCCACACAGGCCACAGAGCACCACGCAGGCTGGAGTGCCGGGCAGGACAGTGATCGCTGTGGATGACCCGGGCCCCACGCAGCTACCAGGGAAGGAGGAGGAGTGAACACAGAGGGGAGAGGAGTGAAGGGTCAATCGGCACAGTGGCATTCATCAGGGCTCAGCACAAAATTCCGGACATTCAGCCCAAGGACTGCCAGCCAGGAACACAAACCGGGACACCATGTGCAAAAACCCACCCCCGGTTCCTGCACAGTCACAGCACCTCTGGGCAAATGACAAAGGCACCTTCCAGAATGTCTGCAGGTTTTCTTGCCATAGCTGGAGCTCCGAGGCTATGGGGTGATCTGTTACCACAGCTCAACCTGGCCCCTCCTGACTCTGCATGAGATGTTTACCCCATGCTGTTGACAGGAACAAAGACTGACTGCAGGACAGGCTGGTCGGCTGCGGTGGCTCCCGCCCACCTCCTAGCACCTCCCTCCCCTTCCCCTTGGCCACGGCACACCCTCCACTTGGGTCCTACCCAGTCCCACCCTTCTGGGCCTTAAAGATGCTGCTTTTTGCCCCTCCCTGACCTTAACAATGACACTGTTCAGGGATGCTGCTCCTAGCATTTGCCAGCACTTGAGGGCAAGGCTGAGTTCTCAAAAATTCATGTGAAAGAAGTTTGCCCTCTGAGAATCTAACCTTATGGGCGGGCACGGTGGCTCATGCCTGTAATCCTAGCACTCTGGGAGGCTAAGGTGGATGGATTGCTTGAGCTCAGGAGTTCCAGACCAGCCTGAGCAAGAGTGAGACCCCATTTCTACTAATTAGAAATAGAAAATTAGCCATGTGTCGTGGTGGCACATGCCTGTGGTCCCAGCTAGTCGGGAGGCTGAGGCAGGAGGATCACTGAAGCCCAGGAGTTGGAGGTTGCAGTGAGCTATGATGATACCACTGCACTCTACCCAGGCTGACAGAGTGAGACTGTCTCGAAAAAAATAAAAAAAAGGAAACCGAAACAGAATTTGACCTTTAAGACCAGCCCAAAGATAAACTGAGAGCATGGCTTTTGCGACAAACATCGTTAATGGGACTGGCTCGATGCACCAAGGGGCTCTGAGGGGAGTGCCCCAGGAACCCACTGCCAAGTTTCATGAAGTGGCACGGGTTCAAGGTTGCCCCTGCAGACACACCACTCTCCCTCACCGACTCTGGCCCAGGCTGCTGAGCACCACAGCTCTGCCCAGGGTCCACTCTGACAACTGCACAGGCTTGGGAAGACCGTCTCGGACACCAGTCTGGCTTCGGGAGAATGATCTGCCCGAGGCCCCCAGCACAACTGGGGTCCCTAGGGGCCGCACCCAGGCCACACTCCCTGGAAGCCTCTCATGGTGGCGTTTGGCATCCAGGGTGTTGGGGGCTATCTGGTTATTCTACACCACGTGATGGCTGGCGCCAACCTTTTTCCAGTGTGGCAACAGGTCTGCACTTTGATGAAAGAACTGGGGCCGTGGGGGCCACGCGGGCACCCACCGAAGTGATGACCACGCCGCGGAAGGCCTTGTCATTCTCCAGCTTCTCCAGGCTGATGAGGAACTCCGTCATGAACTCCAGGCTGAGGCTGTTCACTGGTGGGCTCTTCAGTTTCATCACAGCGACCCCTACAGTACAGAATGAGGAAGACGAAGCTCACATTCAGTGCTGGGACATTGCCCTGACCAGCCTGCACTCTCAGCCAAGCCATGGGTAGCTGCACGGTTTTGGGATTTTTAAAATGGAGGTGAGATTCACATAAATCAACCATTTTAAAGGGAACAATTCAGGGCCAGGTGTGGCGGCTCACACCTGTAATCCCAGGACTTTGGGAGGCTGAGGCAGGAGGATCGCTTGAGGCTAGGAGTTCAAGATCAGTCTGCAACATAGCAAGACCCCAGCTCAAATAAATAAAACAAGTGTCATCTTAAATCACAAGAGTATCTATTAAGCAGGCTGAAGGCGAAGCCACATTGCCAAAACCCTCCCCAGGACGCCCCACCACACCTGCTGACCTTCCAGCCCCGTGGTGGGCCTTTCTGTAAAGGGTGAGGGAGTAAACGTCTTCAGCTTCGGAGGCCACAGGGCCACTGTACAAGTCAGCACGAAAGCAGCCACAGACAGTGAGAACAAGCGGGTTCAGCCGTGTGCCAATAAAACTTTATTTATAAAAATGGATGATGGGCTGGATTTGCTGACCCCGTCTTCTACAACATCATTTTTAATTTTTCTTTTTTCCAAGGAGACAGATTCCTGTTGGTACACACGGACTGCTCGTATTCACACAGATGCACCGTCTCTGAACCCAGTGTGCTGAGAGAAGGAAAACGCTGGAACTCTGATCTCCCACACAGGGCCTGGCAGCCTCCAGCAGAGCAAAGAGACCAGCAGGTTTTCTTTCTTCTGCTCACACAGCACCGTGGTGTGCAGAGTTCATTAACTTTTTGTTCAGACAGGGAGAGTTACAAATAAACTTAGAATAGAAAGGGATAGATTATTTGCCCAGTACGCTCTGCTCAAGGTACTTCTCCCCCAAATATGTCAAGAACCATGTTATGAAGTGGAGAGGCAAGCAATGCCCCCAAGGACAAAGGAACAACAACCAGAACCCCAGAGGTTTGCAACCTGCCCCCAGGACTGCGGAAAATTAAGGAGGAAACCTTCAGGGCCCTGGGTGTTCAGCCTCACTGCCCCTGTGGACTGAACTGTGTATCCCCAAAAGATGTTAAAAGTCCTGTCCCCTGGTACTCATGCATGTGACCTTATTTGGAAATAGGGTCTTTGCAGATGTCATTAAGATATAAGTTACAATGAGGTCACGTAGGGGGGCCCCTCAGGGGGTGCAGGAGTGCGCTTACGTGGCAGGAAGCCGCAGCGATCGCGGGCAGCCAGCAGAAGTTGGAAGAGGCAAGGAGGGATCCTCTCCTAGAGCCTGGGGAGGGAGCACCGTCCATGGGACTTCCTGACTCCAGAACTGGGAGAACACACGTCTGTCGTCTGAGCCCCTCAGCCTGTGCTACTTTGTAATGGCAGTCCTGGGATACTAATGCAATTACCATCTTCTGCCCACTCTTCACCACCAAGCAGGGGCCAAGATCCCCACAGTTCAGTCGAGTCTCCTCTTTGAGGGCACTGCCTGCCGCGTGCGCCTGCCCTGCCCCTGGACGCGCTGGCTCTGCAGGCCCAGCCCCTCCCAGATGTCCACCAGACATTAGGGGCAGCCCTACTCTCATTCCGGTGCAGTTCTCTGGCAAGGATCCTTATCTTAGTTGAAGTAAAAGTTTCTTTCAAAATTAGAATCTATCCTGTAACCCGACTTCACACCGTCTAGTTCTGTCACGTCCACTCTGCCTCTTCATCCTCTGTCCCAAGCCTGGAGGACACCTTAGGAGAGTCAACAAAGGTCGCTTCTGCCAATCTGGGATCTGGGCTATTGATTCTCCGTCTTGTGCAGGAGCAGCTGATGGAGCGGTTACCTCTCTTCTGCCTTCACGTCTCCCTGCCAGCTCGTCCGTACGCCCATTTCATCTCCGGCTTCATCCGTGTGTTCAGTGCCCGTGTTCTCTTGCTGCAGTGGCAAGTCCTGTGTCCTCGTGGGAGCAGGAAATGGCCTCAGTTTCTTGAGGAGTGAGAAAAACCTAAGCACCAGATATACACGGAGAAACCCCAGTGGGGAGTCTCTGGCTCACGCTTGTTTCAGGATAAAGGCTGAAAATATTGGGGGTCAGATGTTCTTAAACTTTCCGTGGTCTGTCCCTTCACTCTGCCAGCAGCAGAGAAAACAGCAGGGACAGGGTCTGCCCTCGTGGACGCTGGAGCTGCTGGCCAGGCTGGCTCAAGTCACCTGTTCTCGCCTTCTGCCCCAAGGGCAGATCCCAGGGGCTTCAGAAACGCCACCCTTTATGTAAGGAGCATTTCCCTGGTGAGGACCTCGGAAGCGTCTGGATTGTCAACACAAGCCATTCTCTGGGAATGAGATCTAAGTCTTGAGGGCAAGTGGGCTCTTTGGGCCCATTGGTTTACAAGGAAGAGGCAATTCTTACCTGGCTGCAGGCGTGTGTAAGGCATACATATGAGAAATGAGCTGTCAGAACTTCCAGAACAAGTTCCCCAAACCTGGCTCAGAGGGAAGTTTCTAAAGTGGACTCTGAAGCTGGGCAGATGGAGCAGGACACAGGGCGGGAGAGGGGCAGGGGAGGTAACGGGGCCAAAGGTGAGTCTGAGCTCACCAAGCAGAATCTGGAAGAGCTCGGACACCATGGGGCAGCGACCGCACTCCTGGCACAGGGCGGCACTAGATAAATGTCTCCAGAATGAAACGGTGAACGGACCCTCTGGTCAGCTTCACCCCGGCACCAACGAAACCGTTAAAAAGGTAAGTTTCTCATGCCTGTAATCCTAGCACTCTGGGAGGCCGAGGTGGGAGGATCATTTGAGCTTAAGAGTTCGAGACCAGCCTGAGCAAGAGCGAGACCCCGTCTCTACTAAAAATAGAAAGAAATTATCTGGCTAACTAAAATATATATAGAAAAAATTAGCCGGGCATGGTGGCGCATGTCTGTAGTCCCTGCTACTCGGGAGGCTGAGGCAGTAGGATTGCTTAAGCCCAGGAGTTTGAGGTTGCTGTGAGCTAGGCTGACGCCACGGCACTCACTCTAGCCAGGGCAACAAAGCAACACTCTGTTTCAAAAAAAAAAAAAAAGGCAAGTTTGAGCTGTTACTTCATCCAAGCCTCAGGGCCTGAAGGATAAACAGATCTCGGTGTTTCCATTTTATAACATTTGCCCTTTCTCTGGTAACGGGGACAGGGCCAGGCCTGGCTTTCTGACCACAGGCTCTACCTTCTATCATACCCAGCCACAGAAGTTAGCAAGTTCTTACATGGTAAAAATGTGAATCACTTGGGTAAAAACATTATTTCACCAGTACTTTTTTTTTTACTGGAGACAGACACACACAGAAATGGTGCTAAGACATACATAACATTTACCATTCTAGCCATTTTGCAGTGTAAGGCCCAGTGGCATTACATACATTCAGTGTTGTGCAGTCCCCACTATCCATTCCAGTACTTTAAGATGTGTGTTTTTACCTTTTTTGAGATTACTTTCAAATCTGTCACAGAAATGATCCTTCAAAAACTCAAGTTTTTGTTGGGCTCATAGTTGGTGTTAACCAGAGGCCCCTCAAAAAATGCTTCTAATCCCCTCTGCAGGATTTCAGGTAGGGGCAGGTAAGAGTGACACTGGGTTCTGTGTCACTTGGGAGTGTTAAGGTCAATTATATTATTTCATTCCAAAATACTTCCAATTAGTTTCAACGTCCAATTAATAGCTTAGACCGCAGATCATAGGCTCCAAACTTTAAAAACAGAATCATCTATATCTTCATAATGAACAAAGCCCATTTAAGGCACCTGGTGTGATAACCCTTAAGTTCTAAAGAGAACTTCTAAAATTTTAAAAATCCGGCTTCACCTCCTTGCCTTTAGAAATTCAACCGCCTTCTAACACTTCAGAGTCTGGACCCCGACAGACTTCTGCGCTCCTCGGCCAGCCCTCGCCCACCGGGAGGCCGCCCCCGGCCCGCTTACCTGCGGCCGGGTCCGGCTCCACCAGCACCCGGAGGTTCGCGAAGCGCCGCGTGCCGTCCCCGCCGCCGGCTGCTGGCTCCGGCCGCCCGAGGACCGGGCCCCGGAACTGGGCCCCTGCGGACGCAGCGCAGGAGGCCGGTTAGCTCGCCCCGGCCCCCCCGGGACCCCGACCCCCGGCGCGCCCCCTGCCCGCAGCCCCGACCCCCGCCGGGCCCCGCACCCGCACGGAGCAGCGCGCGCGCACGGACGCGCACTCCCACCGCCAGCGCCATCTTGGCCGTGCAGGGCGGGCCGGGGCGAGATGTGGGGGCAGGACCCGCGGGGGCGTCCTCTCCCGCGGCCCCGCCCCGCCCCGCCCGCTCGGCTCGCTGGGGCCGCGGTCAGGAGGGCCACCTAGCGGGGGAAGGCGAGTCGGCGCCCCCGGCAATGCTCTGGCTCCCCCCGGCCCCAGGGCGTAGGCCCTTCGAAAACGCAATCGTGACCAACACGGTGGTGGCGGGGGCAGGCCCTTCCCGCAGCTGGCAGCAGGACAGCTGCCCCGCCCACCGCTGAGCCCCAGGGCCAGGCCGAGAAGACGCGTTCCCTCTTCCTGCTTCCGGTGCCGTCCACCAACCAAAGACCAAAACCACTAAGGCAGGAGGCTGTGGGTGCCCGTTGTGAGCTCTAGTGGCAATAAGGGACTGGGCGAGCTCCTGGCCAGAGGCAGCTGTTACAGCATCTGAGCAGGTAAGGCCACCAAATCAGGGTGCTAAAACCACTCAAGGGCCCTGGGGGGGGAGGCCAGGGGCTGCCTAGGGTGAGTCCTCTTGCCCCCTTGGGGAACAGGAATCAGAGCTGGCAGGTTAGCCACAGAAGCAGCATTGCAGGCGGTTAAGAACAGACCACCCACCTTGCACATGAGAACCCCAAGCGTACAGACAAGGATGCTACACAGTATCCTTGAAGGCAAGGCTGGGGCCAGCAGGTACCCTCCCTGTTGTGGGATAGCAGTGGCACCTCAAACTTTTTATTTGCACCAACATGGAAAGAACATGAATTGGCCACCTGTCTGGGCAGGGCACTGAGGTAGGGGGCCTCTGTCCCCCCTGGTGTGGGGTCTTCCCTGACTGTTCAGAGCACTGGGCACAGCAAGGGCTCAGCAGTGTTGGGTGATGTCAACTATCACCTGAGCATTTCCAATTTTTCCCTGTGGCCCAAACCAATTTTTCAGGTGGAAAAAATTTTTTTTCCCTATAGCTACTTAATATAGTAGCAGCAAATAAGATTCATATTTCTGGTCTGGCAGAATTTGAAGCTTCTGAAAAAATGAAGGTTTTGAGACACCAGCCCTCTCTCCTGTCTGTCCACCATTTCGAGCTTGCAGGACACTGGCCTTACGCTCTCCTGCCTGAAAGCTTCTGGAGGGGTCACTTTGGAAATGAAACCAAAATTCAGTTCTTAGCGGGGCACTAGAAGTCACAAATAACAAAGTGTGCTGGGGACCAAGGGACAGGAAGGAGGCAGTGAAACCAGCACTCTGCACTCTAATCCTAGGTTTATTTAACACAATTCCTTCACTCTACACAACAAGTACAAACACAATGTTATCTAAAATGCTACAAAGTTACAAAACTCAAAGCAAATTTCATAGTACTGACTGTACAATACAAGCAAAAAGAAGCAATGTACACGTTGCCAAGGTAACCTGCAAAACCACCACGAAAGGCAGGCCCAGTGGGGACTCTGTGCCAGCCCTGCAATGCTGGCTCTCAACCTGCTCACCAATTTCAAAGGATGGGGGATTCGAGGTGTGACATGTGCACGAGTACATGAACAGACAACCATTTACCGCAACTGCCCTGGGGCGAGAGGCTCTTCTGGGCTGTTAGACCCACAAGGTCAGAAAACAACTAAGCAGGAAAGCAAAAGGCCAGGCCACAGCTGGGGCAAAAGCGCAGCTCCCTTTCCCCAAGGATGCTGCGCAGTACCAGCAAGGCTGTGACCAGGCCACATGTGGAAAGGAAAAGTGTGTTCCCAGGCTGGGCCACATTGCCACCTGGAGCCTTGCTTGTCCCTGGTGGCTTTGCCACTGAACTGACTCTAAGGTTCAGGCACAACCCCAAACCAACAGCACTTCTGCAGCTAGAAACCGGCCTGCAGAGCTGTCAATAGCTGGCTTCCAAGCCTGCCTGAGTGAGGAATTTCCTTTCCTACTGATCCTCCTTTGGCTAGAAAAGTGACAAAACTGATCCGGATGGGACGGGATGGGGTATAAGTTACAGGGGGCGTGAGCTTCAGTGGCCCTGCTTATCGGGAGGAGTTGGAGCTGGAGCGGCTCCTGTGGCGGCGGCGGCCAGGGGAACGCGATCGCCGGCGCACGGGGGACCTGCGCCTCGGGGAGCGGGACCTGTGGGAAGAGGAGAAACCATGTCAGACTCAGCATGGGCCACAGAGGCAAGCTAGCTTCTTTCTGGAACAGTTCTCCATAGTTCTACTTTTCAACACAAGAAACTGGGACAGCTCCCATCGGATGGGAATGACCTGGAGCTCTGGGAAGGGAAAGAGGTGTTCTTGAGACCAAAGGCACAGCCCCAGGCTCTCCTCTTTCTCAGGGCTGGATAAAGTACAGCTTAACACCCATGGCCAGGGAAGGCCAAACTGAGGCCTTTGCCAAAGGGATTATCCCCCACCCCCACCACTCCTCTGACTCTTCCTGTTTTCTTAGCTAGGAAGGGGAGCAGGCCTGCACCTGGTCTCAGGATCCAGAAGTCTCGTGGGAAGGCCATGCCATGTCACTGCTCAGACTTAGAAAGGAGTGCTGGCACAACTCTGGGCCTCTTCTGCCCGTCACTCACCACAGCAATAGTCCTTCTACCAGCTTTCCCCAACTCGGAAGGGCCACCTCGCACCCACACAGCAGCGGAGGGCAGGCAGCAATGAATAAAGGGTCCCAAAGTCATTCCAGTCACTGAGGCTTGTGGCCTCATCAGTCCATTGTGAGGTTCCAAATTGATTTACCTTCTCCTCATCCGTGGGGGAGACCGGCGCCACATGGGAGGTGGCGGCAGCATTCTCCTGGGAGGGCTGAATCGCCTGGGGGGTGGCCTAGGCCAGGGGGCAAGCACAGCAGTGGCAGTGATCTCCTGGCCATCGATTTGTCCTGTTGAAAAAAGGACCAAGACATAAAATATCTACCAAGTACCTACCCTAGGCAAAGTATGCCACGGTGAACAAGGCAGGCCTGGGGAATACAATGACAGACCTAAATTATCACAGAACATCGTGACTGAAGGCTCACCAGGAAAACCATAAGGGACCATGGAACCTCACAGGGGTTTCAAACATTGGTGTGCTGGGGCAGCCATCCTGAGGAAGTGCCAACCAAATCAAGACCTAAAGAATGTGCTTCCACTAGGCGGGAGGGGAGGGGAGGGGAGGGGAGGGGAGGGGAGGGGAGGGGAGGGGAGGGGAGGGTTGGGTTGGGTTGTGCCTGGCCCTGAGCTGGGAAGGACGCAGAACACTAGTAAGGCAAGGAAGCAACCAGGGGAGTGACAGGGGAACAAGGGGCCTGAGGGGCAGAAGGCGGTCCCTCTGGGCAGGGCCATGAAGGTGGTATCAGCACTGGAGTTTCTCAAGGAGGACAGGAAACTGGGACCAAGAGGAGGGGGGGCCTGTTAGGAGGCTTCTGTGACAGCAAATGAAATGGAGAGAAGCCGGACATGGTGGTGCCTGTAGTCCCAGCCACTCAGGAGGGTGAGGTGTGAGGATCGCTTGAGTCCAGGAGTTTGAGACCAGCCTGAGCAACTTACTGAGACCCTGTCTCTAAAAAAAATTTTTAAAAATTATCCAGACATGGTGGCTGTACCTGTCCAGTTACTCAGGAGGCTGAGGCAGGAGGATCACTTGAGTCTAGAAGTTCAAGGCTGCAGTGAGCTATTACGGAGCCACTCCACTCCAGCCTGAGCGACAAGACCCTGTCTCTAAAAATAAAATTAAATAATGGATAGGAGGGGGTGGCAAGTGATTACCTTGATGGCTTCCATCTACCGAGAGGTGGGGCTCTGTGGATAGCAGCATGAAATAAGTTTCAAGAGATGTCGGGTACTTTGTTTTAGGAGTCTGAACAAGAGCCTGAATGAGGTGACTGTGTGCACAGTATTTAAACGTCTGCGTGCGTGCCAGCACCACAGCAAGAGTGAGGGGAGGCAGTGCAGGATGGAGGTCCCAGGGAGAGAAAGAGCAAAGGAAACTCCAGTGCAGACTCAGGAACCTCAGGGAAGCATGTACCCCTGACCTCAAGAGATCATCTCCATAGCTGGGGGGCCTAGAGTCCAACCTCAGCCCCTTCTGTGCCCCCAAAAGGTACAAGATCTCTTTGTCTGGCCGGGCGCAGTAGCTCATGCCTGTAATCCTGGCACTTGGGAGGCTGAGGTGGGTGGATCGTTTGAGCTCAGGAGTTTGAGACCAGCCTGAGCAAGAGCAAGACCTCGTCTCTACTAAAAAAATAGAAAGAAATTATCTGGCCAACTAAAAAAATATACATAGAAAAAATTATTAGCCAGACATGGTGGCGCATGCCTGTAGTCCCAGCTACTCGGGAGGCTGAGGAAGTAGGGTTGCTTGAACCCAGGAGTCTGAGGTTGCTGTGAGCTAGACTGACGCCACTGCACTCTAGCCTGGGCAACAGAGTGATACTCTGTCTCAAAAAAAAAAAAAAAAAAAAAAAAAAAGATCTCTTTGCCTTTACTTCCACCTTCGAAGAAACTTCAAAGGTACCTGGAGGCTAACTCAGGCATATAGACATGTGTTCAGAACATACTTAAGAGGCTTAAGCAACAC
Source organism: Lemur catta (assembly GCF_020740605.2). NCBI lineage: Eukaryota > Metazoa > Chordata > Mammalia > Primates > Lemuridae > Lemur > Lemur catta. The sequence goes on from NC_059129.1 coordinate 1,789,028, forward strand.
AACCCAACCCAAGGTGGCCCCTGGCCCACTGCCAAAACCAGCTTAAGTTAAGAATTTTATGGCACTGACTATACAAATAATGAAGACAAATCCATTATCTGGCTAGCTGCCACTAAAGGCCAACCCCTTCCAATCTTCTCCTGGAGACAGTGTAGACTGGCTGCAATCAATGATACACAGCACAGTGTGGGGACGCACGGAACAAGTCCTACTAGAATTTTTTTTTTTTTTTTTTTTTAAGACAGAGTCTCGCTTTGTTGCCTGGACTAGAGCGAGTGCCATGGCATCAGCCTAGCTCATAGCAACCTCAAACTCCTGGGCTTAAACAATCCTACTGCCTCAGCCACCCAAGTAGCTGGGACTACAGGCATGCGCCACCATGCCCAGCTAATTTTTTCTATTTTTAGTAGAGACAGGGTCTTCACTCTTGCTCAGGCCGGTCTCAAACTCCTGACCTCGAGTGATCCACCCGCCTCGGCCTCCCAGAGTGCTAGGATTACAGGTGTGAGCCACCACGCCCGGCCTAAAAATGTTATGAACAGTTAAGAGATAAGTGTTTAGGAAATAAGTACATTTTGTAAATTCAGCAAATCTGTCATTTAGCAAAATACTAAAATGTTGGGAAAATAGAAGATGACTCTCAGAAAGGATTAAAGGAAGTATTTCCATCTAAAAAGTCAAATGTGTCCTTTATAAGAAATCTTCACTTGATCCTTATGGTTTTAACAGATTGAAAATTTTAAAAAGTACAAATATATTCATATCTGCTGATTCCCCGCCCCCCCCAAGAATAGTGTTCCTAAGATATGTTTTTGGTACACACACACCCACTGAGTGAGAACTAGAATCCTGAGAGAGCTCGAAAGAGACTCAGAGGCGCAGCTGGGATGGAAAGGTCCCTATGAGCAGGGGTCTCTGAGAGGACAGAGGTGCCAGCAGGTCACTCACCTCCGTCCATGTGCTTCAGTGCCTTCTCAGCTTCATCTGGATTCTCAAACTCCACATATGCGTAGCCTTTGGATAGATGGGGATGCATCCTTTCCACGGGCATGTCAATCATTTTAATTTTCCCATAGGTGGAAAATATCTCCATGATGTGATCCTAAAAGGGAAAGAATGGTCACTCTAATGCCACCTAACCAGTTCTGATGAGAACCAGTGTCTCCTAGGCACGTAATAGTCCGCTAAAAGGAATTAATCAGTGCTATACTCAAATCGAAAGGCTTCATTTTAAGTTCACCTGCTGGCAAAGGCCTGCTAGTCCATACCCACGGCTACCAGATGGGATCTGTGATCCTTACCTTGGTCACATTCCTGGTGAGCCTCCCGATGTGCACTTTGGTGGGTTTAGGGGAAGGGCTCCGCCTTTTCCTCTCCTTTTCATCCCTTTTAGGTGGTTTGGATCTGATTGAAAAATCAAAACAAAACACCAGAAAAAAATCAACTTCTGTCAAGTTAAAATGTATCTGATTTCTTTTTTTTTTTTTTTTTGAGACAGTCTCGCTCTGCCCGGGCTACAGTGCCGTGGCATCAGCCTAGCTCACAGCAACCTCAAACTCCTGGGCTCAAGCGATTCTTCTGCCTCAGCCTCCTGAGTAGCTGGGACTACAGGCATGTGCCACCATGCCCAGCTAACTTTTTCTATGTATATTTTTAGTTGTGCAGATAATTTCTTTCTATTTTTAGTAGAGACAGGGTCTCGCTGTTGCTCAGGCTAGTCTCGAACTCCTGACCTTCAGGAATCCTCCCACCTCAGCCTCCCAGAGTGCTAGGATTACAGGTGTGAGCCACTGCGCCCAGCCCCTGATTTCTTTTTAATGGGATATCATCTGCTTGTATGATAGTTTTTATAGAGAAGACTTTCCCACCAGCTCCTGTATGTTATTCCTGTCTTAGAAATCCTATTAACTCTGGAAGACTCCTTTTTGGTCTACGTTTATAGTAGTTCCAGCAAATTTATAGCCCCCAGTTTGTAAAGTAAAGTTCCTAGATAGTTCACAAGTTTGGGGCAATTACTTGGAGCGGGAGCGCCGCCTGTTGTCGTGTCTGCGTCGAGAAGGACTTGGAGAGCCAGAGGAACTGCTCGAGCTGGAGCTGCGCGATGTGCTGGAACTTCCTGAGCGGCTCGACGCCGAGGAGGAGCTGGAGCCACTACTTGAGCCAGTGCTGGTGCTGGAGCCTGAGCTGGAGGTTGAGCTGGAGCGAGACCTGAGGGCAAGATTGGGGGTGGTGGTGTCACAACAATAGGCAGGGTGGTACAGCAGATGTCTGTCTTGTGCTCCTCAGAGGAGGAAACTGCTGTCCCTTCCAGCCCCATTGCCTCTCCCAGTGGGGAGAACACCTTCCCACTTCCCCCTCTGGTCCTAGGCTTCACACTGTGCGGGTGACAGGAAAGGGGATGGGCTGCTCGCTAGCTACACTGATGCCTTTCCTACCGGGAAGTAAAAGGAGTCTGACAAAAGCCAGAACCACCAACTTAAGCTGGGAAGGTGTCTGCTGGCTGACTCAGGCTGGTTTCAACTACTGAAAAATAAACTCTAGAACAGGGCACTCCAATCACAATTCTTAATAAAACACATGTGAGAAAAATATACCCCAAAATGTCATGTCTCCTAATATCTAAAGAAAAGGAAAAAATCCAAACACAACTTTTATATATAACTAGAGCAAACCCCAAACCGTTCTGCCATAAAACAGGGTCTCTATTAACAATCTGAGCAAGTGTTTTCTTTGGAAATAATCAAGAAAACTGAGCCCTCTGTGGAAAGGAGGGAGGTGGCTGCTGCAGCGGGGTCCTCTCCAGGCTCCAGGCCAGCCAGCCCCACCTGGTGCTGCTGCTACCACTGGAAGCGCTGCGCCTTTTTCGAGTTTTATCCCTGCCGCGATCCTTCTCACTGGACTCCTTGGCAGCCCCTTTATCTTTGGAGCGATCCTTCGACTTCTCATCAGAGCGGTCTTTGCGTTTGGTAGGAGAAGGAGCCCTGGATGGTGAGGAAGAGTGTGAGACTGCATGCCCCTGTGACCAAACCCTAAAACAACAGCACAACCCACAAGAGGGGATCCAGCAGGGCTACAAAGATCCCAGGTGAGCACAGAGCAAAATGATCTGTGGCTTAGGACACTCACTGTAGAATACAAAACATTTTCAATCTTCCCCTTTCTGAGGGTCCCTAGCAGTGAGCACCCCCATAGTAGCACTAGAAAAATCTTACAGAGGATTACCTAGTGCTGGACTTTTTATTATTTTCTTTGACTCCTAGCAAGCTCTTCTTTTTCACTCCTGATAAATCCATTGTCCCCTTCTGAGGTGTTCAAAGCAGCAATGGCGGCCTCACTTATCTGAACTCTCACTTCTAACTCGATTCTGAGAAACGATCCCTAATCGATTGCAATTTACGCCAAAGAGCAGCCTAATAACAAGATAAAAGGATTTAAAGAGTAAACGAATTGGCAAGGCAACAAATCTACTTTGCAGTAAAAGCCGAGTACACAGGAAGGCAGCAAGGGAACACGGTAAGCAACTAGTGTCCACACATCCAGGAACCCACGGGAACAGTCACCATCTCCTCATGGAGGGTTGTCTACCCCCACCGGCATAGGTAGAACTGACACCTGAGCATATTAAAAAAAAAAAAAAAAAGGAGGTGGCAGTGGTACCTATCATTGTTATTTCGTTGTTATTGTACAATACCAGTTTTCACTCGTAAGTTTGAGGACAAGCCCTCTATGGTTCTGTCAAAACACTATAGCACCATTCGCATGCAGAACAGAGAAAAAGCTACCTCGAGTATGGCTCTGCAGACAGGATTAGATCTTGTTTTATTGTGGTAATTTCCTTTTAGGATACACTGGATAATATGACTGGGAGTCTGCTTTCCATTTCAAAAGCAACTGGTACTAGCACTAAAACATTTAACACTCAAATGCGAATAGGTGAAATGTCGCATATGAACATTTAAAAAGTACAAGAATTATAGCAAATACTAAACTTTGGTTAATGATATGCATATGGAATGCATATGGGAAAGTACACACAAATCTGCAATTTACCTTGAAATGCAAGAAAAAGTAAAGATTGATGGGTGGCAATACATGATACATGATAAAGCAAATATGGCAGAAATGTGACTTGCAGAATCTAGGTGTGGTTATGTGGGTATTAATTGCACAACTCTTTTAGTGCTTAGAAATAAGATGTTAGGGAAAAAAGCAGACACTGAAATTGGGTGAGACACTGCATGTCATGTAAGGGTTTAGCAAAATGCCTGGATTGTAGCATGTGCTCAAATAATGGCAATAAATTACTACTCAAAAACAAAATGCTGCCCAGGTGTGGTGACTCACACCTATAATCCCAGTACTTTGGAGGCAGAGGCGGGAGGACTCCTTGAGGTTACAGTGAGCTATGATTGTGCCACTGCACTCCAGCCTGGACCCTGTCTCAAAAGGAAAAAAAAAACCCAAAACATAAACAAACAAACAACTAATTCATTATATGCCATATTTTCCAGGGAGTGCTGCCTTCAGTATTTCCAGAGAGGCTTTGTACAATCTTCATGAGTTGTAAGCAAAGGTCTCAGGATGCTGGTCTTAACTACTTCTGTCTCACCTTCTCCAACAGTCTGTAAATAAGGCGGACACAGCACACAATCGAGTCCTGGTTTCACATGAGCAGGGTACACCTGCCAGGAGTGCTTCAAAATGCTGCTGAATACACATTCTGACCCAAGAAAGAAGAGCACCTGGCTTTGGCCAAATGGGAGTGGAAGAGGGCAGACTATCACCTTTGCTGCTCTTTTCCAGGGATGTAAAACCTACTCAAAATGTTTGACCTTAAAACAGTAAGGTACTAGATACACCCAGCAGGCAGCACCTGACAAGGGCAGGGTCCTAGAGTAATCAATCAGTGAACACAATTCAGAGGTTAAGAGTCTGGAGTCAGCATGCCTGGGTTTGATTTGAGGTTTTGCTGTGTAATCGTAGACAAATCATTTATTCTTTTTGAGGTTTCTCACTGGCAATATGGTGACAATTACAGTTCCCACCTTATAGTCATCAAGGGCATTAATTAAGTCACAAAAGAGACATGGCACCCAGTTAAGCCTCAATAAATGTTAGAAGAAAGGGTTGTTTCTCCATATTTGGAGGCTCCTTCCCCATATTATACGTGCTGTTTCCAAAGCCACACAATTTCTGAATGCTCAACAGGGGTTCCTGGACCAAGGCTCCCCTCCCCCACTTAGGATCACCTAGAGCAGCACCGTCCAATAGAAATAGAGTGTGAGCCACAAGCATAACCTGAAATTTCCTAATAGCCACATCACAAAAGTAGGTGAAATTAGTTTTTAAGATTTGACAAACTATATCCGAAAAAGGTTTACTTTTTTTCATAGTAAATGAAGTCTTTTAAATCTGGCATGTATCATTTTATCATCTCAGTTTGGGTTAGCTATATTTCAAATACCCAATAGCCACACGTGGCCAAAGGCTACTTTACTGGACAGTGCAGACCCAGAGTGGAGGTCACACACGCAGATTCCAGCCACACACACACACCATCCCCCCTGCCCCCGTCCTAAAGATCTGCCCGAATGTACTTTGTGTATCAAGCACCAGTTATTCTTAAGCACTCTAAAAATTAAAAACCGCAAAGTGAACGCCTTGCTGGGTGTGGTCGAGTGCTAGAAAGCAAAGGTTGAGGTTCTGTGTTCACCCAAGTTCAGGTAACAGCTCAGGACCTTGGTTACCTCCCCCATCCTCCGGAAAGGTGCGCGTCCAACAGAGAGAGAGAGAACAATTAGTTAAATCTCGAGCAGATGGCGTTTCAGCACAAATCTTCAGAGCACCTTCCCCATTTAAAAGTACATTCCAGGCATAATTCATGCAAAATAAAGACAGAAAAGCCTACTCCACGTTTCTCCTCCATCGACTTTAACCTTCCCGTATCCACCCTTCTCGGGTTCTCCGTCGAAGTGAGCTCGGCCACCGTACTCGGTCCACACTGGGTTGTATCCCCAAGGCCTAGCGCCAAGAGCGGCAACAGGAGGCCAGTGAACGTTCGCGGAGTCAATGTTTGAATACTAACTCCGACGGGAGAATCAGCCGGCCTTCCGCGGCATCTCACAAAGAAACTGCGCCCGCCGGCACCGGCCCGACACGCCGAGCTCGCCGTTTCCCGTCCCCTTCCAGGGCAGGGCCTGGCGTTGCGGGCCTGGGTCTCTGGCCCGGCGGGAAAGCCCCAAGGGGGGAAACAGCCCTCCCTGACGCCCCGAGTCCCGGGGGCCTGGCTGGGCCGTCGCCGCGGAGCGGACGAAACACGGACGCCCTTCCGTCCGCTGCGGCCCCGACCACTTCCGGGCCGCGGCCCCGACACCTCCCACTCCACCCGCCCCGGGCCACGCTTTCTTTTTGGATCCCGCGCCGCGCCGCCAGGCTGCTGCCGCACCGCGGTGCTGAGGAGCGGGCCGGATTCACGATGCGCCCCGCCGAGCTTGGCGGGGGGACCCTGAAGCTCGGATGCGGTCGGATTCTGGCCCCAACTTACATCTTCCCACCGCCACCTCCTGATCTCCTCAGCCGCTGAGGCCGGCGCAGCTCTGCCGTCAGAGCAAAGGAGCGGGAAGACACTGCTGTCCGGCGCGCGGCGATGACGCAGAACGTCTCAACCAATGGGCGCCAGCGGGGGAGCGTTAAAGGGCCAAGGCAGTTTGTGGTGAATCGCGTCGGGCCTCTTAGTGTGTCTCCCATTTGGACAAGTCTCCGGAGCTGTCCCGGGCTGGTTGCGCGCCTACCAGAGTGGACAAACTGGTAGCTCTAGGAGCTGCGGGACCGCGCCGCGTGGGCGGCTCGTCTGCAGTTCAGAGGGGGTTAACGCTGCCGCGGCCCCCCCCCTCTCCGTGCGCGTGCGCAGTGGGCCGGCGCGCGCGGCCGGATTCCGGCCCCCACGCACGCTCCGGGTGCCGGGCTGCTGGTCCCGCGTCTCCGCGTTCAGGCGGCCAGGCGGCCCGGGAGGGGGCGCGCGCAGGGGGCGCGGCCTCGCGCGGCCAGCCTTGGGGGCCTTCAGGACGGAGGCAGCTCAGAGACGGGCCGCTGCGGGGCGTGGATTCGTGCGGTCAAAACTCGCGGGTGGTGTGCGGGGTGACCGCGTAGACGCGGCCTCGGCGCAGGTGGAATTCGGCGGGTGGGCGCGGTCGCCGGGCAGTGCGGCCGTGGGGAACGAGGAGCTTGGGCGCAGCCGTGGGTGAGGTGCTGAGGGAGAGGCGTCTCCGAGGAGGCGACGTTGCGGCTGAGACCGAGAGGAAGCGCGCGCCTGGTGGCGAGAACAGCAGGTGCAGAGGCGTCGTCGAGGGTCGTCTGGGGAAGCGGAGGGTGGCCAGTGCGCTGGCTCGAGGGCCGGGGCTAGTTCAGCGGTGGGGGGACGTGGAGGAGGTCGGGGGTACGGCGCCGAGGCTTCATCCCAGCGGCCGGTGGAGGGCCCGGGCGGGGAGACTGTCGGGCTTTCTGGGAAGGACAGTGGAGGGGCTGAGGGAGCAATGCCCGGCACTGAGAGGGTGAGCACCTGGCGGGCTTTGTTCACTGCTGTGTCTCCCGCGTCCCCCTCTGTGCCTGGCAAGCAGTCGTTGCTCTGTGGTCATTTGTGCAAGGAAGGCAGACGCACTCAGCCCCAGACGTTGGCTGAACAGCTTGGTGGCAGCAAGGAAGAGAGAAGGGGACAGATCCGTACCCACCTTTTGGAGGAGGGAACCAACGTGACTCGGGGATGTTAGATGTCAATGCGGAAAACAGGAAAGAGTCCAGGGTGCCGCTCGGTGACGTGGGATGGACAAAGGAGACCGGGTCTGTAGTCACTGCTCTCTTCCCTACAGTGCTTTTTCCAGCCAGTGTGTGGTGGTGACTCCTTTCCCAAGCTCACTCCCTCTGGTCCTGTCCAGGGGTGTCAAGTGTGCTTCTAGCCCTTTGTCCTAGGCTGAGGGATGTCCACAGAGTTGAGGACAAAGGACAGCTGAGTGGAGGAGCCACCGCCTGACTCCACTCCACCGAGCCCCCGCTCATTCCTGTGGGTGGAGGTTGGCAGGCCCAGTCTGGTCCAGGCATCCCCGCTGCCGTGTTTGATGTGCAGAGCATTTACAATAAGTTTAATTCTCTGCATTACTGTCATATCTGCCGTGGCCAAGCATGAAGGGGTAAGTGGAACAGCCCCTCCCTGCTGTAAGGAAGGGCCCTGGGAGGGTTGGCATTGAGGCATGGGGGGCCTTGGTGGTCAAGGCAGGCAGCAGATGGAGTTGGAGGCAGTGGAGCCCGGTGCTCAGAAAGGCTCTTGAAGGGCCCCTAACCCAAAGCCTGTGCCCAGGGCAGCACTGACACCCTAGGGGGGCAGCCTGGAGACACCACCATGAGGAGAGGAGGGTCAGGGACAGAACCAGCTGGGCTGACAGCCCCACTTTCTGCTTTTTTTTTTTTTTTTTATTTCAGCATATTGTGGAGGTACAAAAGTTTAGGTTACGTATATTGCCCTTGCCACCCCCCCAAGTCAGAGCTCAAAGGTGTCCATCCCCTAGACAGTGCGCATCGCACTCATTATGTTCTGCTTTTTTTAATGCTCTAAAGTAATTTAATGTGGGCTGCGTATAAGCTTTAACACATTTTATATTAAATCCAAAAGCATGATTTATTCAGACACTTATGAATTTAATCAAGTTTGTTTCTAAATGTTACTGATTTTTGTTATGAAAAGTGCTATCAGCTGTCAAGCTTTAAAAATTGAGCATCCTGACTTTTGCCACTTTGAGAATCGGCAGAAACATGTTTGGAAGAAACATGAGAGTATAAGATTCTGGAGTTGGCCAGGTGCAGTGGCTGACACCTGTTATCCCAACATTTTGGGAGGCTGAGGCAGGAGGGTCACTTGTGGCCAGGTGTTTGAGACCAGCCTAGGCAATGTATTGAGGCCGTTGTCTCTACAAATTAAGCCAGTTGTGGTGGTGCATACCTCTAGTTCCAGCTGCTTGGGAGGCTGTGGCGGGAGAATCACTTGAGCCCTGGAGTTCGAGGCTGCAGTGAGCTATGAGGATGCCACTGCACCCCAGCCTGGGTGGACAGAGTGAGACCCTGTCTCTAAAAAGAATTAAAATTAAATTCTGGAGTCTACTAGCTCCACCACCATCCTTCCAGGAGTTCTGGTGCTTCCCCCACCCCCTGCCCTAAATCTGCTAGGGTGTGGGAGGCTGAGAGCTGTGGAGCTGGGGCTTTTGGGACCTCAGGGGGTTTTCAGCCCTCTGGATGGGACATTTGGTAGCTGGCTAGAGCCCTGGAATGCTGTGTCACAGGCATCCTGTGGGCTCTGGCCAGTGTCCTGAGCTGCCTTCCCAGGGCTGAGGGGTCACCTGTGGGCGATTTGAGTCTGGTCAGACTTTGAGAGCTTGTTAAGGCAGAATGTTCTCCCTGCCTTCATCCTCTGTGTGCCCGATGGCTTCTGCAGTGCCCATCGTCGGAGCTGGTGGCCCAGGACACTGTGAGGGTCAGTGATAGCCTGGGCTGTGGTGAAGGTCACAGTGTGTCGCCAGGAGCTTTGGCCAGGCAATGCATCCCCTCGTAAACCGTGTCAAGGAAACACTTCTACCCACTGCTAAAACCGGGCTGTAGGCTGAGGGCAGGTGTGGCCTACCCAGGTGGAAGAGAAGGTTATGACTGGTGACCTTGGGGGAGGCAGTAGAAGAGGAGCTGCCAAGGGGGCAGTCACCAAGGCCTGGCACCTGTCTGAGGAGGGGGTGGGGCTGGGTCCTTCTGGGTGGCCAGGCAGTGGGTTCGGGGCGAGTTTGGCCAGCTGGGAGACTCTGCAGTTGCGAGAGGCCTCCCTGCCCCAGGTGTGCATCCTCAGGGGTAGGGGGCCATCAGGGCCTGAGGCTCCTCCCACAGGCCCCCTCCGGAGCGGTAGACTTGGGAGCCTGTGCTCGTTCCCACACCGAAAGCCATGTGTCCATCTCTGCCATGAGGAAGTCAAGGGTCAAGACACCTGAGCTGCCCACCCAGGTGGTCTCGGGCAGGCTGGGAGCTGGCTGGGCCTCTGGCTAGGCTGGGGTACTGACCAGGCCCAGCTGCCCTGGTGCCATCTGCAGCCAGTTGATGTGGAGCTTCTCCGACCTGGAGGCATCTGATGTTGGCGTCTGTGGGGTGTGGGCCGGGCCCCAGGAGCGGGGCCTGGGCAGCCCCGTGTGTTGAGGAAGGAAGGCAGGGCCCCCGCTCCCCGGGCCCAGCCCCACTGCTTCACCCTACGCCTGCCTTCCCGAAGCCCGGCCAGGAGGGCCCATCAGGTGAGAAGGGGGCCCCGCCCAGCACCGGCCTGACCCTCGCCTGCCTCCTGGGGGTGCAGGGTTGCTGCAGGGTCCTGGGGGCACGGTGGTGAGGCCTCGTGTGGGGCTGCAAGAGCTTGCCAGGGATCAGGCATGGGGCCTCATGTTGGAGGGAGGGGCGTACCTGCCGGGCGGGGGGGTGCGCAGCCTGACTCTGACTTCAGTGCTGGGTCATCTTCTCCATGCTGGAGTGGGCTCAGGTGGGGCCCAGGCTGTCCTACCCAGGACAGCCCCTCACACCTGTGTGCAGGGCAGGCTGTGGCCTTTAGCACACGCAGCACTGGCCTTCACATAGACCCTCTGGGAGTCGGGGGGTCCCAGAGGGCCCAGCTGGCTGACACCGGGAGCATCGTGCTGCCCCCCACAGGTGAGCGGTATGTTATTCAGGTGGAGCAGAGGCAACACTGCCCTGGCTGGGGTTCTAGCCCTGGGCTGGCCTAGCGGAACCCCCTCTCTGTCACCCCAGGCCCTGGCCCTGCAGGTGTCAGGTCTGACTGCCCTGCAGCCTTGGGACGTTGCCTCTGTGTGTTCAGGGAAGTGACAGGCTGGGCTGGGGTTCTGGGGTGGGCTGAGGGGCCAGGCCAGCTCCTGTGTCCGGCTGGTGTGTGTGGTCATCCTCAGACAGCTCGCTGCTGCGCTTGGACCTGTCTCTGGCCTTGGCTCACTCCTCCTCGCTGGGCTCCGGCCTCCGTCTTCTTGGCTGCTCTCGGAGACCAGGCTGGGAGTCCCTAGGACTCAGGCGACCTTGGCTCCCCCTGGAATCCTGGACTAAACATCTGTGACTGGAATTTGCCCAGCAGGAAGTGGTCCTGTTGGCTTTGCTTTTCTGAGTCCCTGCAACCAAAGGGCCAGGACACTCCGGGGGACATGGGGGGAGGCCCTGGGGTATGGCCACTTCTGCCAGAGGGGTGTCCTGGGTGCAGTGGGGTCTCACCAGCTCAGGTGGACACTGCTGGGGTTGGGGGCCACCTCCAGAGGGACACAGATCCTGCCTTCTGTGCCTGTGGTGGCTCTGTGGTCATGTCCTGCCTGGGTTCCCTGTGCTTGACGTAGCTGCCTACGTTCTGGGCAGAACTAGGCATGTGGAAGCCAGTGACACCTGGGAATTTTCTGAAGGTTCTGGGTCAGCCAAAGGTACCCTTCTGTCACCCCATCCCCCGCTTCCTGCTGATTCCAGACCAAGAGGTGACCTCGAGGAGAGAGACCCTTACCAGGGTGGGGAGCAGGCAGGTGGAGCCTGGCTCCCCAAGACCCTGGAGGTGGCAAAGCCCTGGACTGCCTTCTCCAGACTTAGAACACAGCTGAGAAATAAACTTGTTTAAACCTCTGTGATCAGGGTTTTCTGGGGGTGGGTTCCCTGACCTGTGACTGGCGCTGCCTGGTGGCCTGCCTGCCCCATGGGGGCAGTGGAGGCGCTCAGCGTTGGCGCGGGCCCATGGCACATTCTTCCCTGACCCTCGTTCTTGGTGCAATGACCACTGTCCAAGTGTTTCAGCTGAGCTGTGCCAATGGACTGGGCAGGACTTGGGGGACAAAAAGCACAAGCTCTTCCGTGGGTCTGGTTCTCGGCCCCATCAGGTGTCTGCCCTGGGGGAGCTCGAGGCCAGGCCATGCAGAGCAGTGGAGGGAAAACCTTCCCTCCCATGTCTCACTGAGCCGCGGGGTGGGCGCGGGGCAGGAGCTAAGTCTCCACAGAGGCGTCCCCAGAGAGCCCCTGGGCCCACGCAGTCTAGAGGAGGTGCCCTGCGAATAGGGTGGTGGGAAGCAGGCCAGACTTCTGTTGTTTGAGTCCATGGCCTTTTCCCAACCTCCGTCCCCATGGCTTGGAACTGCCACAGCCCAAACCATCAGGCTTCCGTCCTCGAGGACTCGGCTCCAGCACTGAGTAGTGGCCTTGGGGACGCCGGGTGGACCCCTCCTGCTCCTGGGTCCCCGCTGATGGGATTGCCCCTTGGGTGCCTTGGGCTCCCCCACAGATACCACTCTTCCCCAGCTCTGCATGCGCCTGTCCCGTGGTCCCCACACAGTGGCCTCGGCTGTGCCCATGTCATCCCCTGCATAGCTACGGGTCGTCTCCCTGAGAAGGATTTCTGGTTGTGAAATTTAAACTTCTCACGTAAAGACCTCTGTTGGCAGTGTCCCACGCCCGGGAGAGGGGTGGCCAGGCTCCTCTGCATGTCCTGGCCACACAAGCTGGGGGCATGTGCGCTGCCTCCCGTGGGCTGTGCCTTCAGTCCTGGACGCCTTCCTCACACCCTTCTTTGTGGTATCAAAGGAGGAAAATGACAGATTCCTAAATCTCTAACGTGGACTTAGAAACAAGTCGAAGGACTCCCTGCAGTAGGGCTATCAGTTGTCCACACGCCCTGGGCTCTGTGCCCTCCCAACCCCAGGCCATGGCTGCTGAGGCAGCTAATGAGGGACTGGGCCGGGCCCGCCTCTTGGCTCTTTTCTCCTGGACAGTGTTTAGGCCACAGCCACCCCTCCCTAAGTTTACTTTTTCCAATGTGGAACTAAATGGTGATAGTTTGAAGAATTTTAAAGGGAATAAAAAACTCCTGGAAACTTTGCAGCTTTCATAAACTTCCAGGGACTGCTAAGAAGACAAATTTGAAATTGTCCCTAATGAGTCAAAGTGATGAAAAATCTTTTCCAGAATTATGAAATCTAAGGGAATGCATAGTGCACAGGGATCCGATCGCAAGGTTGCAGAAAACCACGAGAAGTAACAGTGCGTGGATGGAGGGGCACGAGGCCCACGGTGATCCCAGAGCCGGGGCCTCCTGCCCACCCAGGTGCCTCCCGCCGGCCCACACGCTCTCCTTGGCTGCTGGCTGGGGATCTGCCTGGGGTTTATCTGACCTGCTTTTCTGTTCGTGTTTTGAGCCTGTTCCTTCGCCTCAGGTCACTGAGGTGTCTCCCTACTGGGAAAAGCAATTCCCGCTTTTGTTTGATGGAATCTCGACACCAGAGCCTCGTGCCTGGACCTTGGGTGAATGATGGAGCCCCCGACCCCCATTCGTGTGTGACGCAGACTGTGATCATGTCCCCTCAGCCTTTATTTTCTGGATAGACTCACAGCGTGTACAATGTGGCCTTGAGAGACAGCTGTTCAGCGCTTGTGGTGGTCCCTGACTGTCCTGGGGCCAGTGATTTCTCACGGGCGCAGTGTTGGGAACAGAGGACTGTGCTTCCTGTCTGGCCCCTTCCCTCCCTGCACCGGAGGCTTCCGGAGTATCCTCCTGGGATGGTGCCTGGCCCCCACACCCTAAGGAACGGTGCGCCAAGGACGCTTCCTGGGCTGCCCCGGATGTGAAGGCCCCAGCACGTCGTCATGGCCAACATCTTCCCTTCACGGATGGCGACTTGCGACTTTTCTGTCTGTCCTTGGCAGCCTGGAGCTGTGCTACAGCTCATCCCGGCTGACTTCTCACTTCCTCCCCGGAGAAGTTCTGTGTCATGTGTAAACACGGACATGTCGCTGGGTCCTCTCTGTGTGTGCACCCCCAGGTCAGCCGCGGTCCCTTCCTGGGACAGCTGTCCACCCAAGGACCCCAGGGCTTGCCCATGCTCGTAGTCTGGGGACGTGAATCCAGTCTGCCTGCGGAAGTGGATGTCGGCATGCTGATCCCGACAGGAGGTCCCTTCTGTGCACACCACCTTGGTTTTTTCATATCCATCATAGAAAACAGTGATTAAAAATAAAGGACAAGACAAACCCAGAGGGAGAGGAGGCACCCTGCGCACTGGCTCGTCCTGTCCCTGCACGGGGCCCGCGAGGCAGCAGCGGGCCCCTCATCGGCTCTCCTCCGTGGCAGGCGGCTGCAGGTGGGCGAAGCCCAGGAAGACCTGCTCCAGGGAGATCTGGCTCACGGAATAGTCGTCCACGCCATACTTCTCCTTGGCTTTCTCCAGAATGCCAAACACCTTTGGGAAGCAGAACAGCCACTGATAAGAGAGGCTAGGTTCGGGCTCCTCAGTTGGACCTGGGAGTCCTCTGGCAATGAGCAGCTGGCAGGGCCCCCAGGTCCCTCTGTGCCCAGCCCTGCCCCAGAGCCCCAGCAAGAAGTCTGCATGTGAGGTCCACTGCACTCTAGGGAGAGGATGACTTAGAGCCAGCTGTGCCCCTGTGGGCCGGTTTCTTGTTTTATGCTGAATTCCTCCCAACTTCTGGGTATAAAACCCCAAATCTGGCAGATGTTAGGGTGGGTATTGGAGGAGAAATGGGCAGGGAGAGAGCCTGGCAGCCCCTGGAGAGACCCTGCCCAGCCCCAGCAGTGGGGCTGCAGGGCCTGCGCTCACCTTTGCCCAGCTGAGGTCACGGCCCGGCAGGTGGTAATGGACCATGCCTTGGTGTTCATCTTCCAGGACGCTGCCTGCGTGACAGGGAGACCGTGTTCCTGTGAGGACTGGGCTGGGGGCCAGGGGAGGGTGGCCTGGGTGCATGGGCCCAGGGAGATGGGACTTGGCAGGAGTGAGGCACAGACACCCTCTGCACAGTAGCTGGGAAAGGGCTATGGAGGGGCCCAGGGCCCACCTGGTGGGGGCTGCCAGGGCTGGCACACACCTGGGAAGGTCACGTCCACGAACGCCTTGAACTCCTGCAGCGCCTCCTGCTGCCCTTCGCTCCGCACCTTGGCCCGCAGGGAGTAGCCACTGCCGAACTTGCTCTTGAGGTGCTGGGGGCTGCCCAGGCACTTGAACTGGCCCTGCACCATGATGGCCAGCCGGGTGCACAAGGCTTCACACTCCTCCATGCTGGGGAGAGGGGCAGAGGCCTGAGGCGGGGCTGGGGGACGTTGACGCCTGCCCTGGGTGCCAAAGGCTTGTGCAGACAGGAAGGTGTCCACACCCAGATCGGGCCGTGCCTGGTTCCCGTGCTGGGACTGTGGCCCGCGTGTAGGGCCTGAGGATCTCCTCGCATACTCTGTGCCAGCTGCTGCCAGGTCTTCTGTGACTCGGCCCCTGCCAGCCCAGCCCTCCCATGGACCTGATTCTGATTCTGCCACCGACCCACAGAGACCCAGGCTCTACCTGTGGGAGGTGATGACGATGGCCTTGCCGGACTCGCGAGCCCGGGCCACAGTGTCCCAGAGCAGGCGCCGGGCCACGGGGTCCATGCCGGTGGACGGCTCGTCCAGGAAGATGACTGCAGGCTCTCCAATCAGGGCGATGCCGGTGCTCAGCTTCCGCTTGTTACCACCACTGGGGGCAGAGGGGTGCCAGGTTAGAACAGGCTCCGGGTCCCAGCAGAGGCCCGTGTGCAGTGACTGCAGAGCACCCCTGGTGAAGGGGGGTGGCATGTGCCTGGAAAGCGCTCCGCACATTCGGAGCCTCCAGAGAAAGCTGAGCCTGGGGCTCGGGCCACGCTCCCACATAGAGCAGGAGCACCGTTGGCCTGCACCTGAGGGGCCTGAGAGGTCCCTGATGTCACTCAGCAGCTGGCCTGGTGTCCAGGCTGTAGGGACCGCCAGGGCAGCCCCTCTTGCCCGGCACTGCCTGACTCATGCTCCCAAATCCCGGCTCAGTCCTGGGCCCGTGGGCAGGAGCTTCGGCCACTGGCCTGCACGGTCGCTTCTGCCCTATGCTCAGTATGCTCAGGAGACCCCGCCCTCTGCCTGGGAAGGGCCCGGGCTGGGTGCAGGTCGCACCTGTATGTCCTGACCAGCTTGTTGGCGTGTGGCTCCAGGAGCAGGCCCCGAAGAGTGTTCTCCACACAGGCCCCGATGTGGCGCTCAGGGATGCCTCGGAGCCGGGCGTACATGACCAGCATCTCGCGGCCGGTCATGTGGTCCAGCAGGGCGTCAAACTGCGGGCAGTAGCCGATGCGCTGCCGCACCTGGGGTTAGAAATGGCCGGGAGAAAGCAGGCCAGAGGGAAGCCTCGCAGGGGCCCCTGCCCTGATGCCCACCTCAGCCTGTCTCTGGCCTCCAGGGTCTGTCCAGGGTGGTCCGTGGAGCTGTGCCTGGGCCGTGGCAGCTGCCCACAGCTGACCCTCACTGAGCAGTGCTTAGCAGGGACACAGGCAGGGCTTGGCTGGCCAGGCCCAGGCTCCCAGACCTGCTTGAAGACATCCCATCGCTTGGTTCCCACTCTGAAGTCACAGGCCAGCAGGGGTAGCCGGAGCCTGGTCCACCACGGGCAGCCACAGGGTCAGCGTGGTGTGAGTGGGTTCACTGAGCATGTGACACGATCCCCGTGCAAACCTCACACAGAAGACTGTACAGCTCGTGGCTGGTCACCCGCTGCTTTGTTCCCAGATAGCAAACATCTCACATGTGCCAGGCCTGCCTTTCTGCCCCTCTAACGGGAGATGTTTGCAAGGAGCTCCTTCGTGGTGGGCGTCGCTTGGTCACTGGCACAGCAGCTGTTCTCCGAGTGGTGGCCACATCCAGCAGAGCCAGGACACCACCATGTGGCCTCTCAGGGCTGCCGGCTACCACCTGCTCAGCTACCCTCGGCAGCTGGTGGGGGACAGGTGTGCCTGGGTTCTGTGAATTCCAGAGACCGGCTTTCTTTACCTTCCTTGGAGTCCTCAGGCTTCCAGAGTGTGTTTTTAGTGGGTTCGTAGCCAGTATGTCTTTGGCTGCTACCTTCCGCGTTCCCTCTCCTTTCCTCCTGGGACTCTGATACATGCATTCAGGACGTCCCACCTCCCCTGCACGTCTAGGTCACATGCAGTGCCCTCTCTCTTGCATGTATGTCCAGTCACATAATGTATTTCCTTAAACACAGTGAGCAGTTATTGTATAACCTGGGCCTGACACCTGCAGATCTGAGGCCTGTGAGTTTGTCCCTCTGGTGGGGCCTGGAGTCTGGATTCCAGCCATGGTGCCATCACCTTTGTCTGTTTTTTGTGCAGTGCTCGTAGGCCTTGGGACACTATTTGGGGGACTCTTTGAGTCCCAGGATGAGCCTTTCTCTAGAGAGGACCTAGTGTGCTCTGGCCCCGGGGCCACAGTCCAGAGCCCCTGCTGCCAGCTATGGCAGAACCCAAGGCCACCTCTCGGGCTCTCTGCCTTCCTGTGTCCCCAGCTCTGCCTGGCACACGGGGACCTTCTGCACAGGCTCCAGGGGCAGGGGCAGGGGCAGGATGGCTGCCTCTGGTCCACCCCTACCCTGGCAGGCAGCCTGTGGGGTTCAGCCCAATGTGGGGAAACTGTGGCGGGTCCCGGGCCTTCACTTCTGCAAGGCCTCTAAGCCCACACCTCGTTCAGCAAGGCCTCTAAGCCCACACCCCAGTTGCCTGGACACAAACGGCCTCCGTCAGTGTGCGACATGCCTCTCAGCGCTCACAGGTTTGGCACATGTCTCTCCTCCCCGTCACCTGCCTGGCCTGGCCCGGTCACTGCCTTGTCCTGCCATCCACAAGCGTGTGCTGTGCCCACTGGGAGCTAGAGGGCGGCTCCAGCCCTTCCTCCCGGGTTCCCCGTCATGCCTGCCCATCGCCCCCCATGGGGCCACCTGGCTGTGCCCACCTTCCCGATGTCAGAGCTGATGCTGTGGCCCCCGACGAAGGCATCCCCAGAAGTGATGCTGTCCTCCCCAGTCAGCATTTTGAAAGTCGTGGTTTTCCCAGCTCCGTTGAAACCCAGCAAGCCAAAGCACTCCCCTTTCTGGACTGCAAGGGAGACCTTGTCCACAGCCAGGAGGGGCACCCGCTGCTCATACACCTGCAGGTGCCCGACGGAAAATGCCAGAATGAGGAAGCCTGGAGACCCACCAGAGTGACCCTGGGCCTCAGCCCCTGCAAGCTTCCGGGGACGGGGCCAGACCCCAGGGACAGCCGGCGGGAAGGGCCCCACGTCCCAGCCTTGCCTTAGATAGCTCCTTGATGACCAGAGGCGTGTCGAGCAGGGAGTCCAGGCTGGGGGCCAGGACCCGGCTCCTCTCGTCTGCCACATCTTGGTCCTCAGGAAGCACCGACGTCCGGATGCACAGTTCTGCCTGATTGTTCAAGTCAAAGGCCACGTGAGGGAAGCCCAGCCGCAGGAGTCCCTCCGAGGGAGGAGGTGGGCGCAGAGATTGTGAGGTAGGTTGGCGAGACTAAGGTCTCCAGGCTTTTCACCCTGTCAGGCCCCACGTGTGCAACTCAGACCTTTCACTAGAAGGCCGAGGGGCCTT